>NC_037603.1:10211471-10811471 GCF_003073045.1 Pomacea canaliculata
CTAGCGTTGCCTGGTAGCAGGACATACTTTTTCTACAAAGGTTGTAGGAAAGACCATTTGCAACGCATCGAGAGGCACTACATCGGCATTGAGTCTCCTGGTTTTCTCCGGGGCCTGCTTTCGTACCCAACGAACTTTTCGCTTTCTGACCTTTCCTGAGAATCTTGTTGAGGTTTTCTCACTGCTACTCTCGTGTTGCTTGCACAATCGAGTGTGCTTCCGAGTCTTGCACGTCTCAGAGCTCTGCAATTTCCCAGTATTGGCTTATACTGGAAGATTGGAGTGTTTTCATTATTCTGTCAAAAGATTTTTTGACCCAGACTGTATATGTGTCATCTTTAATCACTCTGTGTTCATCCACAAGTCTGTCAGAATCATTTCGAGGTTAAGTAGACAGTGTGGAATCACGATGGATTTTGGTTTAACTTGCGTAAAACTGTGAGTAAGTATCAACTGACTCCATCCTGTTTAGTTTTAGGTGTTCGGCTATTGATAATCACTTGTAGCTCTCATACACTCATGGTGCTTACGTATATTTGTCCTTTACAAAAGCTCGGTGATTAGTCGAGCTTGTCGAGTAGTGACTAGTCGCGTTCAATTTATCTGTGTCGTGTTTCTGGTCTGGCGAGGCCTGTATGAAATGTATAATTCCAGCTCTATCGTAGATTTATTAATGTAGACGAAATCCTCACACGATTGGTGTGCATAAGGCAATTAGTTAGGTAGCAAGAGATCAAGGCTGATAGTCGTGTGACTATATATTTTCTATTATCAACAGAAGGCGTAGGGTTCTAGCTCTATAGTTCCTCGCCTCATACTTATGATTGGATAACGGAAGCCTCAAGTGTTTATTTTTTCGTATACTCATATAGAGAGAAGTGTGATGATCTACTTCAGATAATTAGATCCAAGATGACCTAAATTCAAGAATACTGTTACCATTAATTGATTGGCGCGGAACGTGGTAGATGGTAATCGCCTTGCAGTTGAAGGTTGTGGTTTTTAATATCTCGCAATAGGATGTGAAGTGTTTTCTCTGATGTTCTCCGCCATCATTCCGAGAAATGCATCCACTTTGCGGAACCGTACGACCGCAATAAGGATTTTCAAAAATGAGAAAAACGTGCCCACCTGCAAGTTTTGGAGAAATCACCACAGCTAGCACTTTGCTGCTCACTTCTGACACCATGTGTGTGTTTGGTTTGGGTAGGGTATTAGAGGTGGCACTCATTTGATTTGCAACAAGTTGTTAGTGGAACAGATACTGAAAATACCCTTTACTGTTTTATTTTAAATGTGCGTGCAAAGCAAAATCATATCTAATCATATTATATGTATGTAAAGTTCACTCCTGAGTGCAGTAAGGTAGGCAGCAACTGTTTGATTGTGATTGTGAGTTCGTCACTTACATACGGTCCAACCAATCGTTGTGATGTTATTCACAAAAGCATCTAAGAAGAAGCAATTGCATCATGCAGACGGTAATTGTTATACATTTTTAGACACAACACATACACTCATTTCCTAATGGCATTGAGATATCGCGTAATACTAAATATAAAGTTTCTGTTGCATTACACAGTTGTACAATTTTAGGTCACATTTTTGTATGAAGCGGCCCTATGCTCCTCGAGGAGTATAACAAGGACTAAACTACACTAAACATTTTGTATGAAATTACAAATTATTTCTCCCTGATCGAAAAGAATTAGTGCATTTAAACTTACTGAAACATGGACAACTAATAGGTAGAGCCGTAAAACTATGTCAAGAAATAAAAGAAAACTGGTTTGATTGTCCTTTTAAAAAAACAAAAACGAGCATCTGCTTTACATCGTTTGTCAGATGACTTCAAAGATCCGCATTATATTTATTTATTTGTTCTGTGGTATTTTTATATTTTTCTTTGAGGATGTAAGTTGCCCAGTGAGTAATATATCTTTACTGTGTAAGAATGGTGCTGTCGGCGACGGTTTTATGTGGCTGTTGTGCGAGATAGTGGATGAAACTGTAAATTTTGTTTTCTTTTTCCTAAGGTCAGAGTCAGTCTATCGGAATCTTGCAGAGCGGCAACTCCAGGTGATTTTGGAGAATATGCAAGCAATTATTTTTGACACTTGTCAAGTCATTGTTGTTTTTGTCTCCGTCATTATCCTGAAGGAGCTGCTTTGTGGAGTCATCTGGATTTTCATAAGAAGGTACGGGTTTTATTTCTCATCACATTAATCCTCGCTTTTAGTGTGTTTTAGTTTTTGGGGGGAATGTTGGGTGGAAGGTGTTTTAGGCTGTGCTATCATCTAAGGCTATACAACAGCACTGCACCCAGTCAGATAAACAACTGCAGAGACAGAACAGCATGCATCCAAATCCAGGATCCAACTGATTGTATCGGTGACAAGTGCTTCTTCGCCAAACTTTGGAGAAAATTTCTTTAATGTATTTAAACCAAAAGTCATTACTACATAAGTTCCATTCAAAGTGAGAAATGCTAGAATTATTCAACACTTCAAATAGACTCTATGATATTCAGCATTTACACAAGAAGGGTTGCTATTGGGTCGGTTGCAGTCATTTCCCTGACAGACAATTAAGGTTAGTTTAACAATAAGTCTGTGTATGCTCATTAGTCACTGTTTTTAGCATTGCTAATGATGGTTATTTCATCTATCCAGATCTGGGTTGATTCGTCTTCGCATCATTTATGAAACAGATCATGATGACCAAGGGCAAGGGACATGATTACCAGCTTTCATTATTTCTACAGACTGCAGCTTATATCCTGACATGCAGTTTCCAACACAAATTTCAAAAGTTGTATTGATCAGAAGGCAAGCATATGCCTTCACTACAAGTGTGTCTCGAGCGAAAATTTAACCAGCAACCAGCTGCCCATTCTTCTTCAAACCCCATCCCCACTCTTCCCCAGCACTTATCAATAATGATCCGTACGTAATCGTACATGGATCATTGATGTCAACCAGAGAAGAGAAAACAAAACCAGCACAAAATTTTGTTCATCTGTTCATTTTAAACTTGGGCTATAGCTCAAAGGGTCAACCAGTGATCTATTCAACTCAAATTTGGTTATAATCCAAACTGTGCAGCAGAGACCTGAGTCGACTCGTATCTACAGACAGATCATAAGTGTAGGCCTGTGTTTTCTACATAAGCAAATCTGTATGTCGTCATTTGTATCCTAAACGTGTTCACCGACCTTATGATGCCCTTAATGTAATCACGTGCTTTTCCTGTGATTAATGTCTTGCTGCATACATAAGGTCCACATAACATCACAGTATGGTTCATCAAATGCTGAATAGATGTTGTTAACCTATTCAAATTTGATATTTTAGATTTCTGTCCTTTGTGACCACCCGTGTTTGTGCAGGCAAAAAGCCTGTCTGCTTTTACTGAATTATCAGAGACTTGTTTGTGAATCCTGTGACAACAACCAGCTGTTGTGAGCTGGGCCCTATACACGCAATCCTGTATGTGCTGCAAGACTCTGTGCTGGGACTACATGAAAACCCGAGTGAAAAACTTAAAAACCAGTTCAAGGACTTACGTTGACAGGCTAATAAAAGTTTCATTACTGTTATTAAATGTTGCTAAAAAAAATTTTGTTTGAAAAAGCACTTTATGGATTGACTGCATTCTGACTTGTGAAGGATACAACCAATGTAAGAGCTTTGCAAGACTTTTTAATGAGGCATTCCCATAACAGACTGTATACTACTACAGCATTGTAGGAAGTGGGCAGTTGAGAATTGTTAATACGCTGTCAAATGTTATGATACCTTCCAATGAGTTACGGCTAGTTATCTGAAAATAATTTTTGCACTCAGGTTACTTTTTTTAAGATGTTATGCTGATAATGCGTCAGTTGGTATGTCCAAGAAAGACATTTTTTCGGAACAAAGACTGGAAAATGAGAAGCTTGAATATTTACTGATGTTGAGTGAAGGCATTTGTGTGTGTGTGTTCAAAAGTGTGTACATGTGCATGTTCATACAAGTACAAATGTTAGGCATGTATTGTACATGAAAGATTCATCAGGGTTGCGTCCTACATAATGACTGAATGATATGATGTCTTATACATTCCATGTAAATAATCTGCATTTATGAAAAAATAAACTTAGATGACCATAGTACTGAATGAGCTTGTTACATTGTTTTCACTAGTTTTACAGTCAGGCAAGCTCTTATGTGACGTGTATTTACTTTCTTCTGTAACGTTTTAAAGGCATGCAAAATTAATTTTATAAAATGCATCATCATCAACTGCAAAGTGAACAAGTTTGTGAACTCCCACCAGGTTATTATAGTTATTAAAGTTCAGGGAAAGTTTGCTTTCTGTGCATGGCAGCAGTGAAAATATATATTTTACTGGTGTGAATGCACTTATTTGGCCATAAAAGTTTTTGTGACTAGTTCATATTCCAAGGCATGTAAACAGATCACTATCAGTGGCTGTACATGCAAAAGTGCCTGACAAATTTCTCTTTATTGTAAAATGCCCATTACTTTGAAGAGGACATTCTAGTCGTGAATTTATAGCTGCCTCTTCCTCTAAGACTGCTGTATAGAAAGTTCCACAATTTTTAACATGTATTTACTTAATATCCTTCATGAACTTTTATTTTAAAAAAAAAAATTTGCTGTTAGAAGCATTTAACTTTTAACAAAAGTGCTCTGATTAATTACCACTGATAACTTTGGTCTTACTCAGTAATACACGCAGTGTTTTAATTCAAGTGCACCAGAGGCACAGAATGTATTAAATGGTCAGGTGATGGTAGAAAAGCATTCTTTAACCAAGTTTTCACAAGAGTTCTAGGCTCCTCGCTCGACTTCTCCATTCATCTCGAGGCAGATAACAGGAGCTGAAGATTCTGTTGCCAGTGAAGGCTGAACGCCCATGCAAAACTCGCCAATTATCGACTAAGAGAACCATGCCAGGCTGCAGCTTGAGCCAAAAGTAGTTATCTTTATTCCAGATGATCTGTTTCAGAGCATCATAACTGGCATAAAAGTTGGGAATTTCTTCTGCTGATACAGTGTTAAGGGGAGCTCTGTCATAGGGATTAAACCTGGAACAGAGGTCATTCTACTAAATAAGACTGCACAGAATTTAATAATAGACTTAACGTAAAATTTCCTTCCTTAATAAAAAATATCAAACAAACTTAAAGAGAATAAAGAAGAATCCTCTACAAAGCAAAAAACATGAATTGAATTTTTTCACCTAACTCCACCATGTATATTGTGTAGTTAATGGTCATTTACAAAAGTGCGATATCTGATAAAATGTTTTTATTTCAAAATGGTAGACTTACAGTGTTTGATATAAGTACTTTTCTTTATGCATACTCGCTTATTTGCCAAGCCACGACCTACAAAATTTTTAAAAATTGTCTTAGGCATGAGAAACTGCCTAATTGGGTGACAACCTGAGTTTAAGGCAATTTATAACAGTTCACCTGACAAGTGTCAGCTGTTGTGTGCAGGAGTCCACAGACAAGACAGTTCCCAAACTATACAAGTGGTGTCCTCTTTTGTCTTGGAATTCATGAGGAATCACTGTCCGCACCAGTGTTTCAAAATACTTCGGATTACTTCCCCTTAGTTTTTCAGCTGCGTTAAAGCCATCCACAAGTAAGCTCTCTCCACCCTTTCCATCATGGTGCAGAATGTGAAATAGCTGAATCCTATTTACAAAAAGAAAAGTCATGATAAACGTAAAAAATTTATCTAAATAACCTTCAATTCCAAATTCAAGGAGTTTTTAGATCGCATAAGCCGCATGTGTGCATATACTTATATTTGATGTTGAAATTATCATTCATTCAATAACTGATAACAATAAATATGATTTATATAGCACATGATCACGGTCACTAAGGAGCATACTCTCAGCACTTGAGACAAGAAATAGACAGCATATGAAGGACAGAAGGAGAAACAAGAATGCAGACAAGTAATAAAAGACAAACACAGAAGAGGGATCAAGGAACAAACAACAGAAAGAATCATTAATCTGCAGAAAAAGACAAGCAGGTGGACTAGTAAATAGACTATATATATATATTACGACTATTGACAACTAATTAATAAACAAAAAAAAGTGTAAGAAAGGGTTAGAAAATAAACTAGCATTTTGTTTATTAGCATAAGGAGTAATGCTCATGGAACAGATTTGTTTTCAGTGCACTTTTAAAGGATTCAATGGTGGGTAGGTGGCAGATATGGAAGGGATGAGAATTCCACTGTTTTGCAAACAGTAATTAAAATTTGTGTGACCATATGGTGTTCTTCTGGAGACATGGATGGAGATTGTATAGTCATCAAAGAGTAATCTGGCTGGTATTGAGAGAGAGAGAAGTTTATAGAAATAGTCAGAAATTGAAATACAGCACAGTCTGTAATGAATGCAAAAACGGATGGGCAGCCAACAAAGGAGAGGAGTGACATGATAGCTGATCATCAGTTATGTTGGTCCACAAGTACCAGCTGTAGGAAATGACTGGCAAGATGTACACACCGCTTTAGACCTGTCTTAAGGGACAGTGAGCAGCTTCTGAACAACCATTCCACTCCTTCATGTCTGTCAACCAGTTCTTCTCTCTCTACCTCTGTGCTGACCACCCTCCAAGAGGACAGAATTTTGCTCCAGGTCACATGATCAAATAATATAGCTTGTGCTGCTTCACTGTTGTACAAGGGAGATGATCACACTCTGAATAGCATTAATGTACCAAAAACAAAAACTAACCCTGCTGGCAGTGTGTAGTAAGTGGTATCTGTGTGGGCACCAATAGCTATACTGGTGTAGGCAGTGTCATTGAACTGGAGATCTGGCTTTACAGTGTTTAATCTGCCAAAAACAGTCTCCAGAATACAGCAGATTCGTTCAGCCACAGTACCAGTGCTCTCCTCTGTCACTGATACCTGCACAAAGAAGATTCTTTTTCACACAGTATTCAAATTTTAAATATTCTATTATTTCAAATTACTAGAATGCACATATTCTGCTAAATGAGCAAGTCATTGCAGTTTTGAAAGAACATGCAGACCAAAAGGCAAATTATTTCACCAAAATAGGAAACATTGCAACTACCACGGTCAAGTTGCCACCCAAACGAGTGCCACCCACAGCTATAGAGGTCCATGTTCCATTTGACCACAGATAAATAAATGACACACAGTTCAAATCTGTAAAGGGGAAGTACAGGGTGCATGCAAACAGAATGCTTGATTAGTCACATTATTTCAAACATGGAAATAAGTTTATCTTCTTGAGTACACTACCTCATTGACAATGCAGAAACCATACTTCAGAATGTTGCTCAGCACTTCTTGTAGTCCCTTGTCAGTCTTCAAGTAGACATTACATGGAACACATGGAAGAGATTGTGACTTTATGAGGTTCCCATCCCAAAGAAATTGCTTTACAATACTCTCCTGTTGAGGAAAAAAGTTGCGGCTAATCCACTGAAGGCTATACGTGGAAATGTGTCCATCTTGCCCTTCATAAGAAAAGATAAGGTCTTGTTAGAGCTTTTTTTTGTGGGCGGGGTTGTTTAAAGACTGCATCTTGACCTATCACAGCTGATAGTACATGTGCATTATCAGCTTTTTTTAAAAATGCAAACTAAAACTAAGGTATGTAGGAATGGCATCTTCTGTAACTTTAATGATACATCAATATCACCGGAATAGTTAATAATGCAGTTCATTGTTGAAATTGCAAATGTGAAAAGATGGTACCGAAAACAGCAGTTACATTATAATTACTTAACATTTTCCAAATATGGTTTAATCTTTTACCAGGATTCACCAAAGTAATAACAAATGGTCACCGACCTTTTAGCTCTGGTGCAGCAAAGCAGGGGAATTTTCTTCCCTTTCATCTCTGCCACTTACCTGTGCGAACTTCCTCTAAACAGTCCATTACTAATATGCTCCTTCTCTCTTCTTTATTGGTCTGTCCTGATATCCCTTTGTTGATTGCTTTATACTCTTCAACCTGTTATCTTTTTGCTTCACTGTCTTTTGTATTTCGACCTCATCATTGTCTGTCTTTCTGCTTTTTTCATGTGTGACACACATTAAACTAGTTTTTGTATCAAGCGCTTAATGTATGCTCCTATATGAGAATAATTATGTGCTATATCAATATTTATCACCAGTATTATCATCATTTCTTGAAGCATTGTTCAGTACTCAAGGGTCCTTTATTAGACCAGAAGCTTAAACTGTATGAACATATTTTTCAATACTAATCAATACGAGAATGCTAATAAAATATCTAACCACCTTATAAATCTTACATGTTATCTTCAGGCATTCTCCATTCATTTGGACCTCTCTTGCAGCAAGATCTTCTGTCAACACATAGTTTTCAACATTCTTTTGAAAGGTGACAGCATTGTAGCAAACTTCACAGCGGCAATGGTCACGCAGCCAAACAAATGGAATCTCAGCATCTCTCCCTACCAGATGGACCTTCAAACCACCACCAACACTCTGAACGTCCATGCCATTAGACACTGTTGCAAAGTTGTTGGTTAGAAAGCCATTTGAGAAACCAATTTTCGTGTTAGGCAAAACATGATCTATAAAATCCACCGAGGGCAAAGGTGAATGGGAGAACAGGGAATAGTATTCCCTGGTAGCTACTCTCTTCTGTCCACATTTTACCATCAAGGAGACATATCTCTTGAGACAATTTCCCAGCCTGGACATGTATATTTCTTTCGGTTGCTAATATTTTATGTATTTACCCAACTCAAACAGCTACCACCAAGATTACAAATACTTTTAAAACTTTGTCCTTGGCGTGCTCCTAAAACAAATGTATTTTGTACTTTCTGTCAAGATGTATCCAAGCACTATCTTTTTCAGTCAAAAAAAAATGTGTAACCTCTAGAACTCTAAATATCAGTATGGCATGTCCCAGAAAGATAGTCTACATGCAGATACATTGTAATCACATTATGATAAGGAAATGTCATGCAAGGTGCTTCCATACTGATAACATAACAATAAAATACTTAGTTTATGTTAGATACAGCATGGTGTTCCCAACTGAGGATATAGAAACCCAAATGTAACACTACTTTGCTGCATGATGCACTAGTAATGTATTATGTAGTAACTGCTAATGAACTCAAGGCCTAAAGTATACATCTGTATTCAACAAATGCATGGTGGTAGCTGCCTAATGAAGAAGTTAAAGAATCATCTGAATTACTAATGTGATGTACATGTATCTACATGCTAAAGGAACTTACAGCTTTATCGTGGGTAAAGCAAGGTTCGCCCCCTACAGCACATTATATCCTAATATCTCACTAGCACTCATATCCACTGAGCACACAAACACACACACATGCATGTGCATGCACACACGTTACAACCCAAGGCAGTTATTCAACTCCACTCTGCATGAATATCAAACTAAAAACGCACCTATTCCGTAAATATTACTCTTAAAACCCTTTCTCACCATGATAGTCCTTTGTGACACCTTCCCTGCTTCGTGCTTGTCCCCCACCCCATCCCACCCCGAAGAAGGGAAACGATGTGTCGATTGCAGCAGTGCCGCCGAGCGCCAGCACGGACCCGGGGTAGACGATCTGTCAGGACCCCTTAACTGTAACTTATTTCCCCAGAATATATTAATTATTATAATATGTTTCGATTCGATTGTCAATATCTACAGTTCATTCATTTTTTTAACAGCTTTGCTGCTGTAGATTTTCATTTGTACAACTATGGTAGTGTGGGGGTGGATGCTGGCGATGGTGGGGTGGTCGCTGGTGCCAACCCAGTGAAATAATGACGGGCGGCGTGGGAGCAATTAAGTTGAAACAATAGGTGGGTGACGAGTGATCGCCGATCGTGGGGGGGAAAACGGACGACAGGCCCCCTTGATTGACGGACGGTCACGGCCCCGGGGTCGGGGGTGAAGTTAGTGGCATGTGGCATAGGTGGCGGGGTGTTGATTGAAAGACCGGTACACTCGGCCGTGAAAACAACAGTAATTGTTGCCTCTACCATCAACGGGACACCGGAGCTGAATTGTCGCGGCAGTCAGAGGTTGATGAGGCCGACCGTGGGAAAGAGAACGGTAGATGTCCTAGGTACCCGAGTATAGCGCGGGAGGATGTGGTCACCTTAGTTAAAGATGGATAACGTCCAGCACATTCCACAGAGATGCTATAGTGTGTGGGGTTTCGCCATTGCCAGAACGATCGACTGGCGTTAGAATAAATGATTTAAACCCACGAAAGTGTGTGTTTGTTGCTGAGGAAAGATTGGGGAAGCGAGCCTCATCTAACCCTGTTGCAGAACAGTGCGTGTTGTAGCCTTGTAGGTGCTGGTATATTTTACTTTTTATTTACCTCTTGCCCGTGATTAGTTAATTACTTACCATTGTGATTCAACGTTACTAACAAACTTTAGTGGAACTTCTCAAGTATTTGTTTCAGCAGCATTAAAAGATGGACATCGAGAGAATGGAGAAACACAGGCTTGAAATCGAGCATATATGCACATACATATCAACGGGTAAATATTGGAAAGGTGCAAGTGAAATTGATAAAAAGAGAATACGTTGTGCATCAAAGAAACACATTTTGGAAAGTGAGTTCTTTGGTTTTATTTCATTTTGTTGTCATGTGCATTAATAGAAATTACAAACTTGTATGCCAGCTTGTGTGTTTTATAAACTTGCAAGGCAAGTATGCATGCCAGATTCAAAGGTATGTGTTTTAAATTTCTTGTATAGGTGCAACATAGCTTTTTAACTGTTCCTAAACTCATTCAGAAGTCTGTTATCTGTTTCAAAGATGGTGTTCTGTTCCACGTTGGTGCTGATGGAAGGAAGACAGAAGTGATAACAAGCCTTGAGAAAGTGAAAGAGATTGTAGCATATTATCACGGCTCCAGAGAAGCGGGAGTGCATAGTGGTATAAACGCCACAGTGCAGAAGATAAGCAATGTCTACCGCTGGGGATCTGTTGACCAGGATGTTAGACATTATGTAAGTTTTATTTGTTTGTTGGGTTTCATGCCAACAGTAACTGATGGGAAGTAGTGATTTAACAAGGTGCGCTGTGGCTGTCCTAACAGCCACCACTATAACAGGCTATTACAGTAAATAGATCCTTCAATTTGGTAGCAAAGTTTTTCTTTCTTTAAAAATTACAAAATAGGTGCGATTACAGAATACAAGGAATCGGCTGTGAAAAAAAACTGATGACAAACACGCTGAATGCCGGGACAGCTAATAATTAAAAGATTACTGCTCAATACTTCTTCCTATTCAAATGGCCAGCAGGCAGGAAGTCAGAGAGATAGGGAAAGCTGGCATGTTTTGGCCCAGAGTGTCCAAGTCGGTAACTTTTTGTCTTCAGTCTGTGTAACATGCAGTAGACATCTATTAAAGATGTCCCTTTTTCATTGTGCACTGTTAAAACTGATTTCATCCTTTTTTTTTTACTTTTGTTTCTCAACAAAGGGCATGCATCATCCATAACATTCTATACTGCTTCAAAACTCCTTATTGCTATTGGTATTTATTATTCATGAACAAAGTAATAATAGCTGATACTCCTTTTCTTTCAATGGAAAAGTGTGATTGAAACCAATCTGACTTTTCAGATTAAAAGGTGTCGTGTCTGCCAGACCCAGCGCTCATCCATGTCCCTTAACCCCAGAGATGATGAAGAGGTAAAATGATTTTGTTGCTTCTTATGATATCAGGTTGTAAAAATTGTCAATTGTTTGTCTCCTCTTTATATTGGTGGTAGCCATAGCTGCATGGTCTTCATAACAAAGGCTGATTCATGTTGTACTCTCATTGACTTTACAGATATTAAATTGTAATTTTTAAAATCAATACTTTTCTATCTTTTTATTTAAATTTATTTATACGAATTAGTTCATCTTTCTAGAATTAATTTCTGCTTCTGTGTCCAGCTTCCACATAAAAAGTCTAAACTGCAGCCAACAGAAGTTTCCAACACAAAAAAAAGATCTTCCAGCACTGTCTTGTCAGCAAGATCCTCTTCATCTAGCCAGTCAGATGTACAACCAGTCAAACCAAAAGCAGGCCATCGTGTTCCTGTTACACCATCTGCTCAAGCCAATGTCAGCCTTGCAAGCACAAGATTTGCTCTGGCCAGAAAGAAGACTGGTAATGTACATATTTCTTTTCTCAACGACTTTTATTTTCTTGTATGATATACCACTTTCTTCACTCTTCATGTGTGGAATCCCTTGACAATTTTCTCATTTACATTTTGTTTCTAGTGTTCTTCCAACAACACTATATCAATTGTATTTGACAAACCTGTGACAGTAGGATCTTTTGATAATAATAATAATGGGAACTTATAAAGGTATTCTGTTGGGCCTTCACTCCCTTGGCTTCCATGGTCGTAGGCCACTCTTCATCCAGAATTTTCTTTCTCACCGCCTCTTTCAAGTTGTAGATTCTTTCCTGTCTGATTCTCAGGAACAGGAAATGGGTGTCCCTCAGGGCAGCATTCTTTCTTAACTCTTTTCCCAACTCTGGTGCCCATTTTTATTGTGGAACTTCATGCCATCTTGCTTTCCTTACAGCATGTTCACCATTCTTTGGAGCACAACATTTTGATTATTTCAAACTCTTTTTCTGCCCTCCAATTCCAATGATTTTGACCACCCTCTGGTCGTCAAGTTTTATACAATTCATGCATCACTCATTCATTGTGACAAGGACATTGTTTTTATTTGGGCTCCTGGCTATGGTGGTATCTCAGGCAATGTTGGAGCAGATCAGGCTGCCAAGGCTGCATTTCAGTCTCCTGGCAAATTACACTTGGTGATATCATCAGACTGTAAACCAATCTTCTCGGCCTGTGACCTGCGTTCAGTCCCTATGGCAATGCCACTGGGACACTCTGGGCCAATCTTTACATGCCACCCTTCCCTGTCTTTCCTACCGCCTAGATTAAACCTGTGCCATGCAAGGACACCTCTTATGAGGTTAAACATCACCAGTTTGTCCATAGTGTAAAGAAGTTTTAGTGTGCTACATGGTATGATTGTTTGCCCTGAGCTCCAGAGTATCCACCGGCAGGTTTTTACAGAAAATACTTTGTTTTCTTTGTTCAGGTCCATCCCATTGGCAGCAGACTTTACATTTTTAAGAAGGAAAGGACTTTTCCATCAGATTTAAGAAAGCTTATGACCTGCCAATTGTTTTCTTTTAATTTTTTGGGTTTGTTGGTGGCCTTTTTGGGCTTCACCACTCCATTTTACACTTTACTCACCCTTTTACACATTGTTTACTTCTTGCGTTGACTTTTTAAAGAATGTTATGGTTGTATCATATGGAAGGTTTTGTTTTTTCCTCAGTGTTAATTTTGGTGAAATTTGCTTAACCTAGTAGAAGGTACCCCTGGTGCTCAGAGTAAGACAACAGGGGAAGTAAATTTGCTCTCGACCAATATACAGCCCAACATTTGGTGAGGATCAGACAAATTGTGTGATTTTAAAGTTATTCAATCACTCAAATCAAACAATCAAACAATCATTGCTGCACTGCTTTATTGATAAAGTTTTAGTGAATTCTGCTTTGCTCACCTTCATTTTCTTATAGCAGGAGTTGGACACAAGTTGCCAGCATGGGTCTTCAGTGGTCGACTGAAGGACATGAAATACAAGCTGAGTCAACAAGAAGCCAGAATAAGCAACCTGCAGTCTCAGCTGGAGTCACATAACAAGCGTTTTGCTCACCTTGAGCAGCAGAAGGAACAGTTGTCTGGTGATGTTGCTCACCGTGATAAGTTGTCACAGGTGGTTGACAAGGAGAATACAGAGCGACAAAGACAAAGGTATGTTCAGGGTGATGTTGAGCTCATGAGCTAACAGATGAGCGTTTAAATTGTTCATGAGAAAAGTTCTGATCATCAAATTAGTTGCCTTTATCTACTGTTTAGTAACAAGGTAGTACAAGTGTATGATAAACAAAATTGCCTTTGCTGGCAGGGACATCCAGGAAGAGATGAATACACTGCGCAGTAAACATCAGCAGGAAATCAAGGATTTGACATTCCGTAAATTATATCTTGAGCGACAGCATGCTACCCTTGAGGAAGAACTGAAAGCAGCTAGGACAGAGGTGTCAACACTCAACTCATCTGTATCACATCTTACCTCTTCACGGGCATCGGTCGATGCTGAGTTGGCAGCTACCAAGGTAGCCATTAAAAAAACCTCTTTATGCACCTGCAAAATGTGTCAATGTGTATGGAGTTGTAGGAGAAGCAAGAGAAGGCTACCTTGTATATTGTGTTTAGGGATGTTTTGTGCATATGTGCATTTAGACTGGTGAGGCATGTTGATATCCATAGCCTGTATGAGTGGGTGGAATGTATCCTTTTAAAGGTGAAGACAAAGGACTACAAACCACTTTGATGATTGGATTTAACTAGGATGGTTAACCTTGCTTCAGTGAATTCAAGCGGGAAAAGATGCTGACTCATTTTTGTTTCTGGGTAATTGTTTTTTAAAGCAGTCCTACTCAGTAGTATTTAATGCTTTAAAATAATGTATGTAGATGTACAAATGGCATTAGCCACTTCATAATCGCTTCAGACTTTCCTTGTTTTCTAAACACTTCCACTGTAAATGGAAAAACAGCATCTCACTATTCATCCTTTGAGACCTCTTAAGCCTTTGGTTTGTTAGAAAAAGAAATTTTCTTTGTATGTTTCATTTAGTTATCCCTTGAGCAAGCATTTGGAAAAAATCAAGCCGATAAAGAGGTGATTCAACAGCTGAGGTTGGACCTAGCTGGACGGGATGCCATCATTGATGAGAACAACCGAAAAATCAGAGAGCATGAGACCATGAGATGCAAACTATACAACACCATTCAGGAACTTAAGAAGGTTTTAACAATTCTCGTTTATTTAATCTACAGTTTATTTAATGCTAACCAGTTATTGTTTAGGTATCCACTATTCATTGCTTGCTGCAGCCATTTCAGTGTGAATAAACAAGACTCTTCACGGTTCAACAAATAAACACATTGAAAACTCTGAAAAAAGTAGGTGAAAAAGTTTTAGAGCTGCTGTTCTCTGTTGAGAATACAGCTAAATGCTGTTCTCTGTTGATAATCCAGCTGAGGGGGAAGTGGATAGTCGAGTGGTTAGAGTACCAGGATCCAGAGTCATGTATATACTTGAGCTAGTTGATTGAATACCCTTGTGACCAAACCTACTTTACCCACTTGACTCTGCTGTTGAATTGGTACCTGACCTCTTAGAGGGTCAGAGAGGGAGAAGAGATGAAACTACCATTATAAAATAATTAGTCCCCAAGTGCAATTCCTCCCTGTTGTAGGAGTGCCTGGGTCTTTTTTAAAAAACTATTTTAACAAGCAACAGAAGGTGTAAGCACATGGGAAGGAGTTGATAGAAGAGTAGGACATTGTCCAGTTTAAGAAAATTGTAATGTAGCTGGCTAAATTTGTCTTAATTTGATTTTGATCATGATCACTTGTGTTTGCAAATATTAATATCTCTGCTGCTGCATTCAAGTTGATTAACTTCTGACTTCCTC
This sequence comes from Pomacea canaliculata, assembly GCF_003073045.1. NCBI lineage: Eukaryota > Metazoa > Mollusca > Gastropoda > Architaenioglossa > Ampullariidae > Pomacea > Pomacea canaliculata. The sequence goes on from NC_037603.1 coordinate 10,227,092, forward strand.
TTTAGCTTCTAGGTGAACCAGTGCGGCATAGCACAAAAGAGGAGCAAATGACGATTGCATCTCCTGCCAATCACAACCATCGCAGGCCAACAAAATGAAGACGTTGTTTGTTCATAATAATTTCAGACAAGCATGAAAGGGGGAGGGGAGGAAATTATCGACATTGACTCTGCCACTGAACTCCTTCAGCATGCACTTGTAGTTTTTGATGTCATCCATACAGCAGCCAGTGGTAAAGGGCACAGACTATCTTGCTTTGAGGCTAAGAAATACAACAGAAACTGTATTCTGTAGTACAAGTTTAGGGACTAATAAATGTAATAGTCAGATGGCAATAATCCTTTGTAATATATCACTAGTAATAAATATTATGTAATAAATATGGTTTTGTCTGTGTGTGTGTGTAGTAAATTTTCGGCAGGCGGGTATACGTGGCAGCTCACTTATTCTTCGTTTTGCTTGGTAAACAGTCACGGGGGTACGCCGTAAGGTCACGTAGAAGTAGACGAAAGTCACGTGTAATTTGCTCATACACACAACCCTTCATAACCTTCAACTATTTGCATACGAAAAAACACGAAAATATTTGAGATTCAAAATGATCATACTCTTAATGAGATTCTTAACAGTTTTATTTTGCCTTGACTCATTTGTTCGAAAGTGGTTTGCTTTTTTCAGTGATTGGACTTTCAATCAATCGACAAAATCATTATAAAAAAAAATGTCACAACCAACGATCACGCGTTAGTCGCAACTATCATGACCAGTTTCTATAGTCATTAGTTTTACTGGAAGAAGTTTTACTGGAAGATCTCTGCTGTCGGTGTCCGCGGACGAAGGGATGAAATAATAGGATTTGTCTAGCGCATCCCCTACTATACCATCTCACACACACACACGGAGGGGAGGTAGATGCGCTTACAGGAGAAAGGACAACAGGATGGAGGAATTATAATAGATGTTTGCCAAAGTGATGTGTTAGGTTCAGATCGGAAGACAGGTATCGATGCCGCTGTGCAGAGAGACGGAGGAAGGAAATTCCAAATACTGGGGTCGGAGAAGAAGAAGAAGAAGAAACAAAAAACAAACAATAAACTGTCGAACGTCTCCAGTCTAAGAGTATGTGCAGAGGTTATCTGGATGACTTCAGTTTTCCACATTGAGCTTTGATTTGTTGGCCAACATCCAGCGTTTTCCAGAGTTGAGGGCTCTCTGAGTAGACTGGTGAACAGACTGGTTGGCCTACTGGCCCTGATGGCAGGAGGTGGCACATCTGCCCGTGGTGAAACTACTAACACACACACATAACCTTACCATTGGAGCAATTAATTCCACAGCCTGCATGAAACTCAGTTGACCCTCTTCCAAATGTTAAGGTATACACGGCACACCTACAGGATAAGCTTTGCTAAATTATGTACAAAACACGCGGGTGAGCGTAAACCCGAATACGTGTCATTAACGTTCTTTTTCGTTCTGTCGCTTTCCAGAGATCATGCCTGTCAGACTTCCAGTTTATGAAGAGAACTTTTCTCTGATGCCTTTATAGTCCTTCACCCGATTTTTCATAAACTGTCGGCCATTTTTTCATGCGTGTAGTTCATTTTAGTACTCGCCCAAAGGTATTGTAGCGGGAACATCTGTTCATTAAAAACATCTGTAGTCTGGTAGTGCTTTGTCACCTCATCCCTGCATCCCCGAGATGACTAACAGGTGACGTAGCGCCCGAAACTAAGCAGGGTCGAAATCAGTGTTTGCACGGTTGCACCTGAGTGCTGTTCAGTTACTGCAAGGTGACAGGGATTTTCCTCCTTAATTCCTTCTCCAAAGGTCTAAGCCACTCTAAGCTGTCGGTGACTATATAAATACTCCGAGTACGGGAGGAGCGCCATTTGCCGCAGGATGCTTTGGTCCCTCTATAGATGGCGGCTGATGCTACTCAACCTCTCCATACCCTCCTCTCCTAATGTTTATATTACGTTACTGAATGAAATGTAGATATTGACAATCGAATCGAAACATATTATAATAATTATATACTGGGGAAATAGTTTACAATTAAGTGGTCCTGACATATCGTATCTCTTCTTTGGGGTGGGGTGGGGAACAGCTGCTGTTGGTATATCTGATTAAAAAAGTCAAAAGAGACAGTTAATGCATGATAAACGTTAAAGCCTTTCAGTTTCTGTAAACTGGTTTGGTTTTACTTTCACTACTAGAATAGTGCCGCCGTCTATCTATAATTTTCAGTCTTTCGTGACTTCAAAACTGACTTGCAAAAACTGTAGAGGTCAATAGCATAAAGGAGTATGAACTTTACTTCACACACACAGACAAAACCATCAAGGGGTTCGGTGAGTCGGTCTCATGGGTGCGGCGGAGCCTCCGCCACGGGTGTCAGGACACACCCGCAATTCGTGATGACACTAAAGAAGGGTTCGTTGAATGTGCATATGAAACTTGTGGGTTCTGTACCTCAAACAAGGTTAAAACCACTGCTCTACATTTACGGGTGGATCGGCCGGGTAGAGGGGCCATGACTTGACACACGACTTGACCTTTGCTGCACAAGAAGGCTGGGCCGACCTTTGACGACCCTTCGTGGCCTCGCGGCGAGATGAAACTTCGGACCCACGTGCTTTCTACTCAGTCTGAAATTCTTTCATCGTGTAAGTGCTTTTGGCAAAAACAAGGTCCTCCACAATATCTTCATTTCTGGTGCACGGCAAATCGTCGTGGTCGAAGGAAAAAAAAGGTGCTTCGGCAGTTCGTATTGGCCAGCAATGTCGATCGCATTTAATTTTGGCTTCGTATGCGACACTGATTGTTGTGGGACAGACGAAGTTATTTTTTTGTCCACACAGTGTCGGGAAAGTAGAGTTCTATTTCTAATACTTCGGACAATGGCGTGGAGACTTCTTTGTTCACCACCTGAGCCACGGCCATTAAATTGTGTACCACGTGATACGCATTGTGGCTGCTCTCTATACAAATTTCAACACATGGGCGGTAACTCTCGTATAAAGAAAATTCGGAGTTGTTGTTCTTAGTTTAAAACTAATTTCAAACTTGTAGAATCTAGAGTCATAGATTCATGGTGTGACTACACTTCTACGTCCACAAGTTCCACCTACACGGTATGCCTCATTCCTCTAATTCTGAGCACGGACATACATGATTTATTTATTTTACTTTCTTTTTTCTGTTCTGAGAGGTTAAATGCCTTGATTTTCAGCAGTTTGTCCAACCTGTTGAATCATTTATTCAAGATGGCCGCTCCTCGTTGTGCGACGTCTGCAGCTCTCATTTCGAATTGGCATTTTTTACATTTTTTCATCGTTTGGGTGATAGACTTTGTGTGTAGTGATGATGTTCTTACGCTCAGTCTTGCTAGGCATGTGTTGTGTTTTTTTTTTTTCATTTTGGATGGATGTGACCGTTATCACTAGCCGACAATATTAAGATGGCGGTCAGCCTATTTAGTGCTGGTCCCCGGCTTCATTACTCCCGCGAGCTCTTGCTTCGTCTTCTTTCATCTCCCTCTGTTATCCGGAGTTTTAGGGCGCTGCAAGTCGACATTACACGGCTCCCTCCACTTCGCAAATCTAAAAGGAGAGGACGCAGAGGCGGTGTGACGCGGAGACTCAAGCAGTTTCATCTGGACCAGTGAGGCCCAACCTTTTTCGGCCTGGGGGCCATGTACATTTCCGATACGCGTGTCACGGGCCGCTTCACCGCAAAAATAATAATAATAAAAAAAAATGGAGCAGATACCATTTTTATTAGAAACAAGTTGTATTACCATTAATTATGTAGTAATTAGTGGGATATTTCAAGTTGTTTTCCCGAAACCAACTTCTGAATGTCCGGCTGCATCGTAGAGACACCAAGTCGGAGAACTGAATCGAAATGTTCATCCGCGAGGCGATGACGTAAGACGGGTTTCGCCCGTTTCATCAGTGAAAACGTTGGTTCACACACATAAGTACTTATAAACATCGTGATCATCCTTAACGCTTGTTTTCGGAGATTAGGACAAGTTTCTTCAGGCAACACGGCGTAGAAAGCAATTGTCTGCATCGCTCGAAATTTGTCAAGCAGGGATGTTTGCAAGTCAATCAGTTCCAGTTGCAGGTCTTCAAATCATGAAAATCTTTAAATCTTTCATCGAAATTATCCTTCAAGAGCCCCAGAAGTTGTATCATTCTTGCTTTGGGGAAAGACATATTTAGCTGCTGATCCTGACCTAGAGCTGTACACGTTGGGAAGTGGACAAGCTGCACCCTTGCCGTTTGCTGAATGAAGAGTTGCAATGTCGCTTGGAATGCTGTTATGTCCACATAAACATGCGAAATCAACTTGTCTTTCCCTTGTAGTTTGGTGTTGAGTTCATTCAGATGTGACGTGATGGCGCATAAAATCGCCAAATCCCACAACCACGAGGGGTCGTTCAGCTGAGGCTTTCTTTGATTTCTCCGTCATAAAAATTTCAATCTCATGTCTCAAATCAAAAAACCGTTTTAGTACCTTTCTTCGGCTTAACCAGCGGACTTCACTGTGAAAGAAAACATCTTCATATTCGGATTCTATTTCTGTCAAAAATTCCTTGAAAGTTCTGTGGTTCAACGCCTGTGATCTGATGAAGTTTACAGTGCTGACCACAATCTTCATCACATGGTCCAGATTCAACACCTTGCCACAGAGATTTTGTTGGTGAATAATGCAATGAAGCCGCAGAGGCTCGGTTCCATTAGACTCGATGACTTTTCTAATAACCTTTGCTGCCAGTCCGCTGTGGCATCCAACCATACTTTTGGCACCATCAGTAGTCACTTCCACTAATTTTCCCAAGGAAGAGCAAGACCCTCTATAACGCCTGAAACTTCTTTGAACAGGTCTTCGCCAGTGGTGTTCCCGTGCATGCCCCTCATGGCCGCAAACTCTTCTGTAATTTCAAAATCGCTGTTTGTACCGCGAATAAATACCCAGAGTTGAGCGGTGTCAGATGAGTCAGTGGACTCGTCAGCGGCAATAGAAAACATTTCGAAAAGTGCTGCTTTGTCCCTTAGTTTTGACTGGAGATTTTTCCCCATATCTTCCACTCGCCGTGCAATTGTCATGCAAGAAAGGCTGACGGCTTCAACTGCATTCTTCTTTTCAGGACACAGTTCCTCCACCACTGCTAGCAAGCACTTGTTTATGCATTCGCCATCCGAAAATGGCTTCACTTCTCTGCTCAAAATGTGAGCAACTCGGTAGCTTGCCCTTACCGCCACCTCATTTTCTTTCTTTTCTTGGTAAATAGTCTCGTCAAGCCTCCAATTTCTTGACGTAAGTTAGCAATCTTTTCTGTGCGGCTGGAACCAAGGATGCCGCCATACTTGTTCTTGTGCTTTGCTTCACAGTGCTGTTGTTCCTTAAAATCAGCCACTTTTTCTTTGCAAATTAAACACGTTGGCTTGTTATCATGTTGCATGAAAAAGTAAAGATCTGTCCACTTTTCTTGGAAGTTTCTGCACTCTTCGTTTCTTTGGCTCTCCATTTCACCAGCGCGCAACTGTGACCCGCCAGACGACATGACGACATTTTCGTACTAGAAAGGTGTTGAGGGTCAATTTTGTGCCGTTTGAATTTTCTTTAAAAATGGATTCCTTGGTTATTGAACTAACAGGAAAATACATTTCTGTGTTAAAATAAAAGTTAGAAATTGTCTAAAAATACATTTAAAAAATACGATTTTTAATCGAGGTACGCCAAGGCGATCCGTCCTGATTTCCAGTGGAAAATGACGAAATTCAAACGTTGTTTCGGTATTGCTTCCCTGTCAGAACCCCATTGTTTTATACCTTGCTAGAAAGCCCGAGTCTGTATTTTCAATCTCTTTAACGACTGATTCAAATATTAACCAATCAAAAGATCACTAATCCCCTGTGGAATGCGGGGTCCCTCGTTCTCAAACACTGGTTTCCTCCCAAGACGACAATCAAGAATGAAATCCATCGAAGAAAGATTGAGAGATGCTCCTACGTAGGGATAAATACTTCTTCCCTTTTTGTCGCTTTTTAAAAATTTTTTATTACTAACATGCCGATTTCCTGCACTGTGAGAGCGGTCCGGTGGCGCAACGGTTAGCGCTGTTAGCGCCTGTCACCAATACAGTGAAGGTTGGCTGCCCTGAGTTCATTTCTCGTCTCGGGCACGCTGATCTTTCTCTGCACATGGCATCTGTTTACAGGGCTGGCTGCTTGCCGTAATATAGCCTTAGCTGCTGACACGGCGTAAAACACCAATTTTCCCCCCTCCTGCACTGTGAGCAGAAGTTTCGCGGGCCGGATGGCACCGTGCCACGGGCCGGATATGGCCCGCGGGCCGTAGGTTGAGCATCCCTGGTCTGGACGATCGACGCAGGTCTCCACCTCTTCCTTCTATCCTGCTATCCAATGTCCAGTCGATTCGTGGCAAGATTGATGAGCTTGAGGCATGGGTACACAACTTTCGACTGTTCAGGGATACTTGTTTGCTGGCGTTTAGGGAAACATGGCTCCAAGCAAGTGACGCAGATCTGGACATCTCCGGTTTCTCTGGCCCGTTTCGATCAGATAGATCTGCTACAATTACTGGCAAGGCTTGTGGCGGTGGAGTCTGTTTCTATGTCAACAACAGGTATCGCAATACGGTTATTATTCGTGAAAAGATGTGTACTTGCGACCTTGAACTTCTCACGATTTTGCTTCGCCCGTTTTACCTCCCGAGAGAATTCCCACAGCTGTTTTTCACCCGTGTATATATTCATCCCCGGGCAAATGTTTCCAATGCGTTTCAGTGCATCGCAGATGTGACTCACAATCTCGACTCAGTTTGTCCTGATGCTCCTAAATTTATTTTAGGAGATTTCAATCACTGTGAAGCGGTCCGGTGGTGCAACGGTAAGCGCCTGTCAACAATACAGTGAAGGCTGGCTGCCCAGAGTTCATTTCTCGTCTCGGGCACGCTGTTCTTTCTCTGCACGTGGCATCTATTTACAGGGCTGGCTGCCTTGCCGTAATATAGCCTCAGTTGCTGGCACGGCGTAAAACACCAATCCCCCCCCCCCCCCCCCCCCCCCTTCAATCACTGTGACCTAACATCGGTTCTTCAGACCTACGACCAGTATGTGACATGTCCTTCATCAGACCACACTCGACTCGTCTACGGAACTGTACCACGTGCGTACAGATCTCTACCCTTGCCCAGTCTGGGTGCGTTGTATCATCTGAGTGTGCATCTGGTACCCGTTTATAAACCTATGTTCAGACAGGTGTGCCGAACAATTCACTCCACTAGATGCTGGACTGCAGACAGTGTTGCAAGCTTACTAGGCTGTTTTGAATGTACTGACTGGGATGTCTGTTTAGAAGCATGTCCTAATCTGGACAACAGTAAACACCATCTCTTCATATATCACCTTTTTTTGTAGATTGCACCATTCCATCAAAACAGCTTGTGCTTTATCCGAACAACAAACCTTAGGTGACCAAGAACCTGAAAGCAGTGCTTAATAAAAAGAAACGTGTTCTTCACGGGTTCTGCCCATGACAAAAAAATGGTAGATAGAGAGGTCCATGATGCTATCCGTTGGGCCAAGGTGCAACACAAGTCCAAAATCGAGTCTCAGTTTGCTACAGGTAACATCCGAGTAGCTTGGCAGGGACTCAAGAACATGGCCAATATTGACGATCAGAGTAAGCGGTCGAAAGCCAAAATCTCAATCTCAGGCGTTGACAGTACGGCCCTGCCTAATGTTCTTATTGCTTTCTTCGCTCGTTTTGAAACTCATGGCTTCTCAGTGCAAATTAAAGATGTGCTTAGTTCTCTTCACCCTGTACAGAAGGTTGAGATTTGTCATGAATAAGTTGTGGAGCTGTTTCAGCGAGTAAATATTCGCAAGGCCTCCGGTCCAGATGGTATTTGTGGCAGGACATTACGTTTCTGCGCGCACCAACTTGGAGGCATTTGTCAACATCTGTTTCAACGCTCTATGGATTCACTCTCCATCCCAGTCGCTTGGAAACTGTCAACCATTGTCCAAGTTCCGAAGAAAGTTTCAGCTTGGCATCTCAATGACTTTAGACCAGTGGCCTTAACATCGTTGGTCATGAAAGTATTTGAGACAATCATCAAGGCATTGATTCTTAAAGCCAATAACAATTGTCTTGATCCCTTTGCAATTTGCATTCCAGTCCAAACGAAGTATTCATGATGCTAAACTGTTCATCCTCCACACTGGAGAATCATGCTCGACTGTTGTTTGCTGATTTCTCGTAGGCCTTCAACACTATTCAGCCCCATATCCTAGCTAGAAGACTCCTAGACGAGTTTTCCCTTGACCATCAGCTGGTGTCATGGATCATTCACTTTTTGGTTGACAGGCAGCAACGAGTTCTTGTCAATGGCACTTTTTCCGACTTAATCACCACGTGCACCGGCTCACCTCAGGGCTGTGTTCTATCCCGCTTCTGTTTATTCTGTACACCAACAGTCGCCATGAGGGTCAATATCTTGTCAAATTCTCTTGCTGACACTGCACTACTGTCTCTCCTTAGCGGGCCAGTGCATACCCACGGTATAGCTTTGGAGGAATTTATTGTCTGGTGCGATGACAACTTTCTAGAGCTTAATGTGAGTAAGACGAAAGAGATTTGTCGACTGAAATTGTCCAGTTTCCGTCGGGCCGCCGATTTTGTGTGCCTGCATGCAGGACAAACAGACTGCGGCTGTCTTTTGTGGTTTCAGTCATGCGACTTTTGAATGGGCTATGAATGAGACATGAATAGTTTTGTGCATGCAATTGTGTATGATTTTTTTCCCCTGAGCTGCACCAGAATTGCCCTCTGGGACAAATAAAGTTTTATCTTATCTTATCTTGACCCACTATAGATGGCGACAGTTTTATTCAATATAGCTGGCCAGTACCACATAATCTTAGATAAAAGTAGCGTAAAATTCTGTAATTTTACAGCATTTCCTACTGAGTAAGAACAAAAAAGCCGCAGCAGTAAAAGCTTTTTTCTTTAATTCTAACAGAGACAGTGGCTAAGTGAAATCTCCCTTGCTTTTAGATGTTTGCTTATAATTTCCATGACAACTGAATCATTACAATTGTCATGTTTCAGGTCTGATAAGATTACAACAGACTTCAGGAGGTTTTCTATTGTCACTAGAAAGAATAGAGTTGATGAAGCTGAGATCTTGAGCTTCATGGAAAGTTAGTCAACAGTAAGTTTAAAAGAACTTTTACCTAAAAGACAATAAATACAATTAGTAATTTTTGGAGAGCACAAAGATATGTTTGCCATGAAGAGCGAGATGCAGGTCCCATGTACACTCATAAAGACTGAAACGAAATATATGGCTGAGGCACAAGAAGACTTAAGCAATAATGTAATGCCTAAAGCAGAAAGTTCATTTTGCTCTGATTATAATGAGACAAAATGTTTACAGAATGATTTCATGCAGCATGACAGCATCTTTGGCCAAGAACTCCATAATATTAAAATTGATCCAGCTGCACAGACAAACTGGAGGTGTGAGAATGTTCCGAAAGTGGAGATGAATTCTCAAGATTCCACTTCTTTCATTAAAATTGAACAGCAGCACAGTCACATTGTGAAGATAGAATGGCCATGTATGACTGAGCATAATCATATAGTAAAGACTGAGAGATCATGGCCTGGCCAGGATGCAATTTCTCAACTTGATAGTGATCATAAATTTTATTGGATCTGCCAAGGCGATACTTATGAAGTAAAGACACAGTATGCGAAAGGACCAGTCACTTCTGAGGTCAAGCATGAAGATCACTCTGGTCAAGCCGTTGGTTCTGCAATAGAGTCAGAGCAGACAAAATCAAACACTCAGTCCACAATAATGGAGCACTTGAAAGCACAGAGTGTACCACAGGAGGTGGAGTGGAATTGCAGGAAAAATACAGATATTTTAGCATGTATATTATCACCTGAACTTCAAGATATGGATGTTGCTGGATGTAAAAATACACAGGTGATGGATATTGTGACTGAAAGTCCTCAACATGAGAGAAATGTAAATGTGACAGAAGCAAGCTTCAGTACTGAGTCAGAAAAACAGCACCCTAGTAGTGATATTGAATCTGATAAGTGCAAAGTGTGTATGTCTTCATTCCATTTTGCATCCTTGCACAAAAAACACATGTCAGACCACACTGGTAAACCTCACAAGTGCAGAACATGTAAAGCTGCCTTCAAAGGATTATCTGATTTGAAAAGTCATATGCGGGGTCACCGTGATAAGAAGCCTCACCAGTGCAGTATAAGAAAAGCTGCATTTAAAAGATTAACCACTTTGAAACAACATACACAGGTTCACAGGGATGAGAAGCCTTACCAGTGCAGTGTGTGTAAAGCTACATTTAAAAAATTATCCTATTTGAAACAACATATGCTTGTTCACAGGGATGAGAAGCCTTACCAGTGCAGTGTGTGTAAAGCTGCATTTAAAAGATTATTTGTTTTAAAAGAGCACATGACGGTTCACAATGATGAGAAACCTCACCAGTGCAGTGTATGTAAAGCTGCATTTAAAAGATTAACCACTTTGAAACAACATAGGCAGGTTCACAGGGATGAGAAGCCTCACCAGTGCAGTGTATGTAAAGCTACATTTAAAAAGTTATCCAATTTGAAACGACATACGGATGTTCACAATGATGAGAAGCCTTACCAGTGCAGTGTGTGTAAAGCTGCATTTAAAAGATCATATGTTTTAAAAGAGCACATGACAGTTCACAATAATGACAAGCCTCACCAGTGCAGTGTATGTAAAGCTGCATTTAAAAGATTATACAATTTGAAACAACATATGCTTGTTCACAGGGATGAGAAGCCTCACCAGTGCAGTGTATGTAAAGCTACATTTAAAAAGTTATCCAATTTGAAACGACATACGGATGTTCACAATGATGAGAAGCCTTACCAATGCAGTGTGTGTAAAGCTGCATTTAAAAGATTAACCACTTTGAAACGACATTCACAGGTTCACAGGGATGAGAAGCCTTACCAGTGCAGTGTGTGTAAAGCTACATTTAAAATGTCATATGTTTTAAAAGAGCACATGGCAGTTCACAGTGAAGAGAAACCTCACCAGTGCAGTGTATGTAAAGCTGCATTTAAAAGATTAACCACTTTGAAACGACATACGGATGTTCACAGGGATGAGAAGCCTCACCAGTGCAGTGTATGTAAAGCTGCATTTAAAAGATTAACCACTTTGCAACAACATATGCTTGTTCACAGGGATGAGAAGCCTCACCAGTGCAGTGTATGTAAAGCTACATTTAAAAAGTTATCCAATTTGAAACGACATACGGATATTCACAATGATGAGAAGCCTTACCAGTGCAGTGTGTGTAAAGCTACATTTAAAAGATTAACCACTTTGAAACAACATACGCAGGTTCACAGGGATGAGAAGCCTTACCAGTGCAGTGTGTGTAAAGCTGCATTTAAAAGATTAACCAATTTGAAACGACATACGGATGTTCACAGGGATGAGAAACCTCACCAGTGCAGTGTATGTAAAGCTGCATTTAAAAGATTAACCACTTTGAAACAACATACGCAGGTTCACAGGGATGAGAAGCCTTACCAGTGCAGTGTGTGTAAAGCTGCATTTAAAAGATTAACCACTTTGCAACAACATATGCTTGGTCACAGGGATGAGAAGCCTCACCAGTGCAGTGTATGTAAAGCTGCATTTAAAAGATTATACAATTTGAAACAACATATGCTTGGTCACAGGGATGAGAAGCCTTACCAGTGCAGTGTGTGTAAAGCTGCTTTTAAAAAGTGAGGGTGTGAGTGCATATGTGTATGTGTTTAAAACATGTCAATTTGGCATCATGCACAATCTATACCATAAGTGTAATCTACTAAGGAAGAAGGGGAATAATTGCATAATTTGATAAAAAAAAAAACAACATCAATAGCACCTAGTAACACAAGTTTCGAAATAGCAATGCTTTGTCTTGACAAATATAAGGACAAAAAATGAAAGTAGACAAATATTCTGAAATCTTAATACAAACTTACATCCTTATCATACGAATAATCACTTGCACTGTCATGCTTGAAATATGTTTACAAATAAAGCAATGGAAATGATGATAATGATGCTATGAAAACTTACATAAAAGGTAATGATCTTGACTTATTGTAATGTACATGTGTTTAGAAGATTAAATAACAAATACTAAATTAATAGACATTAAATAGTATTACACATTATGCACATTAAAAAAAACACAAAACAAAACTATGGATTGTCACAAAACACAAACACAAAAGAGAGAAAAAAAAAAAGGAGGAAGAGGAATGTGGAAAAGAACAGGATTTCTCAGGCTCCTCATTGGACCACAATGTAAATCCATTCTGACTTAAAAAAAAAAAATGCACAGACAGAAACATTCAATGTGTGAAGAGAAGCTGCTTATAAGGCATCCATTTTAGTGAAAAACATTCTGGCTTGCTATTTATTGTGTAGTAATATTTTTCTACATGATATCTTTTCTTTATTTCCAATACAAATGAGTTCACACTTAGATGAATATTGAAACATTTGCACCAGTAAATATAAAACTTTGCTATAATTAGAATAAGGCTGAATATCTTATCTGTCATAAGCTCACTTTGGACTCCAAATAGTATTAGCTGTTTCTTTACTTCTATCTGCTAACAATGAGCACATTTTTCTTTTAACTTAGTAAAGAGATCCTTCCAAAATTTTTTAACAATAATACAATCAAAAAACAAGTGTTCTATAGATTCCCTTGACTGATTGCAGAAGGTGCAAAGATCTGAATCTCTTAGTTTTATTTGATATAATAGTGTGTTTGTAGCTAAAACACGATGCAGAATACGATATTGAAACCACTGAAGTTTTGTATCCATTGTAACAATAAAAAGGTGAGCAAATATTTGTCCCCACTGAAGGTCTGGAAAAACCCATTTTCTAATGCATGTAGGAGGCGTCTGTGAACATAACAGTTTATTATATATACCTTTTGTGCCTTTTTTATGCTTGATTATGGCTAACAGTGGTGCATAGCATGTAGTATTTCTGTCTGATTGTTTCCATAAGTGACCAATCTTTTTTATATTTGACAATGGCCATGGTTCTACTGTAATACTCGAGAAAGTTTATATTTTTGCCATGTATTTGTTGGAATATTTCAAATTTCATAGGTATTCCATTATTATCAAGTAAATCCCCAATTTTCATAATATTACAGTTTAACCATTTTTCTACTGTTTTTTGTGTATCATTTTTAGACAGAAAAGTATTAAAAAATAACAGTTCATGCAGAAATTCTGTAAGTGACAAGGGGGTAAATCTAATGATAAAGTCTGAAAAAATAGCGAATACATCTTTCCAAAACACATTTGTTTCAGTAATATTTTCCAGAAAGTATCCTCCATACTGTGGAAAATTTAAAATCTGTGGATGAATTGAATTCAAAAGGCACTTCCAGCCTGCCTTTGATGTATAAATCTTCCTTATCCATGTCAGCTTGAGTGCATTATGAAAAGCATTGATATCCACTACCTTTAGTCCCCCTTCTAAGTATTTCCTGATAACAGTGGTTTTTTTAATTTTGTGAATTTTCTTCTTCCAAATGAACTCAAAGGCTGACTGATTAATTTTCTTAAGAATATTGACACATACAGGTATATTCAACATTTTTGTATTATTTAATCACAGCTAATGTGCTAAAATTAAGGGATGGGAGCTGGGGTTGTGTGTTGGGGGGGGGGGGGGAGAAGAAAATAGTAATTGATGGAAGGGAAGTCAGAAAGTTGAAGGGGGCAAATAATAATTTATGCTGTAGATATTGAGGCACTCCTCTTGGTTTTCCTATTGTTGAATTTTCCTTGTATTTATTTTCTTGTGGATTGTTTTGTCTTTATTTCTTTTTCAAATTATTTGTTTTGCTACAAAGTTCTCCCTATAGCATTTATTGAAACAGAAAGTATTACTTTTTATTTAAAGTATCTAATACAGTGGGTTTTAGATATAGTGATTTACATTTATTGCATGGACACTGTTTTACTGATTTTTTTTTAAATTTTAATGTTTGCAGAGCACTGCAATTGACATAGACCTAATAAAGGCAAAATGTTTGGATAGAAAGTATTTGAGCTTCCTGATTCTTTTTGCTCATTGGAATTGATGGCATGATAATTGCAATCTGTTTTTTTAATGAGTATCCCCTTGATATGCATATGAAGATCCTGTTCCTACTGGAGGATAAATTACTCCAAATGACTGAATAATTTACATCTGCTTGTAAGAATTTCTTATTCTGAGTTAATTGAGAGATTTATGTTTGCAGTGTTCAAAGAATGAAACAATTTTCAGCAGATACATTGTTTTGTTTTATTTGTTTGACTTTTATGATAAAAATTTGACAGTCCCAGTTCTAGTTTTTAGAGCATGAATTTGCAGGTTTTCTTTTTGAGATATTTTGCAATGAATATGTTGGACTGGTGTTCATTAAAGAAACTATCAAATGTAATTTGAATGATTTTTTTTATTTGCAAAATGGTAATTAATAAAAGCAATTCAAGAAAATTTCTTTGGGAACTTCAAGGGGTTGTCATTAAGCAATAGCAGAGAAGAAGAGAGAATGAATGAAAGAAGGAAATAAAAATGTCACATTCATCCTTCCGTGTGAGATTTTTTTAGACATAACTATAAGCACTCTTAAAAATTAACTTCATTATTATTAGCGATTGATCCTTGACGTGGTCTTGTTACTAGCAATGTTCATATGTATGAGTAGTATGTATGTGTGCGTGATTTATACTTGCATATGTTGATAAGTAGGGATACCCTAGCCTTGACCACCTCTTAAGTAAAGGGAGGACAACAAATGTAGAGTTCAAAAACCTCTTGTATATGCTAGGTATATCTAAATTTCGTCTACAGGAACCTTTTCTAGCATAACGAAAGTTGATACTCATGAAAGTCCAGCGGTGTGAGTGGAAACAGGTGAGCTTTGCAACAAGAGGGGGAAACTGTAGCTGTCTGCTTTATCATCTTTATGTCCTGTCTGCTTTCCCAATCAATTTGCGGGTATATATAGCCTTAAAACAGCGCAAACGAACTTGAGCTTGTTTCATTTTGCCAGTCCTAAATGTTTGCCTTATTTCTTTTGTAGATGTACTGCAAATGTCTATAACGTTTGCATTCCTTAGCAGGCTGGATATTTAATTTACAAATGAGTGGAGGTAGAATTATAAATTACAGTTAATGGTTTCAGCTTGTGTGACCTGACTGCTTTGTCGTCTGCTAATAGTTTTCGTTACAGGCAGCTTAACCGCATGGTTATTGAACTCCACTGTGGATTACAAGGTCGCTGGTTCAATCACTGGTCGGACAGGAGAATGGATCAACTCCTGCTTTGCAACAATGGGGGACTTCGTTTATCAGAAGAGTAAAAAGTGCGACAAAGAAGAGAGTTAATCCTCTTGGCTCTTGCCATAGACACGATGAACCACTTTCAACTGCTACTTTAGCTGTGGCCTCTTGGCTATGGAAACCCGTACCCTTCTACTTTTAATATTTTACATTTTAGCATCAGCGCTCATTTTCATTAAACACAGTGGACACAATGGTACCCTTCGTCTTCCAGTTCCTAGGGTGGGTCTAAGTTGATATCAACACTTTCAGGCTTTCAGGTCCTGCCGGGTGGGCTGCATACTCCGACATACAAAGTCAGGATTTTTTTAAGTCGGTGGGTGGTCAGTGATGAGCCTTGTCTTTCAACTAAATGCATGAATGATCGCACGCGCCCCGCGGGACGAAAAAAAGATAATCTGTGCGTAGAAATGATGTGGGTTTGTCCCCCGTGCATCGAGTAGGACTTGCAGACAAGAGTGATCTGATCACGTGATATACTACCTATCGATATATGAAGGACTCTGTGAGCGTCAGTGTGTGTGCGCGCGTGCGTGCACGAGTTTACCTGTGCCTTTGTCTCCATTTATTTTATGGATCCATGCGTTTTTGAGTATTTGTTTAGTTTGGCTGATAGCTGACATTTAACTAGGTAGAAGCATTTGGAAGTACGGATACCACCGATGAGCCAGACTGTACGTGTTTCACATCTCTTGTATATTTATTAAATTTGTTTCTTGCTGTCGTTGCTGTACTTAGTCTCGCACGTTAGGACTTTTATTCGGGGCAAGAGTAGGAGTGGGGGACTGGTGAGTGATGTGGCGACATTTTAAGTGACTGACGTGTGAACACTACATGTAACGTTACCCTGCAGTACTGTGAACGTGGGTGACCAGAGTTACTGTCAGTCTGTCACACAAGTGCCCAGTTCTGGGTCGAATTCTCGAGCTTGAGAAGACTGAATAATTGTCTATTCAAGAGCCATATGCTCTAAGTCGAGGTTTAGAGAAAATGGTAATAATATATTACATTCACTAATATAAATACAGTTCCAAGCAGTCTGCAGACAGTAACTTTATTCATTCACGTCTTTGAGGGAGGCATGGTTAAATTGAAATTATACACAAAATGCAATTCACTAATTCAATTTTCTGATAATAAGCTTGAATTGATGTACGAGAAAGTAAACATAAAACAGTGTGATATAACACGAAACACAACAATAAGGATAAGGATACAATAATGATAGCATATATAGCTTAAGCGTGGCTTAAACCGATGACATTACTTATCAAAACTATAACAAAAAATTTTAAAAAAAATTCTCAGTACACACTTTCTTGTAGAAGTGAAGATCCTGTTAAATATAACATCAGATATTAATCTGTTTGTTTTTGTTCAGTTTTGAAATAATGACAGAGTAGAATATAGTAAAATTCATCTTTCTTTCCATATATATCTTTGTTTATAGCGATATATTATATAACAATAATTCGAGTTCTTCAAAATTTTCGCTTTTTAAAATTGAAAACACCCCTAAATTTTCAGCTCGTGTCGTCAAATAATTTTATCTACGCAATAAATTATCGTAGAGTTTTCAAAACTTGTTTGTGATGCCATGATCTTTGTGTGACTTGTTCGAATTTTCTGTCAATGAAGCTGAGTAGATATTGATGATCTGAGATTTTTGCTGACCTTCCAGATATAAAAAATGCTGTAACGAGTTTCGACCTCAGTACAGCGACATTCAGCTCCCGACACTCATTGACGTGTCAGGCCACAGAACCTGCTGAACAGGTGGAGAAGTTTCTACGTCTTCTCGTGTACGGACACACACAGGTAAGTGTAAAACAATAATGCTTCACTCACTCACTCATCGAGGACAGCAAAAGTAATGCAACAATAATTCAACAACTACGGTATTAATACAAACAACAACAACAAACAACAACAAACCGTTTTTTCAGGACGTAGACACTGGCATTCACTAGTCCTTCACATAACAGGATCACGCGCGCACACACACACTCTCTCTCTCACACATGAGACAGAATATGCAGCACAAATAGTCAGGAGGATTCAGGCTGATTTACCCCGATGAAGGAGCACAAAACAGCTACAAGGAAGTGAAATGTCTGCTTTTCCTCTTTTCATGACTAAAACCACAATCTCACATTCTCTTCTTTTCGCTTTTCAAGAACCAGGAGTCCGCCCTCAGTGTCTACGAAAACTGCAGCAGCAGCTGGGACGATCTTCTGACGACCTACAGCACAGCATACGACGACATGAAGATAAGAGGTCATGAGAGATAAGAGGTCTGAGTTCAGAGCTAAACAAGCTGTATTTTGTCATGTGAACTAAGCTGAACTTTGCATCAATCAAAACGATTTATTCCCTCATTATGCTATCGTCTCCTACTATATAATTAACACTCTATAGCAGTGGTTCTTAACCGGGGTTCGGTGAGTCGGTCTCAGGGGTTTGGCGGAGCCTCCGCCAAGGAGGTCAGGACACACCCGCAATTCGTGATGACACTAAAGAAGGGTTCAGTGAACATGCATATGAAACTTGTGGGTTCGGTACCTCAACAAGGTTAAGAACCACTGACCTAGATGATAAAGAGGAAGTCACAAGTTAATCAACTTGAATGCAACAGCTGAGATATCAATATTTGCAAAACAGTCATGGCATTGCAGGGAGTTTGGTGTGAACTTCAATTGCACTACCAGATTAAGCCAAATGGTTGGGATAACACAGCCTGCCGTAAGTGGTATAGATCTTAAATGCCAAAAATGTGTACCTTTACCAAAGTGTTTGAAACTAGTAGTATTAATGGTGCTTGGGCATGGTGAACAGGTGTAGTGTGAGATCTGAAATAGATTATTCCTACCTTTGTGGCAAACTGGAGAGTGTTCAGGGTTTCTGTAAAATCCTCTTGAGGGGAAATGTTAACAAACATGACAGTCTTGCTGTTGCCTCCCAAGGATTTCTGCAGCAAATAGGTCAACTTGCTGTTGCCATAAGGGATATAGCTGTCCTAGAAAAAAAGGCAAATAAACACATCATAACAGCTAATGAATTCTTGCTAAACAATTTATCTGTTGACTCAGAAATTCAAAACAATTGCATCTACATTCCTTTCAAGTATAAACCTAAGCAAAAATAAATATACCAAAAGAGCATAATGTGAGCCAGTTTGAAGCCCTTTTTTGTGTGATATTTATCAATCATGTTTTTCAAAGCAGAAAATATTTAACCCTCTTAGCACGATGGGCCATGATCAAGGCTGTCAGGAAGCATGGGGCAGGTGATTTTCATTACTTTTATTGCAAAGTTCAAGTTTTCTCCTTTCCAAAAATGTATAGGTTTCTTGGTCTCATGTTTACCTAAAAGCAACAATAATGAAAAACAAATTTCACCCACTGTCACCTTCAGTCATAAGCCTGTCATTGTAATGTTATATATCTTTAATTTTTGCTTGCAAATCCATATATGTCTTGCAATCCTTACAAAAAACTTGTGAACGCTATGATGTACTAGTACTGCACATTCAAAGGCAACTAATGACGCAGCAGGCTGTGTTACATGGTTTGAGTTGAATCAAGTAAATCTGCCCAAAGACATTCTGTGCATCTTACCTTGTTGCCTAGTGCCATGATAACATTTTCCAGAATGCTTAAACTTTTATTGATGGCTTGTGCCTCCTTCAATTGCTGGCCCTCAGAACCAGAGTCTTTCAAATGCTCACTTCCAGCAAGGTCAACAAAGTTCAAGGTGCCTGGAGACGACAAGACCACAGAGTAAGCATGAATTATTTCCTCTTGTCAACATTTTACTGGCAGATCACATATCAGCACATCACTAATCAAACACTATCCCACTCCACACACAAATGTCTTAGTCACCTTAAAAGGCCAGAAACCAACATACCATGACAGGACTCCATGGTGATGGAGTTGCTGCCTGTCAGATCTAGCTGGAACACCGAATGACTGCGTGATGATCTCTCGTTGCATTGTATCTCTGCTAGTGATCGTTGGAGATTGATCTTTTGTAGAAGTTCGTGAATCTGTGGCAGGTTATTTAATTACATCAGGTTTTATTTACATTTCACAGCTCAGTTGTCATCTGAAGCCTGAGCCAAACACGGAATCGTTAACTATTTCCTTGACATAGTCATTTACTCCCATTACAAAAGGGTTTAAACATACAAACACAAAGACAATTATGTAGCATATAGTGTTAGCATAACTTAGTCCTGAAGAAATGATGAGGTTGACGACCCACCTGCTTTTCAGAGCTGACTGTAACTGCAGTTAGGTTGGTGGCAGTCACGTTGGTGACTGTGACAACACTGTCCTTGCCAGTTAGTTTAATTTCAAGCTCTATACCCTCCTTACCATTGCTGAGAAGGTCTCGGATGGTCTCATTGTAGATTTCCACATTTGATGCCTGAAACTTGTACTGATGAAAAAGAGGGGAAATAAAAATTGCCATTAAACCAGAATATATTTAACTTGCATGTTTGACAGTGAACTTATTTTACATTGAAAGAGTGAGATTTTCAATAAATATTTAGAGATAAAAAGGGTTATGTAATGTCTCAAGTAAAATAATGTGAACTCAAACAAATCTGCACGCTTACAAATGAAAATGGAAAGGTCACTCTTTGCTGCAACTTCATAAGATACAATGACCAGAAATTTGCTGTTGGCACCAGGTCAAACTGAGGTCTTAAAAAACTTATGGTATAAAGTATTTGTCTCTGATTGCAATATTCATTTATCATCTGGACCACCTTAGTTTATGGTACAAAAGAAGGTGAGCACTCTCTTGCTGTTACTTCCTGAATTGCAGGATTTCTTTTTAGGTATAGTTTTCTGAAATCCATGCTATTGGAGTAATTCAAGAGTTGACTGCACATTAAAATCTTTAGAGTATTCAGTTGCCATGTTGACAGAGCAAACAAATTTGATTTTGTATTAACATAATCCTTATAATGCATACAAAATATTGAAAATGTTGAAGAAAACACTGACCTTCCAACCTTTATCTTCAAGTTCAGCCGCTGATTTAAAAATCTGTCTGACAGCACGAAGAGTCATTCCCACAGTATCGCCATCCATCCCACCCTCTATGGTATATGTTTTGCCTGACCCAGTTTGGCCATAGGCAAAAATAGACACATTATAACCATCCAAGGCACTCTGCAAGGGACAGCAACAGGACAGTGTTAGGAAAAGGCAGGACATTTTTTTTTCAAACATATAATACAAATAATCTAATAAAAATGCGAAAACAGCTTGATGGTTAACGATACTGACTTACAAGCATGATGCCAGCACACAACGCACTCCACTGTCTGCCTGTTCAAGCCTAGTTTGATTACAAGCTGCCCGTGATGTCATAGCTTCATTTATGGCTCCTCCCCAACCTCTGTATCTAATATGCTGCCTACTCTCCATCTAGACACTTTCATTCCACAGCAGACCATGTAATAATTATAATAAAGTACTTCTATGCAGTGCTGTGCTCAGAGTGATTTATACAGGCACACCTGCACACAACTCTTTTTAAGGATAGACATAAAATGCACCTTAATGACCACAGATATTGCAGCACAACACATGGTGAATAAAACCTAAGCATGGGGAGAAAAACACCAAACCCCTGTAAACAGGTGTCATATCCAGAGAGAGGCATGTTGGAACCAAGATATGAATCCATGACATCCGATTCCCACTGTTGTGATGACACGTACCTTAGTGTATCACCAACATTATCTTACACCTGCCACAAATTTGCCTCAAATAATCTGGCAAGTGATTTGCTGGCCTCTTGTACTGGACTCAACTCACTGCCATTTTCACAATGAACCACTCAGCCCGTTGTGTTTCAAGAGGATTTTAAAGACTTTCTAGGCTTGAGAATATCTTTTGCAGTAAACATTGCAGTCTTGTGTTATCCATGGTTCAGATGTGCATGATGTGTGTGTCTGTAGCTGAGACAATACTTTTCACCTAGGAAATTTTATTACATATGCATAGCCTGGTAATGTAAAAAGTGCTGAGGCTGATCAAGCATCACTACCTCCATCCAGCAGAAATGGTCATGGCTTTCACTTCCACATACCTTGCAATTCTCTACACCCACAGCTTAAAAAAATTAAATTTTTATTATTTCAAATAAAGCTCAGTATTCCTCATGCATGAAAATCATTCTCTCATATTTTTTTAAAGGCTGCATTTTTTTTGGCACTAAATGAGTATACCAAAAGAGCAAGAATAAACACTGCAACCAACCTGCACTAGTTGAGATATTTCTTTAAACACTTCCTCCTGTGACGATTCAGGTTGAAAGACTCGGTCAAAGCAGAATTTATATTTATTGCCTTCATGGTCACTTGCTAATGATGTGATCTTCAAAAATTAAAAGAATTTAAATGGTAGTTCAAACATGCTGACAACATAAAAATGTAAGCAAATTGCTTTAAAAAACAACCCTTCATAAAAAAAATTCTATCCCCCTAACATTGCCAGGCACATACTAGTACTGCATTCCTTATTATTTTTAGAATTACACTTAAAACTAACAGCATGAATGCATCTCTTGGAAACAAATGATGAACAAGTGGGTGAGGGGGGAAATATATTGTTACTAGTCTGGTATTATTTTCATGCATGTGGCTGTTTCAACAAAATGACTATAATAAAAGCAATCGCATGATTGTACTCTGAAATGACAAGCCGCCATTGTTCTAGAGGATCTATCGCCCTGATTTATGAAAGGTTCTAGATGATTCGCTTTGTGTAATTAAGCTTACAAATAGCACTGATTATTACTTAATTCGGTAGAATCTAGCAGAAGTGTGACAACAAACTGGCCATCAGTGTAAAGTTTTATTCAGTTAGGATCAGTTTCTTCATCTTAAACCAAGTGTGTTGTGTGTGTTCTAGAGGATCAATAAATATGTTGACTACTATCGCCCTGAATTTATGAAAGGTTCTAGATGATTCACCTTGTGTAATTAAACTTACAAACAGCACTGATTATTAATTCGGTAGAATCTAGCAGAAATGTGACAACAAATTGGCCATCAGTGTAAAGTTTTATTCAGCTGGGATCAGTTTCTTCATCTTAAACCAAACCAAACATATCTATTAAAATGCTAAAACACAGACCTCATTCCTGGCCATCTTTGACATCATATCCAGCTCCAGCACACGGCCTTCTGGATCAGGAAAGTTCATGTGATGAATGACACCATGTGTACAACACATCTCTTTAGCAAGAAGTGGGCGCACTCGGCAAAACACTCGAATATTGTCCTGAAATGTAGTACACACGCCATTTCCCTCACACAATTTTTTAACAAAAGTTACACGAGCCTAGTGACAAACTCAAGTGATCATGATCAAAACCAAATTAAGACAACTTAAGCCAGCTACATTACAATTTTCTTAAACTGGACAATGTCCTACTCTTCTAACTATGTCCTACTTTTCTATCAACTCCTTCCCAAGTGTTTACACCTTCGGTTGCTGGTTAAAAAAAGTTTTCAAAAAAGACCCAGGCACTCCTACCACAGGGAGGAATTGCACTTGGGACTAATTTTTATTATAAAGGTAGTTTCATCTCTTCTCCCTCTCTGACCCTCTAAGAGGTCAAATACCAATTCAACAGCAGAGTCAAGGGGGTTAAGTTGGTTGGACCACAAGGGTATTCAATCAACTAGTTCAAGTATACATACGACTCTGGATCCTGGTGCTCTAACCACTCGACTATCCACTTCCCCTTTAGCTGGATTATCAACAGAGAACAGCAGCTCTAAAACTTTTTTACCTACTTTTTTCAGAGTTTTCAATGTGTTTATTTGTTGAACCGTGAAGAGTCTTGTTTATTCACACTGAAATGGCTGCAGCAAGCAATGAATCATGGAAACCTAAACAATAAATGCTTAGCATTAAATAAACTGTAGATTAAATAAACAAGTATTGTTAAAACCTTCTTAAGTTCTGAATGGTGTTGTATAGTTTGCATCTTATGGTCTCATGCTCTCTGATTTTTCGGTTGTTCTCATCAATGATGGCATCCCGTCCAGCTAGTTCCAACCTCAGCTGTTGAATCACCTCTTTTTCGGCTTGAATTTTTCCGAATGCTTGCTCAAGGGATAACTAAATGAAACATACAAAGAAATTTTTTTTTTCTAACAAACCAAAGGCTTATGAGGTCTCAAAGGATGAATAGTGAGATGCTGTTTTTCAATTTATTGTGGAAGTGTCTAGAAAACAAGGAAAGTCTGAAGAGATTATGAAGTGGCTAATGCCATTTGTACATCTACATAAATTATTTTAAAGCATTAAATACTACTGGAGTAGGTCTGTTTTAAAAAAACAATTACCCAGAAACAAAAATGAGTAAGCATCTTTTCCGGCTTTAATTCACTCAAGCAAGGTTAACCATCCTAGTTAAATCCAATCATCAAAGTGGTTTGTTTTTCACATTAAAAAGGATTCATTCCACCCACTCATACAGGCTATTGATATCAACATGCACAAAACATTCCTAAACACAATATACAAGGTAGCCTTCTCTTGCTTCTCCTACAACTCCATACACATTGACACATTTCGCAGGTGCATAAAGAGGTTTTTTTAATGGCTACCTTGGTAGCTGCCAACTCAGCATCGACCGATGCCCGTGAAGAGCTAAGACGTGCTACAGATGAGTTGAGTGTTGACACCTCTGTCCTAGCTGCTTTCAGTTCTTCCTCAAGGGTTGCATACTGTCGCTCAAGATATAATTTACGGAATGTCAAATCCTCGATTTCCTGCTGATGTTTACTGTGCGGTGTATCCATCTCTTCCTGGATGTCCCTGCCAGCAAAGGCAATTTTGTTTATCATACACTTGTACTACCTTGTTACTAAACAGTAGATAAAAGGCAACTAATTTGATGATCAGAACTTTTCTCATGAACAATTTAAACGCTCATCTTTTAGCTCATGAGCTCAACATCACTGTGAACATACCTTTGTCTTTGTCGCTCTGCATTCTCCTTGTCAACCACCTGTGACAACTTATCACGGTGAGCAACATCTCCAGACAATTTTTCCGTTTGCTGCTCAAGGTGAGCAACACGCTTGTTATGTGACTCCAGCTGAGACTGCAGGAAGCTTGATCTGGCTTCTTGCTGGCTCAGCATGTATTCCATGTCTTTATGTCGACCACTCAAGCCACATGCTGGCAACTTCTTTCCCACTCCTGCTATAAGAGAATGAAGGTGAGCAAAAGCATCATTCACTAAAATCATATCAATAAAGCAGTGCAGCAGTGATTGTTTGTAGTGATTGAATAACTTTAAAATCACACAATTTGTCTAATCCTCACCAAATGTTAGGCTGTATGTTGGTCAAGAGCAAATATACTTCCCCTGTTGTCTTACTCTCAGCACCAGGGGTACCTTCTACTAAGTTAAGCAAATTTCACCAAAATTAACGCTGAGGAAATTTTACCATAACCTCGAGAGCAGATCTGGACACTGCAATTTGAAAGGGTACCACATGCAGGAAAGGGGAAAACTGAAGGTGGAGTAAGTGAATAGACACCAGGAAAGGGAGGGAGGGTCTTTCCCTCTGGAAAGTGTGCACTGTCCACCTGTGAAGAGACTAGGCTTCCCTGTGCATATCGTTGTAATGCTCCTCTTACCTTCACTTAAATCATCTAAAATGCTAATGTATACTATTGATTAACTTTACCATCCTTGACTGGATCTTTTTTGTGTGTATGTTTAATGCCCTGTCAGCAATTAGGGCTATATCATGGAAAAAATAACTAATTTTAACTTTAAAAGTTTAGGAACAAAACTGTCCAAGGGATATAACCATAACATTCTTTAAAAAGTCAATGTCCTTGTCACAATGAATGAGTGATGCATGAATGGTATGAAACTTGACGACCAGAGGGTGGTCACAATCATTGGAAAGAAGAGCTTGGAGGGCAGAAAAAGAGTTTGAAATAATCAAAAAGCTGTGCTCCAAAAAGCGGTGAACATGCTGTAAGGAAAGCAAGATGGCGTGAAGTTCCGCAGTGAAAATAGAACAGAAATCCGCCAGTTGGACTTAGGCAGTCCATTTTGGTTGGCAGGATGGATCTGCTGCTGCAGCAACAGGGCCACACTTGGGACTTTGGAGCTATCTGTGTTGGAGAAAAAATGAGGTCACTAGTGTCCCCTTTTTCAAAGGATGTAAGATCAAGATAAATCAACAGGATTCAATCAACCCTAACCCTAAACAGGAAGGGTCAAAGGAGGAGCTGGTAGTAGAGGGAGAGGCTCTACCTGTTCAATATCTTCTTTTGCAGCTTGTAGGTGAGGTCCAACATGGAATGATAATGGCTTTTGCTCACCAGCTTCTCCAAACAAACTTTGTACAAGAGTGGTGCGGAAGGCACCAAAACAGATGCAGAGCCCTTGATGGTGAGTGCGATTGAGAATTTTGAGGTTTAAGCAGAGCCATAGATGATGGATCCATAGTCTAGCTTGGAACAGACAAGGGAATGTTACAGACCAAGCAGGACCATTTGGTCTACCCCCAGCTGACATGGCCAACTTCTCTGAGAATGTCCAAGGCTTTCTGACAAGAAAGGTGTAGAGATTTGAAATGAGACAAGTATACGGTCTAAGATGACCCCAAGGAATTTTACTTTCTGGACCACTTTGAGTACCATTCCATTAACAGGGTTTGGAAACATATCTCTCAGTTAGCAAAAGTAGATGCATACCGACTTTGTAGGAAATAATTTAAAGCCATTTTTGTGTCACCCACCATTGTACGGCGTTTACGCACAGATGAAGCCGGCGTTCAAGGCATGGTAGGGATCGGCCTTAAATGCAGAAAGCAAAGTCATCTACATATAACGAGGACTCCAAACATGGACAGACAGATTGAATCTTTTTTAATGTTGAAAAGAGTTGCAGAAAGAATGCTGCTCTGAGGGACGCCCATTTCCTGTTCCTGAGAATCAGACAGGATAGAACCTACTCCAACTTGAAAGAGGCGGTGAGAAAGAAAATTCTGGATGAAGAGCGGCCTACGACCCTGGAAGCTAAGGGAGAACAGAATACCTTTATAAGTTCCCATTATTATTTTTATCAAAAGATCCTACTGTCACAGGTTTGCCAACTACAATTGATATAGTGTTGTTGGAAGAACACTAGAAACAAAATGTAAATGAGAAAATTGTCAAAGGATTCCACACATGAAGAATGAAGAAAGTGGTACATCATACAAGAAAAAAAGTCTTTGAGAAAAGAAATATGTACATTACCAGTCTTCTTTCTGGCCAGAGCAAATCTTGTGCTTGCAAGGCTGACATTGGCTTGAGCAGATGGTGTAACAGGAACACGATGGCCTGCATTTGGTTTGACTGGTTGTACATTCGACTGGCTAGATGAAGAGGATCTTGCTGATAAGACAGTGCTGGAAGATCGTTTTTTTGTTTTGGAAATTTCTGTTGGCTGCAGTTTAGACTTTTTATGTGGAAGCTGCACACAGAAGCAGAAATTAATTCTAGAAAGATGAACTAATTCATATAAATAAATTTAAATAAAAAGATAGAAAAGTCTTGATTTTAAAAATTACAATTTAATATCTGTAAAGTCAATGAGAGTACAACATGAATCAGCCTTTGTTATGAAGACCATGCAGCTATGGCTACCACCAATATAAAGAGGAGACAAACAATTGACAATTTTTACAACTTGATATCATAAGAAGCAACAAAATCATTTTACCTCTTCATCATCTCTGGGGTTAAGGGACATGGATGAGTGCTGGGTCTGGCAGAAAGGACACCTTTTAATCTGAAAAGTCAGATTGGTTTCAATCACACTTTTCCATTGAAAAAAAGGAGTATCAGCTATTATTACTTTGTTCAAGGAATAATAAATACCAATAGCAATAAGGAGTTTTGAAGCAGTATAGAATGTTATGGATGTTGCATGCCCTTTGTTGAGAAACAAAAGTAAAAAAAAAAGGATGAAATCAGTTTTAACAGTGCACAATGGAAAAGGGGCATCTTTAATAGATGTCTACTGCATGTTACACAGACTGAAGACAAAATGTTACAGACTTGGACACTCTGGGCCAAAACATGCCAGCTTTCACTATCTCTCTGACTTGCTGCCTGCTGGCCATTTGAATAGGAAGAAGTATTGAGCAGTAATCTTTTAATTATTAGCTGTCCCGGCATTCAGCGTGTTTGTCATCAGTTTTTTCACAGCCGATTCCTTGTATTCTTTAATCGCACCTATTTCGTCATTTTTAAAGATAGAAAAACTTTGCTACCAAATTGAAGGATCTATTTACTGTAATAGCCTGTTATAGTGGTGGCTGTTAGGACAGTCACAGCGCACCTTGTTAAATCACTACTTCCCATCAGTTACTGTTGGCATGAAACCCAACAAATAAAACTTACATAATGTATAACATCCTGCTTAACAGATCCCCAGCGGTAGACATTGCTAATCTTCTCCACTGTGGCATTTATACCACAATGCACTCCCCTTCTCTGGAGCCGTGATAATATTCTACAATCTCTTTCACCTTCTCGAGGCTTGTGATCACTTCTGTCTTCATTCCATCAGCATCAATGTAGAACAGAACACCATCTTTGAAACAGATAACAGACTTCTGAATGGGTTTAGGAACAGTTAAAAAGCTATGTTGCACCTATACACGAACTTACACATACCTTTGAATCTGGCATGCATACTTGCCTTGCAAGTTTATAAAACACACAAGCTGGCATACAAATGACATAAGTTTGTAATTTCTATTAATGCACATGACAACAAAATGCAGTAAAACCAAAGAACTCACTTTCCAAAATGTGTTTCTTTGATGCACAACGTATTCTCTTTTTATCAGTTGCACTTGCACCTTTCCAATATTTACCCGTTGATATGTATGTGCATATACGCTCGATTTCAAGCCTGTGTTTCTCCATTCTCTCGATGTCCATCTTTTAATACTGCTGAAACAAATACTTGAGAACTTCCAATAAGTTTGTTAGTAATGTTGAATCACAATGGTAAGTAATTATAACTAATCATGGGCAAGAGTTAAATAAAAAGTAAAATATACCAGCACCTACAACACTGTTACACAAATGAAAATCTACAACAGCAAAGCCGTTAAGAAAAAGTTGCTGATGAATTACATAAACAGCTAAAGCAGGATCAAATTTAAAAGCTTAAACGAAAAGGCTATGAATAAGAAATCATGTATAATCTGTGAAGTAAATCGACAAAAAGTGAGACTTGACAAGGTGTATAATAACTGCTCAATAAAACCAGATACTGAGACGT
Organism: Pomacea canaliculata; assembly: GCF_003073045.1. NCBI lineage: Eukaryota > Metazoa > Mollusca > Gastropoda > Architaenioglossa > Ampullariidae > Pomacea > Pomacea canaliculata. The sequence goes on from NC_037603.1 coordinate 10,255,931, forward strand.
ACAAGAAAACACGTGGTTAGAGTTAACAAGTAAAATACTAAAAGTAAAAAAGTTATAGTAAATCGGCGAAGAAAAGAAAAAAAATGGCTATGCAGTTAGAGCAACGATAACGAAACGAGAGACTAAGTGATAACGAAACGAGAGACTAAGTGATAACGAAACGAGCCTCAAAAGGCTGTCGTATGCAAAATTTCAACCAAAAACCTGTGGAAGACAATTCACGTGCTCATGCAGATCAAGCGCAAGTTGGCGATAGCAGTGAAAAGAACGACCAAAGCTGGACAGTCCTATTATATAGCGTGGTGACCGTCATAAAATTGACAACAAAACGTTTGAGCATACAGGAACTGACCTTTCACGGCGGTAGTGAAGTTTCGCTTAATACGCATGCGCAGAATATACCCAGAGGTTTCGAACTGCCGGGAGGTTTGGTTCAGCACAGATCACGTGGGTCGCTGCAGTGAACTTGCTGACGCTGGAGGGACGAGACTCAACGATCTCCCGAGAATCCACCACAGCAAGGTCTGCGCATGCGCCGAAGGTCACAGTTCATAGACGTCTTTACAGATCATTTCCGGTAAGACTCGATGTCAGGGGGCAATAACAGAAGAATACGTACGTGTATCTCTTTGATAACTGCAAGTCACATCTGTTGTTTTCGCCGATCTCAAATCGCAAGTGAATTATCTGTAACATTGTCGTCTACAGCTAGTTGTTTCGTGCTTAACTGTGTTTTCTTTCAACATTTTTGTAGCGTGGTCGAAATCGAAACTTGATCCCCACGAGGCCTACGTACACTGAACGCTATATCTTTACCGATCGCAAGGAAATTATCTATAACATTATATAATTGTTAAATCTTATTTAATTTTGTGCCTAGTTTTGTCGTATTGTTGTTGCTAAGAATTCAAGTGTCACATTTCTGAGCTTTTAGTCTATTAATTATTTTGGGAACCCCGCCATGTATCATCCATACCCTAGCAGCATCGAAATCCGAACTTGAATGAGTCCTATAGCTTTTGTGTGCACAGGGTCAACTTACATAATTTAACTTGTCTTTGCATCATAATTGTTGTTACATTTTGTTACTTTTATGGCTAAGTTTGTGTTGTTGTAGTAGCTTTAATGCTGTAAATTTAAGTGAAACATTTCTTAGGTGGTACTATGTAATTTTGTGTTGTGGACAAAACATCTGTTGAAAACTTATCATTGTCACAGTTCTTAAGTGTTCTTCAAGCAATATTTAAAGATGGATGCCCAGAAAATGGAAAATCACAGGCTTGCAATGGAGCAGCTACGGACATACATGACCACAAAGAAATACTGGGAAGGTATGAATGCATCTGACAAAAAGAGGGTACGCGATCAGTCCAAACGTCACAAAATAAAAAGTAAGTATTTAAATTTAGTTTTTTTAGTAAATTCAAAGATATTATCTCAAGCTCAAAGAGCATGGTCCTTATAAGTGAACGGATATACAAGTTTTTGTGTGTGGTGTGGTGCCTAAGAAGAGAAGCATCATGTTTAGAGATTATGTTTCACATAAACCCATCAAAATGTATCCTTATCTGTTTTAAAGATGGGGTCCTAATTTACGTGTCTGTTAATGGAGAAGAAAAGAAGTGATCACTAGCCTCGGAAGGGTGGCTGACATTATAGAAAAATATCACAGCTCTCAAGCGGCAGGAGGACACAGTGGCATAGAGGCAACAGTCAAAAAGATCACCAGATTGTACTACTGGGGATCAGTGAAAAATGACGTGAAATATTACGTAAGTTGTTTTGGCATTAAATGAACAAACGTAAGCTCAATGATCTACCTTAATTTTTTTTTTTGCTTTTGTTTCTCAACAAAGGGCATGCAACATCCATAACATTCTATACTGCTTCAAAACTCCTTATTGCTATTGGTATTTATTATTCCTTAACAAAGTAATAATAGCTGATACTCTATTTTTTTTCAATGGAAAAGTGTGATTGAAACCAATCTGACTTTTCAGATTAAAAGGTGTCCTTTCTGCCAGACCCAGCGCTCATCCATGTCCCTTAACCCCAGAGATGATGAAGAGGTAAAATGATTTTGTTGCTTCTTATGATATCAGGTTGTAAAAATTGTCAATTGTTTGTCTCCTCTTTATATTGGTGATAGCCATAACTGCATGGTCTTCATAACAAAGGCTGATTCATGTTGTACTCTCATTGACTTTACAGGATATTAAAGTGTAATTTTTATATGTACCAATCAAGATTTTTCTTTTTATTTAAATTTATTTATATGAATTAGTTCATCTTTCTAGAATTAATTTCTGTTTCTGTGTGCAGCTTCCACGTAAAAAGTCTAAACTGCAGCCAACAGAGGTTTCCAAAACAAAAAAAGGATCTTCCAGCACTGTCTTATCAGCAAGATCCTCTGCATCTAGCCAGTCGAATGTACAACCAGTCAAACCAAAAGCAGGCCATCGTGTTCCTGTTACACCATCTGCTCAAGCCAATGTCAGCCTTACAAGCACAAGATTTGCTGTGGCCAGCAAGAAGACTGGTAATGTACATATTTCTTTTCTCAAAGACTTTTATTTTCTTGTATGAGGTACCACTTTCTTCATTCTTCATGTGTGGAATCCTTTGACAATTTTCTCATTTACATTTTGTTTCTAGTGTTCTTCCAACAACACTATATCAATTGTAGTTGACAAACCTGTGACAGTAGGATTTTTTGATAATAATAATAATGGGAACTTATAAAGGTATTCTGTTGGACCTTGACTCCCTTGGCTTCCAGGGTCGTATGCCACACTTCATCCAGAATTTTCTTTCTCACCGCCTCTTTCAAGTTGGAGTAGGTTCTATCCTGTCTAATTCTCAGGAACAGGAAATGGGTGTCCCTCAGGGCAGCATTCCTTCTCTAACTCTTTTCAACATTAAAATAGATTCAATCTGTCTGTCCAGGTTTGCAGTCCTCGTTATATGTAGATGACTTTGCTCTCTGCATTCAAGGCCGATCCCTACCATGCCTTGAACGCCGGCTTCAGCTGTGCATAAACGCTGTACAAAGGTGGGTGACACAAAAATGGCTTTAAATTTTCTCCTACAAAAACAATATGCATCCACTTTTGCTAACTGAGAGATATGTTTCCAAACCCTGTTAATGGAACGGTACTCAAAGTGGTCCAGACAGTAAAATTCCTTGGGGTCATCTTAGACCGTAAACTTGTCTCATTTCAAATCTCTACACCTTTCTTGTCAGAAGGCCTTGGTCATTCTCAGAGAAGTTGGCCATGTCAGCTGGGGGGTAGACCGAATGGTCCTGCTTGGTCTGTATCATTCCCTGGTCCGCTCCAAGCTAGACTATGGATCCATCATCTATGGCTCTGCTCGAGAGTCCTTCCTCAAAAGTCTCAATCCTACTCACCATTAAGGGCTCTGCATCTGTTTGGGTGCCTTCCCACCACTCTTGTACAAAGTTTGTTTGCAGAAGCTGATGAGCAAAAGCCATTATCATTCTGTGTTGCACCTCACCTACTAGCTGCAGAAGTAGATATTCAACAGGTAGAGCCTCTCCCTCTACTACCAGCTCCTCCTTGACCCTTCCTGTTGAGAGATTCATCTTGATCTTACATCCATTGAAAAAGGGGACACTAGTGACCTCATTTTTCTCCAACACCTTCAGTAACTCCTTTCTGATTATCCTGGAGTCTGTTCTATCTTTACAGATAGCTCCAAAGTTGCAAATGTTGCCCTGTCGCTGCAGCAGCAGTTCCATCCTGCCAACCGCAATGGACTGCCTCAGTCCAACTTGCAGATGGGTGTTCTATTTTAACTGCAGAACTTCACGCCATCTTTCCTTACAGCATGTTCACTGTTCTTTGAAGCATAACTGTTTGATTATTTCAGACTCTTATTTTGCCCTCCAAGCTCTTCTTTCCAATGATTTTTACACCCTCTGGTCGTCAAGTTCATACAATTCATGCATAACTCATTTATTGTGACATGGACATTGTTTTTATTTGGGCTCCTGGCTATGCTGGTATCTCAGGCAATGTTGGAGCAGATCAGGCTGCCAAGGCTGCATGTCAGTCTCCGGGCAAATTATGCTGGGTGATATCAGACTGTAAACCAATCTTCTCAGCCTGTGGCCTGCGTTCAGTCCCTATGGCAGCGCCACTGGGACACTCTGGGCCAAAATAAATTACATGATACCCTTCCCTGTCTTTCCTACCGCCTACATTAAAGTTAGGACACACCAATGCCACACAAGGACATCTCTTATGAGGTTAAACATCGCCAGTTTGTCCATAGTGTAAAGAAGTTTTAGTGTGGTACATGGTATGATTGTTTGCCCTGAGCTCCAGAGTATCCACCAGCAGGTTTTTACAGAAAATACTTTGTTTTCTTTGTTCAGGTCCATCCCATTGGCAGCAGATTTTACATTTTTAAGAAGGATAGGACTTTGCCATCAGATTCTCAAAAAAAATTCATTAAAAAATTCGTATAAATAAAAATATTTCATATAAAATTCATGCAGCACTTATCCAACGAAATAAGGACATTGTCTTTATTTCGGCTCCTGGCCATTCTGGTATTTCAGGCAATGTTCGAGCAGACCAGGCTGTCAGTCCCCTGGAAAAACACAGTTTCTCATCTCTTCTGACTGTAAAACTTTACTAACAACCTGACTTTATGGCAAGACCTCTGGAACACCCTCCGTCAAAATAAATTATTCGCCACTCTTCCCTGTCTTTCTGACCGCCCACCCTTGTGCCATACCACAAGGCGGGAGGAGGTAGTCCTCACAAGACTAAAGATAGGACACACATATGCCGAGGGGAACAACCACCGGGATGCCCCTGGTGTAGGGGTTATCTTAACGTTTTACACTTTCTAATTATCTGTCCAGAGCTCCAGACCATCCGACGACAGTTTTTTTACAGTAAACTCATTATACGTCTTATTTAGGTCCGTCCCATCGGCAGCTATTTGTGGCTTTTTAAAAAGGATAGGACTCTTTCATCATATTTAATTTCTTACAGTTAGATATAGCTCATTTAATTTCTGGTGTGTTGGTGGCCTTTTTAGGCTCCACCACCCTTTTTACACTACATTTTTTTTCTTTAACATTTAGTTCATTCATTATCTTGGTCTGTTTTTAAGATAAATAACTGGAGACTTATCTTGAAACTTTTAAACGAAAAAATTTCTTTTATTGCCATGATATAGTCTTAGTTGCTGGCATGGCATAAAACACCAAAAAACAAACAAACAAACAATTGTTCAGGTCCATTCCATTGGCAGCAGACTTTACATTTTTAAGGAGGATAGGACTTTACCATCAGATTTAAGAAATCTTATGTCCTGATAATTGTTTTCTTTTGTTTTTTAGGTTTGTTGGTGGCCTTTTTGGGCTTCATCATTCCTTTTTACACTTTACCCACTCTTTTACACATTGTTTACTTCTTGCTTTTACTTTATAAAGAATTTTATTGTTATATCCCTTGGAAAGTTTTGTTCCTAAACTTTTAAAGTTAAGATTTTTTTTTCCCATGATATGGCCCTAATTGCTGACACAGCATTAATCACACACACATAAAAGATCCAGTCAAGGATGGTAAAGTTAATCAATAGTATACATTAGCATTTTAGATGATTTAAGTGAAGGTAAGAGGAGAATTACAACGATATGCACAGGTGAAGCCTTGTCTCTTCACAAGTGGACAGTGCACACTTTCCAGAGGGGAAGACCCTCCCATCCTTCCCTGGTGTCTATTCACTTACCCCACCTTCAGTTTTCCCCTTTCCTGCATGTGGTACCCTTTCAAATTGCAGTGTCCAGATCTGCTCTCGAGTTATGGTAAAATTTCCTCGGTATTAATTTTGGTGAAATTTGCTTAACTTAGTAGAAGGTACCCCTGGTGCTGAGAGTAAGACAACAGGGGAAGTAAATTTGCTCTCGACCAACATACAGCCTAACATTTAGTGAGGATCAGACAAATTGTGTGATTTTAAAGTTATTCAGTCACTACAAACAAGCAATGCTGCACTGCTTTATTGATATGATTTTAGTGAATGTTGCTTTGCTCACCTTCATCCTCTTATATAGCAGGAGTGGGAAATGAGTTGACAGCATGGGGCTTCAGTGGTCGACTGAAGGACGTGGAATGCAAGCTGAGCCAACAAGAAGCCAGAATAAGCAACCTGCAGTCTCAGCTGGAGTCACATAACCAGCATGTTGCTCACCTTGAGCAGAAGAAGGAACAGTTGTCTGGAGATGTTGCTCACCATGATAAGTTGTCACAGGTGGCTGACAAGGAGAATGCAGAGCGACAAAGACAATGGTATGTTCACGGTGATGTTGAGCTCATGAGCTAAAAGATGATCATTTAAATTGTTCATGAGAAAAGTTCTGATCATCAAATTAGTTGCTTTTATCTACTGTTTAGTATCAAGGTAGTACAGGTGTATGATAAACAAAATTGATTTTGCTGGCAGGGACATCCAGGAGGAGATGGATTCACTGTGCAGTAAACATCAGGAAGAAATCGAGGCTTTGACATTCAGTAAATTATATCTTGAGCGACAGTATGCAACCCTTGAGGAAGAACTGAAAGCAGCTAGGACAGAGGTGTCAACACTCAACTCATCTGTAGCACGTCTTACCTCTTCACGGGCATCGGTCGATGCTGAGTTGGCAGCTACCAAGGTAGCCATTAAAAAAAACCTCTTTATGCACCTGCAAAATGTGTCAATGTGTATGGAGTTGTAGGAGAAGCAAGAGAAGGCTACCTTGTATATTGTGTTTAGGAATGTTTTGAGTAGATAGGTGTATTTAGACTGGTGAGGCATGTTGATATCTTTAGCCTGTATGAGTGGGTGGAATGTATCCTTTTAAAGGTGAATACAGAGGACTACAAACCTCTTTGATGATTGGATTTAACTAGGATGGTTAACCTTGCTTCAGTGAATTCAAGCTGGGAAAGATGCTGACTCATTTTTGTTTCTGGATAATTGTTTTTTTTAAGGAGTCCTACTCAGTAGTATTTAATGCTTTAAAATAATGTATGTAGATATACAAATGGCATAATCGCTTCAGACTTTCCTTGTTTTCTAGACACTTCCACGATAAATGGAAAAATAGCATCTCACTATTCTTCCTTTGAGACCTCTTAAGCCTTTGGTTTGTTAGAAAAAGAAATTTTCTTTGTATGTTTCATTTAGTTATCCCTTGAGCAAGCATTTGGAAAAATTCAAGCCGATAAAGAGGTGATTCAACAGCTGAGGTTGGAACTAGCTGGACGGGATGCCATCATTGATGAGAACAACCGAAAAATCAGAGAGCATGAGATGCAAACTATACAACACTATTCAGGAACTTAAGAAGGTTTTAACAATTCTTGTTTATTTAATCTACAGTTTATTTAATGCTAAGCATTTATTGTTTAGATTTCCATAATTCATTGCTTGCTGCAGTCATTTCAGTGTGAATAAACAAGACTCTTCACAGTTCAACATATAAATGCATTGAAAACTCTGAAAAAAGTGGGTAAAAAAGTTTTAGAGCTGCTGTTCTCTGTTGATAATCCAGCTAAATGGGAAGTGGATAGTCAAGTGGCTAGAGCACCAGGATCCAGAGTCGTGTGTATACTTGAACTAGTTGATTGAATACCCTTGTGACCAAACCTACTTTACCCACTTGACTCTGTTGTTCAATTGGTACCTGACCTCTTAGAGGGTCAGAGAGGGAGAAGAGATGAAACTACCTTTATAATAAAAATTAGTCCCAAGTGCAATTCCTCCCTGTGGTAGGAGTGCTTGGGTCTTTTTTGAAAACTTTTTCAACCAGCAGCCGAAGGTGTAAGCACTTGGGAAGGAGTTGATAGAAGAGTAGGACATTGTCCAGTTTAAGAAAATTGTAATGTAGCTGGCTTAAGTTGTCTTAATTTGGTTTTGATCATGATCACTTTGGTTTGCAAATATTGATATCTCTGCTGTTGCATTCAAGTTGATAAACTTGTGACTTCTTCTTTAGCATCTAGGTGAACCAGTGAAACATAGGCATAGCACAAAAGAGGAGCAAATGATAATTGCATCTCCTGCCAATCAGGAAATGGTTGCATCGCAGGCCAACAAAATGAAGACATTTGTTCATAATAATTTCAGACAAGCATAAAAGGGTGAGGGGAGGAATTTGTGTTTTATGCCGAGCCAGCAACAAAGGCTATATCACGGCAAGGCAGCTAGCTGTGTAAATAGATGCCACATGCAGAGAAAGAACAGCGTGGCTGAGAGGAGAGCTGAACCCAGGAAAGCCAACTCGCACTGTATTGGTGACAGGCGGTAACCGTTGCGTCCTTACAAGCATGAGAGTGCAAAAGAATAGAAAGGTGTATATTTTAAATATTATGGACATGGACTCTGACACTGAACTCCTTCAGCATGCACTTGTAGTTTTTGATGCCATCCATACAGCAGCCAGTGGTAAAGGGCACAGACTATCTTGCTTTGAGGCTAAGAAATAGAACAGAAACTGTATTCTGTAGTACAAGTTTAGGGACTAAAAAGTGTAATAGTGAGATGGCAATAATCCTTTGTAATATATCACTAGTAATAAATATTACACAGTTATATGCCTAGAATCATTCCTTTCCATTTCTTATACTTTCAATCAATGCCAAAATTTTTCAAAGTGAGTGTACTCTCATAGCACTGCATGACAGCCAGAAGACTGGCTGACTCCACACATGGACGGCGGATATTATGATTGATGTAAATATGGTCATTGAACTTTGCATATATGAAACATGGAAAATTATTCTTGCCTGGCACAGAGTACTAACCGGAGTCATATTTGTTCGACTCCTGCATGAAACCAATGTTATGTTGTTATTCTTTTGCAGCATGGACACTGCATTATTTGTAGTTTGTAAACAAGTGCCTTCACACAGTTAAAAGTGTAATAGGTACAGTTGTGAAATAAACTGACATGGATCAAAGTATTTCTAAGTTTTTTTCGTAATCATTCAAAACAACTTCGGCAGTGGATATTACCAAGTGTAACTAATTACAGGAACTGAATTTATATAGCCTTTAGTGAAGAATGGGTTTCAGGAAGGTGAGTGTGAAGGAAAGAAGAAGAATATATTATTAATATTTCTAGAAGACTTGTGTAGTGCACTGATCCTAACAATGCTAAAGCTTTTTAAATAGATGCATTGTAAGCTGCTGCTTGAAATTGTTCAGCAATGATATGAAGGATAGAGATGCCAAGTGAATTATGCAGGATGAAGTCTGGATGTTTTTTTCTGTGTGTGTGAAGTAAAGTTCATACTCCTTTATGCTATTGACCTCTACAGTTTTTGCAAGTCAGTTTTGAAGTCACGAAAGACTGAAAATTATAGATACACGGTGCTTTATTCTAGTAGTGAAAGTAAAACCAAACCAGTTTACAGAAACTGAAAGGCTTTAACGTTTATCATGCATTAACTGTCTCTTTTGACTTTTTTAATCAGATATACCAACAGCAACTGTTCCCCACCCCACCCCAAAGAAGAGATACGATATGTCAGTGATTGCAGCGGTGCCGCCGAGCGCCAGCACGGGCCTCAGGGTAGACGATCTGTCAGGACCACTTAATTGCAGGGATGGGCAAGCTACTTTTAATTTGTAGCCGGCTAGGCTACAGCTACTTTTTTTCCAAATGTAGCCGGCTACACTACAGCTACAATTTTGCAAAAAAGTAGCCAGCTACTTTGGGCTACTTTTAAAATGTAGCCAGCTTCTTTTTGGCTACTTTTAAAGCATGATGTTATAACAAGTTAGCTGTAGCCAGCTGGCTGTAGCAACATACACAAACATCAAACATACACTAACATTATTACTTGCTTTACAAAGTTTTTATTATAATAATGAAACGGAGAACTGCGATATACCGACAATTTTATTTAGTGAATCCATAAATGCTTTCATTCATTCCTTGCACCCTTCCTCCCCCGGCCTTTTTCACACAATAAGTACACGTATTTTACGATTATATTAAACATTTCTGGATCTTTTTCCTCATCCTGTTTTAGTGACAAAAGAAATTATATAAGTTTTCCGATAAACATTTGTTTTCTATAACTATTTGTTCCCTATTACTTAGAAATGAAAACTAAACAGATCCTTAAGTATCAGGTACCTGGTGGAATTTTCAATAAGTTAGGTTATGTGGTGATGAAAAATGTCAACCTCTTATCAATACTGTGACAATGAACAACAGACCATTGAAATAAATGAGTTTATGAACAACAGACCATTGAAATAAATGAGTTTGCATGGAATATAAGTAAAACACTGCTTAATCTAATTTAGGCAAGCAGATCATAAGGCATTTTTTTCTAACACTGACACTGAAAACAAAGAAAGGAACACAAACTAATTGTTTCCAAAAGCTGATAGGGTGAAAAGTATAGTCCTGGCATACTAGAATAGACTTTAATTATATAGTAGGATGTCAAATGTAGCATATAAACACTGAAATATATTTTTTTCAAAAATGATCTGATACAAGATATATTTATTTTAAATCTTTAAGCTTGAATTTCTCTGTTTGTCGTTTTTGACATCCAGTCCTAAACTATAAAAACATATTTCTCAAGATTAGCTTGTGCTACAGCAGTAAAATTTTGCAAATTTTTTTTAGAAATGCATAAGCTACAAAGTTATGCATTTGAGAATATGGTATAAACATTACTTTTGATAAAATGAACATTTTTCTAAATATTTTCTAAATATTTAATTGCCACATTCACACTGAGTCGGGGGGTACCATGTCTGATTTTTTATATCTCCACCACTGTCAGCCCTGCTATTTATTCTCCCTCCCCTCGAACATTCTAGCACAGACATTCTATTTGGTCGCAATAAAGACATTTTTGAACATCGCTACATTGTTGAACATCATTTCCTCCCTCGCGCAAAGACAAGACATTTTTACTTTGAACATTGCTACATTGTTGAACATCATTTCCTCCCTCGCACAAGACATTTTACTGTGAACATTGCTACATTGTTGAACATCATTTTCCTCCCTCGCACAAAGACATTCTATCTTTTACATTGCTGCCGTGCTGAACATTCTGGAATATAGATGCAAATCTACAACCCAAAGACATTATACTTTGTACACTACTAGAGTGCTACAGTCGTGAAAGTAGCCAACATGTAGCCAAGCTACAGCTACTTTCTAAAATGTAGCTACGGCTACAAGCTACTTTTTTTTAATTTGTAGCCGGCTAAGCTACAAGCTACAAAATTTGTAGCCGGCTACAGTAGCTGTAGCTAGGCTACAGCTACTCCCCATCCCTGCTTAATTGTAAACTATTTCCCCAGTATATAATTATTATAATATGTTTCGATTCGATTGTCAATATCTACATTTCATTCAGTAACGAAATATAAACATTAGGAGAGGAGGGTAGGGGGGTTGAGTAGCGTCAGCCGCCATCTATAGAGGGACCAAAGCATCCTGCGGCAAATGGCGCTCCTCCCGTACTCGGGGTGGTTATATAGAGTCACCGACAGCTTAGGCCTTTGGAGAAGAAATTAAGGAGGAAAATCCCTGTCACCTTGCAGTAACTGAACAGCACTCAGGTGCAAACACTGATTTCGACCCTGCTTAGTTTCTGGCGCTACGTCACCTGTTAGTCATCCCGGGGATGCAGGGGTGAGGTGACAAAGCACTACCAGACTACAGATGTTTTTAATGAACAGATGTTCCCGCTACAATACCTTTGGGCGAGTACTAAAATGAACTACACGCATGAAAACTGTCCATGAAAAAATGGCCGACGGTTTATTAAAAATCGGGGGAAAGGACTATACAGGCATCAGAGAAAAGTTCTCTTCATAAACTCGAAGTCTGCCAGGCATGATGATTGATCTCTGGAAAGCGACAGAACGAAAAAAGAATGTTAATGGCACAAATTCGGGTTTACGCTCACCCGCGTGTTTTGTACATAATTTAGCAAAGCTTATCCTGTATGTGTACCGTGTAAACCGTAACATTTGGAAGAGGGTCAACTGAGTTTCATGCAAACAGGCTGTGAAATTAATTGCTCCAATGGTAAGGTTATGTGTGTGTGTGTTAGTAGTTTTACCACGGGCAGATGTGCCACCTCCTGCCATCAGGGCCAGTAGGCCAACCACAGTCTGTTCACCAGATGTTGGCGAACAAATCAAAGCTTAATGTGGAGAAAACTGAAGTCATCCAGATAACCTCTGCACATACTCTTAGATTGGAGACGTTCGACAGGTTTTTCTTCTTCTCCGGGCCCAGTATTTGGAATTTCCTTCTCTCTGCACAGCGGCATCGGTACCTGTCTTCCGATTTGAACCTAAAACATCTCTTTGGCAAACATCTATTATAACTCCTGTCCATCCTGTTGTCCTTTCTCCTGTAAAAGCGCATCCACCTCCCCTCCGTGTGTGTGTGTGAGATGGTGTAGTAGGGGATGCGCTAGACAAATCCTGTTATTTCATCCCTTTGTCCGCGGACACCGACAGCAAGAGATCTTCCAGTAAAACTAATTATTATAGAAACTGGTCATGATCATAGGTCATGATAGTTGCGACAAACGCGTGATCGAATCAGTCTCGATCGTTGGTTGTGACATTTTTTATGAATTTCGTCGACTGATTGAAAATCCAATCACTGAAAAAAGCAAACCACTTTCGAACAAATGATGCACGGATGTACCCGCGATTTAAAGGTATAATCAAGGCAAAATAAAACTGTCGAGAATCTCATTAAGAGTATGATCATTTTGAATCTCACCTATTTTCTCATTTTATCTTGGACATCATTACGGTCTGTAAATGATTGCATGCATATGTAACAGGGTAGATGGGGTTGCTCTCCCAATCTCACCACAAGAACCATACACAACACTTTCATGGGTTCTAATATAGCTCTTATTCCCAGATCCTGTGTAGGAAGGGCTGTAAAATTTTTGCTGTTGTTTCTGCGTCTGCCTTTAATGCTTCTGGGGCCTGCTGCTTTCATTGCCACTTTTCATGCTTTTGATAGCTTTGATGATTTCTGTCTTACTCGGAGGACTGTTGTTGACATGAAGTTGTTGAGTTGCTGACGCTGGAGAGACGAGACTCAACGACCTCCCGAGAATCCACCACAGCAAGGTCTGCGCATGCGCCGAAGGTCACAGTTCATGGCAGTCTTTATAGGTCATTTCCGGTAAGACTCGATCTCAGGGGGCAATAACAGAAGAATACGTACGTGTATCTCTTTGATAACTGCAAGTCACATCTGTTGTTTTCGCCGATCTCAAATCGCAAGTGAATTATCTGTAACATTGTCGTCTACAGCTAGTTGTTTCGTGCTTACCTGTGTTTTCTTTCAACATTTTTGTAGCTTAGTCGAAATCGAAACTTGATCCCCACGAGGCCTACGTACACTAATGCTATATCTTTACCGATCGCAAGGAAATTATCTATAACATTATATAATTGTTAAATCTTGTTTACTTTTGTGCCTAGTTTTGTTGTATTGTTGTAGCTAAGTATCATTCATACCCTAGCAGCATCGAAATCCGAACTTGTATGACTCCTATAGCTTTTGTTGTGTACAGGGTCAGCTTACATAATATAATTGGGTCTTTACATCATAATTGTTGTTACATTTTGTTAATTTTATGGCTAAGTTTGCGTTGTTGTAGTAGCTTTAATGCTGTAAATTTAAGTGACACATTTCTTAGGTGGTATAGTTTGTAATTTTGTGTTGTGGACAAAACATCTGTTGAAAACTTATCATTGTCACAGTTCTTAAGTGTTCTTTAAGCAATATTTAAAGATGGATGCCCAGAGAATGGAAAATCACAGGCTTGCAATGGAGCGACTACAGACATACATGACCACAAGTAAATTCTGGGAAGGTGCGAGCGCAGTTGACAGGCAGAGGATACGCAATCAGTCCAAACGACACAAAATAAAAGGTAAGTACTTAAATTTATTTTATTCAGTACATTCAAAGATATTGTCTCAAGCTCAAAGAGCATGGTCCTTATGAGTAAACGTACATGCAAGTTTTTGTGTGTGGTGTGGTGCCTAAGAAAAGATCGAAGCATATCATATTTAGAGATTATGTTTCACATAAACCCATCAAAATGTATCCTTATCTCTTTTAAAGATGGGGTCCTAATTTATGTGTCTGTTAATGGAGAAGAAAAAGAAGTGATCACAAGCCTCGAAAGGGTGGCTGACATTATAGAAAAATATCACAGCTCTCCATGGGCAGGAGGACACAGTGGCATCGAGGCAACGGTCGAAAAGATTAGCAGTTTTTACCGCTGGGGATCAGTGAAAAATGACGTGACATATTACGTAAGTTGTTTTGACATTAAATGAACAAACAGACGCTTAGTGATTTTTTTTTTACTTTTGTTTCTCAACAAAGTGCATGCAACATCAATAACATTCTATACTGTTTCAAAACTCCTTATTGCTATTGGTATTTATTATTCCTTAACAAAGTAATAATAGCTGATACTCTTTTTTTTTCAATGGAAAAGTGTGATTGAAACCAATCTGACTTTTCAGATTAAAAGGTGTCCTTTCTGCCAGACCCAGCGCTCATCCATGTCCCTTAGCCCCAGAGATGATGAGGTAAAATGATTTTGTTGCTTCTTATGATATCAGGTTGTAAAAATTGTCAATTGTTTGTCTCTTTATATTGGTGGTAGCCATAATTGCATGGTCCTCATAACAAAGACTGATTCATGTTGTACTCTCATTGACTTTACGGATATTAAATTGTAATTTTTAAAATCAAGACTTTTCTATCTTTTTATTTAAATTTATTTATATGAATTAGTTCATCTTTCTAGAATTAATTTGATGGTCTTCATAACAAAGACTGACTCATGTTGTACTCTCATTGACTTTATAGATATTAAAGTGTAATTTTTATATGTACCAATCAAGACTTTTCTATCTTTTGATATAAATTTATTTATATGAATTAGTTTCTAATCTTTCGAGAATTAATTTCTGCTTCTGTGTCCAGCTTCCACGTAAAAAGTCTAAACTGCAGCCAACAGAAGTTTCCAACACAAAAAAACGATCTTCCAGCACTGTTTTATCAGCAAGATCCTCTGCATCTAGCCAGTCGAATGTACAACCAGTCAAACCAAATGCAGGCCATCGTATTCCTGTTACACCATCTGCTCAAGCCAATGTCAGCCTTGCAAGCACAAGATTTGCTCTGCCCAGCAAGAAGACTGGTAATGTACATATTTCTTTTCTCATAAGTATAAGCACTGTACAAAGGTGGATGACAAAGTCAGTATTCATCCACATTTGATAACTGAGAGGTATGTTTCCAAACCCTGTTAATGGAACGGTACTCAAAGTGGTCCAGACAGTAAAATTCCTTGGGGTCATCTTAGACCGTAACCTTGTCTCATTTCAAATCTCTATACCTTTCTTGTCAGAAAGCCTTGGACATTCTCAGAGAAGTTGGCCATGTCAGCTGGGAGGTAGACTGAATGGTCTTGCTTGGTCTGTATCATTCCCTGGTCCGCTCCAAGCTAGACTATGGATCCATCATCTATGGCTCTGCTCGAGAGTCGTTCTCCAAAATTCTCAAGCCTACTCATCATCAAGGGCTCTGCATCTGTTTGGGTGCCTTCCGCACCACTCTTGTACAAAGTTTGTTTGCAGAAGCTGGTGAGCAAACGCCATTATCATTCCATGTTGCACCTCACCTACATGCTGCAGAAGTAGATATTAACAGGGAGAGCCTCTCCCTATACTACCAGCTCCTTCTTGGACCCTTCCTGTTGATATTACATCCTTTAAAAATGGGGACACTAGTGACCTCATTTTTCTCCAACACTTTCAGGAACTCCTTTCTGACTATCCTGAATTCTTTTATAAGGAGGATAGGACTTTACCATCAGATTTAAGAAATCGTATGTCCTGATAATTGTGTTCCTTTTGTTTTTTTGTTTCTTGGTGGACTTTTATAGCTTCTCCACTCCTTTTTACACTTTACCCACTCTTTTACACATTGTTTACTTCTTGCTTTTACTTTATAAAGAATGTAATGGTTATATCCCTTGGAAAGTTTTGTTCCTGAACTTTTAAAGTTAAGATCAGTTATTTTTCCCATGATCTAGCCCTAATTGCTGACAGGGCATTAAACACACATACACACACAAAAAAGATCCAGTCAAGGATGGTAAAGTTAATCAATAGTATACATTAGCATTTTAGATGAATTAAGTGAAGGTAAGAGGAGCATTACAACGATATGCACAGGTGAAGCCTAGTCTCTTCAAAGGTGAACAGTGCAAACTTTCCAGAGGGAAAGACCCTCCCTCCCTTCCCTGGTGTCTATTCACTTACTCCACCTTCAATTTTCCCCTTTCCTGCATGTGTACCCTTTCAAATTGCAGTGTCCAGATCTGCTCTCAAGGTATGGTAAAATTTCCTCAGCGTTAATTTTGGTGAAATTTGCTTAACTTAGTAGAAGGTACCCCTGGTGCTGAGAGTAAGACAACAGGGGAAGTAAATTTGCTCTTGACCAACATACAGCCTAACATTTGGTGAGGATCAGACAAATTGTGTGATTTTAAAGTTATTCAATCACTACAAACAATCATTGCTGCACTGCTTTATTGATATGATTTTAGTGTATGTTGCTTTGCTCACCTTCATTCTCTTATAGCAGGAGTGGGAAAGAAGTTGCCAGCATGTGGCTTGAGTGGTCGACTTAAAGACATGGAATACATGCTGAGCCAACAAGAAGCCAGAATAAGCAGCCTGCAGTCTCAGCTGGAGACACATAACAAGCGTGTTGCTCACCTTGAGCAGCAGAAGGAACAGTTGTCTGGAGATGTTGCTCAACGTGATAAGTTGTCACAGGTGGTTGACAAGGAGAATGCAGAGCGACAAAGACAAAGGTATGTTCACGGTGATGTTGAGCTCATGAGCTAAAAGATGAGCGTTTAAATTGTTCATGAGAAAAGTTCTGATCATCAAATTAGTTGGTTTTATCTACTGTTTAGTAACAAGGTAGTACAAGTGTATGATAAACAAAATTGCCTTTGCTGGCAGGGACTTCCAGGAAGAGATGGATACACTGCACAGTAAACATCAGCGGGAAATCGAGGATTTGACATTCAGTAAATTATATCTTGAGCGACAGTATGCTACCCTTGAGGAAGAACTGAAAGCGTCTAGGACAGAGGTGTCAACGCTCAACTCATCTGTAGCACATCTTACATCTTCACGGGCATCGGTCGATGCTGAGTTGGCAGCTACCAAGGTAGCCATTAAAAAAACCTCTTTATGCACCTGCGAAATGTGTCAATGTGTATGGAGTTGTAGGAGACGCTAGAGAAGGTTATCTTGTATATTGTGTTTAGGGATGTTTTGTGCATATATGTGTCTTTAGACTGGTGAGGCATGTTGATATCTATAGCCTGTATGAATGGGTGGAATGTATCCTTTTAAAGGTGAAGACAGAGAACTATAAACCAGTTTGATGATTGGATTTAACTAGGATGGTTAACCTTGCTTGAGTGAATTCAAGCTGGAAAAGATGCTTACTCATTTTTGTTTCTGGATAATGTTTTTTTTCAATAAGTCCTACTCCGTAGTATTTAATGCTTTAAAATAATGTATGTAGATGTACAAATGGCAGTAGCCACTTCATAATCTCTTCAGACTTTCCTTTCTAGACACTTCCACAATAAATGGAAAAAAAAAATCTCACTATTCATCCTTTGAGACCTCTTAAGCCTTTGGTTTGTTAGAAAAAGAAATTTTCTTTGTATGTTTCATTTAGTTATCCCTTGAGCAAGCATTCAGAAAAATTCAAGCCCATAAAGAGGTGATCCAACAGCTGAGGTTGGAACTAGCTGGACGGGATGCCATCATTGATGAGAACAACCGAAAAATCAGAGAGCATGAGAAGCAAACTATACAACACCATTCAGAAACTAAAGAAGGTTTTAACAATTTATTTAATCTACAGTTTATTTAATGCTAACCAGTTATTGTTTAGGTTTCCACGATTTATTGCTTGCTGCAGCCATTTCATTGTGAATAAACAAGACTCTTCACGGTTCAACAAATAAATGCATTGAAAACTCTGAAAAATGTAGGTAAAAAAGTTTTAGAGCTGCTGTTCTCTGTTGATAATCCAGCTAAAGGGGAAGTGGATAGTCCGGCGGTTAGAGCACCAGGATCCAGAGTCGTCTGTATACTTGAACTAGTTAATTGAATACCCTTGTGACCCAGCCTACTTTACCCTACTGTTTTGCAAATATTGATATCTCTGCTGTGGCATTCAAGTTGATTAACTTGTGACTTCCTCTTTATCGTCTATGTGAACCAGTGTGGCATAGCACAAAAGAGGAGCAAATGATAATTGCATCGCCTGCCAATCAACCATCGCAGGCCAAAAAAATGAAGACGTTTGTTTGGTCATAATAATTTCAGACAAGCATAAAAGGGGGAGGGGAGGAATTGGTGTTTTATGCCGAGTCAGCAACAAAGGCTATATCATGGCAAGGCAGCAAACTCTGTAAGCAGAGAATGCAGAGAACAGCGTGCCTGAGACAAGAGCTGAACCCAGGAAAGCCAACTCTCACTGAAAAATTCAAGATTTTACAATGATCAGAAAACTCCAGATATATATATAAATTAAAGGGATTCAATAGGTATAAAAAAAAAGTTTTGGTTATTCTGGAGGGGTGAGTACAGGTGGAAATGGAAGGAATGGGGAAGGGAATAAAGTGTCTGGTTTCACACTAGCTGTAGTAAATAAACATTTCACAAGGATGCTTGGCTATTTAATTGTGAGAAATGCTTTTGTAGGGAAAGATATCTGACCCTTTTACTGATATCCTGGCATAAAAATAATGTGACTTTATGACCTAGATAAGCAAAAATTCATGCACTTGGCACCTAAGTAAAAAATGCATACCTGTAGCAAAAGCACCCACATTTTCTGGTAAAGTACTACATCCCGGCTATGATTTACAATGTCTGGCCATCCCTGGTGCAACACACCACCTCTACCTTACCATTGTCATAGAAACCACACTGAACAGTTAACAGAGATACATGATCCCATCTTTAATGGTTGGCAGAAAACTGAAACATATTTTGTGCTATTTCATGCAGTTTTCAAAGTTTCTGGTTTTTTTTTTTTTTTAAATCCATTTCAAGTAAAACAGAAATGTTCAATAGTCTTATATAAATATGTGACTAACATCGATAGGCTATACTACAAGGAAGTGACAATGAAAAAGTGTATTGGGCGACCAATAAACAGCAAGTGAAAAAAATAACCTACTTACTGTAACATCTAGCTTGTCCAAGACAAACAGCTAGTGGTTAACTTGAAGTGACCATAAAATCCAGTTGTTCTCAACCAGAATATGCCTTTTTAGGTAGAGGTGATACTGCACTATGAAATGTTATGGAGAAAGTGAGCAGAAGTTGAATAACTAATGGCACCACAATTTTGCATGTTGACAATGTCTTGAGAGGTTAAAAAGAAAATTGCAACTTTTTGAAGAAATCAGGTTCAAAAATATTAATAGCGTCTTTGTCTGGCACGGTAGTGTTAGTTCCCCTATAAATCTTTAGTAAAACCTAACAATGGCAGACTATGCATGATCCAGTGAGAGTGAAAATGACAACAACAAAAAATTATTATATGGTTTTTAAGAGCATTATTTCAATATTTAAATAAACGAACTTGAATTTATAGATGTTTGAAATGATTTGTAGAATGAAAGCAGACTGGTTGGTCTCCTTACTATGACCTTCTAAGATACCACCCCATTTGGGTGGATTTCAGCAAGACTTTACTGTAGCAAAAACAACATGCTGTTCTACAGTGTAATAGTTCAACAGGATCTTTAGCAAAAACAGAAAGCAGTTACATGAATATATACTAATTGACAAAGCCACCAAGAATTCCAAAGACAGGAATGTATGTGTGAGTCAGCTGAAGTTTTCTTAGACAATGGAATTTGCTAACTCTGCATTGCCAATAAAATTTAAGTACTGCAAGACAATGTCTCTGGTCGAATTTTTTCCCCCGAAGAAAACACAGGCATCTCACAAAGGTAATAATTTCACTGTAAGTACCTACAGCAGCATTTGTGACATTTTAAAACATTATCAATTGCCACAACAATCCATGATCATTTAGATGACAGTTGTCATTCATTAGCCTGCATATTCCAGTGTATTAACATTATACAAGAACTATCACATAGGTAGCATGACCACTGTACCCAAGATGGTCATCATTATAAGATACATGCATAAAAAAGTTAAACACACATGTGGGGCAAGTGAAAGGTAAACTACATAATGGTAGAACAAAGTCCATGATTTTGAGGCTACAATTTAAAATAGCCTGGGACTTTATTTTCTTTCTGCAAACATCCCCTCCAATGTTTTCCAAAATGAAGATTGGAAAGCGAAAGTCGCAACACTTGGACCCTTGTTAAATAACCTCGACCCTTCCAGCACTTTTCTTCCACCACCACCTACCTCCACCTACCCCAGTCACACACACACAACCCCACAAAACACCCACACACATGACATCAGTTACTTGTATCGCCAAACATTGCTTTTAGCAGAACTCAGTAGTGGTTAAAGATAAAACGGAAGAATGTGGATCTCACCTTATTATCCCGCCCCTGCCCCTGCAGTTTCCAAATGCTTTTAACACCAGGCTAGTTTTTAATTCTTCAGTACTTGGGCCCTTGTTAAATAATCTTGACCTTTCTAGTGCTTTTCTTCCAACACCACCTACCACAGTCACACACACCACAAAACATCAGTTACTTGTATCGCCAAACATTGTTTTAGCAGAACTCAGTAGTGGTTTAAAAATAAATCGGAAAAATGTGGATCTCACCTTATTTCCCCGCCCCCGCCCCTACCCCTGCAATTTCCAAATGCTTTTAACACCAGACTAGTTTTTAATTCTTCAGTACTTTATGTTGTATAGAATCACATGCAAAAAACAGTCACAAGCAACACATCTGCTTAGACCTACACAGTCGTTTGAAGGACATTCTTTTCCACACAGTCTTCATATAACAAAATATTTTATACATTGCATTTAACACTCATTTTAAATATTTCTCCTTACATGCAGAATCAAAGCAAGTATAAAAAAGAAATATTACAAGAGCACACATCGATATGTGCAACCAGATCTAGTTTTCTTCACCCAGCTGAACAAAATTTCAATTTCTGTATGTAAACATGTTTAACCATATGTGCAAAATAAATACGCCAAGTAGAAGAACATGAAAAATCTTCACATGCACAAATTATAACAAAAGATTCTTTAGGATGTGCATACCTCTCCCTGAGAGGTAAGCTCGTGGTGCTCATAAAGGGAAAGACAATAAAACTGTTACGTGCTGCTATCTCTCACATTTCAACTGTGAGGAACTGACACAAATACATTCATCACACCCAAACAACATATATACACCTCTAAAAAATCTACTAGCAAATGTAAGGACACGTCTTTAAATCTGTGTATTATATGTTCCCACAGTGTACTGTCTGAGATTAACATCTCTGGAATAAAACGTGACCTCATGTGTATTGATGATCAACATTAAAGAAAACGAATCAGAGTAAACATTTCTCCTCTTCTTCCTTGCTTTTATTTAAGTTGACAATCTTGTTGTTTAAAGAAATGTCCCCAGGATCCACCAAGCAATAATTTCAGGAACTGTTTGGTTCTTTTTGCATATTGGCTACAACACAACCAAATGTACTCATTACAGTCGGGAGTTCAATTCCCTCGCTCCATATAAGTCTATCCTTATCTTCCGCAACCAGCACATTCCAGCCATCCAGCTTTTATCGTCCTCTCCACCAACAATCAACAGAGTTTCACCAAACTTGACCAAACCTATAAAAGAAGAAAGCAGTAATATAAGAAAGCTTAAAATGTTAAAAGAATCAATTCTTAACACTTGAACAATTTTCAAATGACTTCGATAAATCATGAAGAAATCTAATGACATGATAAAAAAGTCACTTAAAATACTGAATATTATTCCAAATGAAAGTATTTTGGCAAAAATATTTTTTTATAATCATTTCTATGAAGAGGCTCTGATCTATAAATTCACAAGTTATAGAAATAAAAATACTTGGATATTCTAAATATAATACACACCATATAAATGAATAAGCATGTATATACACACATTAGCAAGTGTGCCTCCATTCCAGGATACATTCCTGGCACATCCCATATTTAATCAAAGGCAGGAAGGGTGATTTGTATATGAGACATGGAGTATTGTGTTTCAAACATGATAATGGTGAAGTCATGATGACAGTACCTTATGATGTCGCAAGAGGTTCCATAGTATTAATTTTATATTATAAGGAAGAGACCTTATGAGAGGTCCCATAGTGATGAATTCTATAGTCTAATAAAGTGACATACTGAAATGCAGAGTATACAGATGCTGATTTTGTATTGGTTCAAACACTGTGTGGGAATGGCAATTTCAAGTAATTTTTTTTTGGATGAAATTTATTTGAAGATTCTTCAAATATTTTCTAACTGCTTATACTAAAAAAATTTGTAAGTGAAATGCACATATGTGAAGGTATATTCTCTCTCTTTATATATGTCTATATACATCCACTCACACACATACACGGATATACAGGGTTAGTCAAAGTTATACTTAGATGCTAGACTTTTTATTTATAAAACAAACATCATACGTGCAACATGATTTACAGGATCGTCTCAATCTTTCACCATCTTGTTCAACACATATAAACAATAGAAAGACAGTGAAAATTTGCCAGAAAGTGAACAAAATTTTAAAAGTCACAAAAAATACTAAGGAAAATGACCACAAAGAAAATTTAGTTTCTCAATCATTCTCAGTTTATCAAACACAAGTTAACTTCAAGACAGTCACAAAGCTGAAGAATGTCATAACATACCTGCTCCACATAGTGGGATTTGGCAGCTCTGGCCCAGCCGTCCATGTTTCTGTTGCGGGTCAAATATTTCCACGGAACTTACACAGTACTCAGGTAAATATTCCTTGTACCATCGTTCACTCACTGCAGAGTTTCCACCTGCAATTACCAATGAATAGTATTTATGTTATTGCTAAAATGTTCTTTTCAGCAATCATTAGACTTTCCCAGTCTCACACTTTTTGATACCCTGAATATTTGATTTTTTCCTTCTATTAAAAACACATACTTCATATTTCTTCTCTAGCTCTTAATAAGTTTATTATAATTATCAGTAATGGTTCCCTGCAACAAGTGCTTTACCGAGTAAAAGAGGTCAATATAGCCACATGAGGCAGGGAACTTACATGTATGTCACATCCACAGGTGAGCTAAAAGCTAGTTTATTAGCATTAATTTTAACCAATACATCAAAAACATTTTTAGGCAAAAGATTTATATGACATAAACATTAATAAAGAGTGAAAGATTTGTGATAATAGTTTAGTATAATTGTATGTGCATGTCAAGTAGACATGATACTTTGGCATATGCAAGGGGGAGCGATTGGAGGTTAACTCCATGTTAATAAATTAACTTTGCAATTTTTAATTTTAATTTTTAAGTTTTCTGCTAGATATTGTATGTTATACTGTAATAAAAAACAATTATATTCTTGAACAAACACATATTCACCAACAATCCAGATTTTGTCTCTAAATACCACACAGCCAGCAAGCATGCGAGCTGTAGCCATGGAAGGAATTTTATTCCACATGTCCTCGATGGGATCATACCTGCATGATCAAACCTAAGACTTTAAAAAGGTTGTCCACATGATGGACAGCAAAACAAAAATTAAACAAAATTACCTTTAAATAATGTTCCACAAACCCTATTATTTTATCTTATCCAAAGAAATGTTAAAAGAAATAATTTAAATAATAAATTAAATTAAAGACAATAAAATTGTTTCTTCACGAACTGATGCCCAATGACAATGCCAACAGCATACCAAGCTTCTTATTCAATAACTGAGCAAAGCTGCGATATGTATTAATATTGTAATATTGTTCTCACTTAGGGAAGCTGTTTAGCTATTTAAAAGATAAATAAAACTATTAATTTAGGGCTGTAGCTGAAGATTTTATATCTTTTTGGCTATTTTCCATTATTCTATCATTTTTTGGCTACCCGTGCTAAACCATCTTGTACCTCCAGCAGTCTTTGCACACTGCTCCTTTTTCTTCACCTCCCATGACATAAAGCTTTCCACGATGGCTAACTGCTGACATAAAGCGTATGGGACGAAAAAGAGGGGCAACCAGTGTCCAAGTGTTAGTGCAAGGGTCATAGCGCTCCATGCTGCTGAGGGTCTCTGTCCCATCATGACCTCCAATAGCATACAGGTATCTGGAGAAAGACATTTACAACTGTTATTAATAATAATAAACATGATTTATCTAGTGCATGATCACACGAAGGAGCATGTTCTCAGCACTCAGGACAAGAAGGAGACATAGAATACAAAAGACATAAGGAGAAACAACCATGTAGATAAATAATAAAAGACAAACATAGAAGAGGGAAAAGGGAAAAAAAAAAAGTAAGGACAGAGAGTATAATAAATCTGCAAACAAAAAAAACCAAGCAGGTGGACTAGAGAACTACTGACAGCTAATTAATAGACCAAGAAAGTGAAAGAAAGGATTGGGAAATGGACTAGTACTGTGTTAATTAGTGTAATGCTCATGGAAAAGATGGAAAAGATGTGTTTTTAGTGCATGTTTGAATGATTCGATGGTGAGTAGGTAGCAGATATGGAAGGGAGGAGAGTTCTACTGAGCATGTTGCAATAATCAAGCAGAATATAAATCATAGTTAAAAGATGAAATTATTTTTTGATATTCATTAAATTATTTATTTATATATATATATGCAGAATGATCAGGACATTAATAGCACCAAAATAAATTATAAATGAAATGAACTAAAGATTGTACCAACAAAGCTCAGACATAAAACACATCTCACCCATCAACAATGACAAGAGAAAACTGTGACCGGGACATGTGCATCTTGGCTTTAGATGTCCATGAAGATGATGTCTGGTCAAACAAGTGCAAATTATTGGAAATGCCCTCAGTGGTGACTGAGCCCCTATAATTGATTTTCCTTACAGCTCCACCTGCCATGTAGATCTGATTGTCCCCTGTGACAGCTATAGCTAGAAATAAAAACAAGTAGTAATTTTGGTTACACAGTTGCAGGTAAGTATCTACATACTAAAAATTGTAGCTGTTCATTATCAACTGGAATGTTATAGTATTTAATATATTAATTATTATTTACATATATAATAATTATTTAATATGTGAAAATTATCTCATAAGAAAGACATAATAAAATGGTCAGTCATACAAAGGGTTACTGAATGAATTAATATTTAAACATAATTAGCACCAATTATCCGCTCATGGTCAGCCATGTATATGATTGAGGTGATAAAAAAACACTAATAAGTAATGTGAATGGGAAAGTAGCATTTAATTATTGTTATAATTTGATGCTAGGAATTACTTGTTTTAATCAGTCAACTAAAAAAGCTTGTCTCTTGCAATGGAAGCTTTATTACACTTCATCATAATAATAGTGATGATGTGCTCACCTTTCTTAGATTTGAAAACAGATTTTATTAACTTTTTTTGCTATTTAGCATTGATTCATTTATTACTACATGACCTATGCCAAAGGTAGACAAAGAAGGAATCAATTATAATTTAGCTTAAGCAACAACTGTATTTTATAGCCATGCTTAAGTACGGTCGAACCTGGTGTGTACAAACTCTGAGGTAGTTTGGCAATATGCACAACCTCCCCTGTTCGTGGGATTAGCATCTCCATGCTGTTGTACTTCTTCATTACATCTTCTGTATATGGATTAGAAACAATCATAACGCCTCGTTCATAGGCCATTCCTCTACGTGGCATGAGGTTCAAATCAACTTCTGACTGTCGATTTTTGAGCATGTGGTAGTACCGGATCTTGTCCAAGGTCAGCTCACTTCAGGATCTTGTCGCAAGACCTGGTGCATGTTTGGAAAAAGAGATATTCCTGAACTTGCCTTTTGGCCTCAGTATAAATATAAAACAGACATAGGTTTTGCTAACATCCCAAAACATTGCTATAAAACTAACATGTAAAACACAGAGTTAAGGGGGTTCCCTTAAATATCCCTAAGTTGACTGCGCTCTCTATAGGAAAAACTCTATATAACAAAAAAGCATGTAAAGCTTTTATATGTGACTTAGCATCAGCACCTTCAAATCTTTTGTCACTCAATAGTTGATATTTTTTTAACTATGAAACCATACACTCATATTTCAGATGCTGCATTCTTTATTTCCTGTTCATGCTCTGATTTCAAAACCATAAGGTAAGTAAATAAAGAAGAAATTGTTCAAAAACCCCTTTACCTGATTGTGGTCAATTTTATCACAGAAGTAATAAGAACTGATGTTGGCAAATCGTACACATTTCATTATCTCTGCCACATTTTTTAATCGAGAAGGTAGGTCAAAGTTAACCCACTCCATGCAGGCCTCATAAACTGTTTCTTCAGCAGCAACATTGAGATCATCATCACTAATGATCTCAACAAGTTTGTCAGCAGGAAGTGACAGAAATTCTTGCTGCCCACACAAAGTTCCAAATCTGTACATAGACATATGAATCAGGGTTTTGGCATTGGATCAAAAAGAATGCCAAAATAATACACATGCAGCTTACACATTGGTATTTGTTTTCTTAAACATTACCTGATGTTAATTTCAACTACATTACTTCTCCCTGAAATATTCCCCTCATTTGTGACTGCCTATTAAAAATTAATCTTCAAAAAGTCCTTTTATCAGCACCCAAATATAATATTTTAAAACTTAAAACAAAACAAGATTTTTCCACTCAAGCTTCTAATACCTGCTGTTAATAATTTCCTTGGCTTTCAAGGCTAGCACATCACACTCATGGGCTCTGGCAAAGAAATATACCCCAATGCCATTGGTCACAGTGACATGACTCATCATAAAATCAGCACACCCTTCACGCAAGGATAGCAGCTGAAACAAGTTTGCTGCTGACAAAACATTTTGCACTGTTTCTTCAGTTAGAATCACTTTTCCTGTGTAGATATAATCCAATACTAGCGAGAGGGTCAGGCTGTCCATGTCTTGCAGAGTTATCTTCTCCTGAAACAGTAAAGATTTACACACTTAGTTAACGATAGCCTCATCTTACAAATATAATTCTGATTCTGAGTCTTCATACATTCGATCCTGAGCACAAATACCATAATTTTCAGGATAAGTTGTTTTATTTTTTTAAAAGATGTGGTATAGTTATATCTGCTTTTGATTTTGGCCTGTGAAAGCAAAATGATGTACTGTAGAAAAACTCAATCAACATCAATCAAGTTCCCTGACTCCTCAAAATAAAAGTGACTAAAAATGATTTCCAAAATGCTGCTAAAGTACCAAGACAATTATCAAAAGCCTGAGCTTAATATATAGTAAGCTATGATAGCATTTCTGTTAGTCATGGAAATTCACAGTCAATATAGCCCCGAAAACAGTTTCTTTGTTACCATTTGTACAAAGTTGGTTTTCAAGTTCAATATTACAAAGAGACAAGTGGCATAATCCCAATACTTTTTCAGATGTATTTAAAAAATATAGAGACATGCATTTAAGATCTATTTAATTATGAAATTTTTAAAGACTTAAGAATTAATTAAATGTAACACCTTGTTGCTCTCTGCAAGGTTGCCTGAAAACATTGCCATGAAATATGGTGAAGAAACAGCCAGTACATTTCTATGACATGGAAACTCAGTTTTTTCCACACATAGAATAACATCCACAAATTCCTGGTTCTTGTACAGTTTTGAAAAGCCATTTAAAAGATTATGTGCACGGTGCTCATCATGAAATGTACGTTCTCCAGGAGGACATAATTCCTCACTGTTTGTCTGGGTGACAGAGTCCACCAGACTTGTCTGACTGCTGCACTCCAGCATGGCTGAATCGTGATCCTGTACCTCTATCTGTAAAGACCAAGTACACAACCATTAAGAAAAGGGGAAATACTGTTTATGTGTGCTTTTACACTTATTTAATAAAACTAACAGACTACTCCCAAAAGTTATTAAATCCAAATGATGAAGAATTAGATGCCGCAATTCTATTTATGATGATGATAACCACTGATCATCAGTCTTAACATCTTTTTTAAAAAATTTTTACTTCCTACTCCATTGCATAGTCTCTCATTATAAATACGGTTAACTTTCAAACCAGCTAAACAGGCTTTTACAGTATATACGTCTTAACATCCTTTTTCCCATGCCACAAATACCTTGTTAATTAACAATTATTTCTATTTTGACATTATCTTTGAAGGATTAACATATGAATTGACTAGAAGAAATTGTGTTTGTATTACACAGTTCATTTACATCATGAAGAGCATAACTATATATAGTGCCTATTCATACTTGCTATTAGGTATATGATTAGGGATCGAATTAGGCTATACTGTAACAGGTCATAAAACAATGGTGTAAGAGCTACATTAATTACTGGTACATTCAAATGCTAGAACATTCATCTAAAAATGATATCAGTTTAAATTTTACTTCGGTTCTACCGCAGCTGCAAGTAACCATGCTAACAAAATATCACGATGTGTACTGCTGTTTCGTGTGTAAATTAGTGCCATTCACACTGAATTGGTACATAACTGCATGTTGACTCAGTCATTCAAGATGACTGGAAGAGAAAACGGTGGAGGGAACGGACAGATCGTTGTAGAAAAAGTGTTCAGCGTTAACGACAACATCTCTACCCTGTGTCACACTCTGTGTGTGTCACACCACGCACTAATATCCTATATACGTCCAATGTCACTGTGTGTGTCACCACACTTGGTCACAGGCATGTGTACGCGCTCGTGCTGCAGAATCTAATCTGTGCATGCACAGAATGCACACTCACCATTCATGCAAATTATCTGCGAACATCCAACTAAAAATGGGGTCTGAAGTCAGCGTATTAGTGACTGACAATAATAAATCATTCTGCTTGCACCACTGCTCTTCCCCGACTACTCAGTCTTCGGCGTTTATTAGTTTTGTGAAGTCAGGGGAAATCACTCTAGCACTTCCTAGCAGACGACAGCAGTAGTTCCCCCACGAACTAATAATATGCGTCCGTGGTTCCAGTCTTTCGCTACTTTTGTTGTTCAAAGTTGGGGAAAAAAAGCATTAAATTTACCGTTTGATTGATTTTAAACATTTTGCTAATTCACATTATTTAACTTTTTGTTTGCTTAATCGGGTGAAGCATAAGCTCTCGTTGACCCTCAGCACTGTATGAAAGTGTATGTACAAAGACAAATGGGTTATAACTGAAAACGATATTAAGCAGGTTTCGGGCAGGAGTGTGGACAGACAACATTTCAGTAAAGTAGTTGGGGGAGGAGCCTTCAAAGAATCCAAAGCATAGATTTGAGAGCTTGTAGTCTATTCTAGCTTTAACTGGTAGCCAATGAAGAGAGTGAAGATAAGTGGTGTGACATGTTCACATTTGCGAGTCCAGAAGAAGTTTATGGATGATGTGTTGTGGACAGCCAGCAAGAAGAGAGTTGCAGCAGTCTAGTTTAGACAGAACAAATGATCTGGTGAGAATCTTGGTGGCTGAGATGGACAGAGTATGCCGAATGGAGCTGATCTTCTGGAGCTCATAGTATACAGCACGACAGATGTGAGAAACATGTTCATCAAGAGACATGTCAGCAGACATTATGTAACCTAAGTCACGTGCTGAAGGAACATCAGCATCGCCTACCAGAACAGAGACAGACAATGAAGGGTAAACTCTGGCTCTCTTTGAACAAATTAAAGTTTCTGGGTTTTTTTTGTCATTTAGTTTTAACTTGTGAATCATCCATTGTCTAACATCAGAAATACAATCTTGGATGCTCTGGATAGCGCAGTGTGTGCGTGAGAAGAGCAGCTGATATACAGCTGAGTGTTATTAGCAAAGGACTGATCAGATATAGTGAAACTGAATTAGAGTAGCAAGTGGCTTCATGTACATGATAAAGAGGATGGGACCAAGTACAGAACCTTGGGGGACTCCTGAGCGTATAGAGACTAGTGGAGACATGCAGCCATCCACTATTACTTAGTTCTGAGAGATATGACTGAAACCAGTCGAGAGGGGAGCCTGAGATGTCATAGATCCAGAAGTGACAAAAGTAAAGAAATGTATTTGTGAGTGTCATACAAACCTTTAACGAAATTTTCATCCATTACATGTTTGGACACTGTTAATTGAAAATTCTTGCCTCTGAGGACCCTAGCATGTTAATCTTTTCAATCACCTGAGAAAAGCAAGCATTATCCATTGCTCTACCCAGACTCAAGCTCACTAACCTCTTGATCTTTTAGTCCAAAAAAGACTGCTGGAGTTTGCTCATGAATAAAGCAGTGTTGTTATGGTTGATCTGTTGCATTATTTCATACTATTGTTATTCTTGTCAGTTGCATTAATCTCCATTATTCAATATGCTTTATTTCTTCTGGTACACAGAAGTAGTATCATTTCACATCTCTCTACAAGAACCCCGGTCTCACTTATACCACAAAATATAGTTCGCATTTCATGTATTTTATTTGCTTTTGTTCTCTTCTGGAGAAGAAGAAATTTGTACATTAACAAAGGCACTAAGTATTTCATAGTTACCACCACATGGCAAGACATAAAAAACTTTAAAACATGGCTCCTGCAAACCTTGACTTGTTTACAAAATCATATTTATATCATACTGAGCTTTGGTGGGGGAGTTGTGGGGTGGGGGGTTTCTGAGAAAGAAAAAAATAACTCCCAACACAAAAATATAATTTGCACACACATAGGTATACACAAATTATAATAAATTATAATAATTACATGGTATCTGTCTTGCACTGACATAATTTCTAAACAGAATGTTGGCACATTTTGCCTTCATTGCTTTCTGTATGCAACATGCTCAGTATTCTCAAGCTAGCTAGTAATATTCTCTAGCAGAGCTGCATTACTGGTCTAAGTGGAGTATCAAGTCTAATACCTTTGGTTCAGACAGTTCATCATAAAAGCTTTTAACTGGATGAGTTCTTTCCAAGCATGCTCTGTAAAAGGTTAAGTTAAAAGTAAGTGACAAGGTATCACAGAGAAATAAGTCATCTTGCTATTGGCCACACAGCAATTAGCATTTATAGATAAAGCAAGGCATGCATCCTCACACACACATCATTCACAAAAATATTATTCACAAATGCATTTACATGCGTGTATGAACACACAGTAAGAGTGAAGCAGGTTTTAAAAACTGCTGATGAAGCATGTTATACTGTACCACCCTCTCACTTGGACACCTATGGATGTTTGAGTATCATATCTCAAACTCAAACTACCCTGGAACTAGAACAGAGACCCTAAATCAATCAGTGTACATGTTTTCATCTGATTTCAAAGTCTAACAAGTCCAATTAAATTAAGTGGGTGGTAGCAGATGAGCAGAATATACAGCTGGTATTAGCTTATTACAAAATGCATAGTGAAGTTTTAATTAATTTTTGTAAATGCACATGTTGACTTAAATTTGTACTTAGAACATTGGAGGCAGCAACCAGTGCAAGAGCTTCAAGCACAAACTTAAATGAGGCACTGACCAATAAAGGAGCTGACATTTACAACCTTAACAAAAATAAAGTCTTGATCTCTTTTCCAAAACCCAGGTGAAAACTGCAACTTTCAAAAGTATTTATCTTGAGAATGGCCCAGAAATATTTATTCAGATTTTGGATATTGGCAATTTTTAATAAACTGTTCTCACTTGGAAAATGTTTTGTACTCAGCCTTTAATGACAAGTAAACTGAAGAATATTCTTAACTATTACTTCATTAATTGAAAGTTAGCTGTGACAGTGATCTTTGCAAGTTCTGAAAAAACACTGTTTTTTGAGTTATTTAACTCTTTCACTAGCTTGTTACTGACAATTATCATAATGCTCCATTGACTAGATTAAAAGTATAAATATGTTTACAAACTTTATTTTCTGATCTAGATTTATGTTTGGGATTTACTAGTGAAAACTATAAACAATACTAGCAAAGGAAATAAACTGATAAAGTTATGAAACCAAAGTAAAGCCTAATGCATAAGGTACTCTGAAAAAAATTCAATTAAAACTCTAAAAATGATTAATGAATACAGGAATCACAGAAATAAAAGGAAGGAGAAAATTACTTTGAACCCACTGAAACAGATAGCCTAAACGAACACACAAATCTTTAAAAACAAAATGTCATGTTATCAATAACTTAGTCCCATGCTATGAAAAAAATGATAAATTATAAGAAGCATAGGATAGCACAAGAAGCACTGGACAAGTTCAAGGGAAAACAGTTGATGTCCAGATTCTTGGAGTAATCAATGGAACGGGTGTCAGACAGGAAGCAAATTTTAGACAGAATAAACTGGGGAAAAGAGGTTTAAATGAAAAAACGAAATCTACACAAAAAAGCAATCACCACAGTATAATGACATGAGATATTTCATTCATTTGTTCCTTGGTATGTAGGACTGCAATAGAGGTCTTCCTTTTTGTCTGTCTTTGGCAGCATTCCCATGTCTTATTCAGTGTTTCCACCTCTGCCTCAACTATTCAGCTCCAAGATGTCTTTGGTCTTCCTTTTGACTTTATCTGCTGTTGGTAATTCATGAAAAACTGGGATAGGATTTTGGATGTGTAATCTCATTATCTCCATTTTCTTTTTGCTGATTGTCAGTCTAACTTGCCTAGATGGTATTTTTGTTCTTATACGAGTAGTTTATTCACCCAGTCAATAGTCATATCGAAGAGCATTGCCAACAGCATACAACACTCTGTTCTTTTCTTAAAAAAGCAAAGCAAAACAATTTACTGTCCATCAGCACAGGTAAAGTTAGTGTAGAAACCTTTAATGATTTCTACCACGTGTTGTGGTATACCATGTGCCCTCAATAAGCACTAAAGACTATTTCTATTAATGCTGTCAAAAAGCCTTCTTCAAAGTCCATATTGTTCTATGAAAAGAAAAACCAGAAGTGTTGTTCAGCAAGGTGTCACTGTTTTCACAGTCCAAGATGTTTATGACGCTGTAGCTGAGATCTACAGCTCATCCACAAGAAAACATTAATAAATATTTAGGGGAGTCTTGATCGTAGTTCAGATTACTACTTCCATCACCACCAGGCAGAGAGAAGAGACCACATTATTAATGCAAAAACGCATAGCAGGCACATTTAAGGTTAATGTGCTGGTAACCTTCTCAAACTGTTATATACATCTCCTGAAGCCCAATTATACAATTGTAGAATAAAGGTCTTCAAAAAGCATACACAGATCTGCTGAAGAAAGCTTGTTTAAGAATGCAGTAATTGTTGCAAATCTTGAAAATATCATAAAATAAGACTTAAAAAGTATTTCACAGCAAAGCTGAGTGAGCTCATACTACTTGACAATAGTCTCAAAAGAACTGTAGTTTGTATGTCTTCTCTGAATCATCTGTCTAAATAGTATTTAGATCCCATTAAGGATAAAGGTAAAAAAGTTGGTTAATAAGATGTTAGAGAAGCAGCACCTCTTTTAGGGAGAGAAGTTCATGAGGGTGGTGCTCATCTCTTCTCCCTCACTGCTTGACCTTCCCAACCCTCCATGGAGTCATTCCCCAAGCAGCTGGATTGACTGGTCACTGCACCATCAGACTGGAATGCTTCCACATTGAAATGCTCTAACCACTAAGATAGCCTACACATCTTTATACAAAGGCTCATGTAAGGAAGAGCTTCGTCTATGAAATATGGTGGAGAGGGCAGCTCCTGAGCATGGGATAACATGTTCAAAGATTTTTTACAATAAAAGATTATTCTTCACGGGGAAGAATAAAACAGATAAACTGCCTCCAAAATGAAGAGTTTTATCAAATTGTTTAACTACAGCAGAATCGAATGAGATATGTATATAGTAAATGCAATGTCTGAAGTGATTTTCTGGATTTGGAAAATTATATGCACTCTCTCTCTCAGAGGATGGCACTGCATTATTCTGGCCAAGACCATCAGCAGACTAAAAGAATACTGTACTTCCATGGGGAAAAAAGTCAAGATCCAAGTTCTACAACCACCTATCACTCCTTTGCCCTAGCACAATGCCCAGCATCATCTGTAGAGCTGCCTGAGTAATGCAAATATTGAAAGATGGAAGCCAAGAAACCAAAGGCAAGCCAAATCCTGAAGAAACATTTCTTCTGCTCATCTATGTTTGCTTTAAAAATAAGTGCATTTGGCATCCTTTAACCAAATTGTTGCAACACCAAATGCAATAACACTTTGGTTTTTTTAAACTTGTGTTGATTTTTATGCACATGTACAATTCTTGTGTTAAGAAATGGAAGGGGAACATGATCAGTAGTTAACATTTCAAATCTTCACAAAATAACTGGACAAAAAAAAAAAAAAAAAGGTAATTTCGAAAACAATAAATTAGAAATTTTGAAAGCACAAGTATGGCAACATTTATCAGAAAAATCACATGGTCTAAGGGGAAGAATTATAAGGGTGGATGATTTTTGTTCCTGAATATTAAGTGCTGCACATAGTTGGTCATTAGACATGAACAATGTGAAGAAAGACATCCTCCAAATTATCTCAAATCCTACCACTGTAAAAGAACCTGTACAATCACCATAAAATCTAGCAAAAAGCAAAATCCCTGACAATGGGAAGATGGCTCTCTTTACCACCATCAGAATTTTAATTCTCATATGCACATATGCCGCAGAAAAACAAACTGTCAAGCATCTTTCTTTTGGAAACAAGTAAATCATATGCCACCTGTCAGTGACATGATGATTAATTTGATAAGATGAAATGGTCTTCAACAGCAGCAAGGACCAAATACACTTAAGAATCCAGCTTCCCTCATACAGTGACACCAGTAAGATTGTTAAGTGACTATAATCTTGATTATCACATCTATTCTTGTTCTAACCTCATGTATTGCATTTGTCTATTTACTTGTAAGTGACAATGTTAACAGGATGATATATACTCTGTAAAAGGTCATTAATGCTATCAAAGCAACATATGCTGTCCATCTACAACAGTCTGTGAAAATATTTATTGCTCTTCTGGAGAAGAGCAGAGCACATGCCCTATAACAGCAGCCATTGAAGACATTCCTTATCATGGTCTGGTGAGAACAGTGGATAATATGAATATTTGTAAGCTATCAATTTTATTTTTACCACAACCACACAATGCTGACTCCAGCACACAGCAACTGTAGCAAACCTGGAAATGGGCATCTATGGCTGACATTATCTGATGATTTTTACCCTCCTTGATAACACTAGTCATCAACTTTTTGGTCTGTTAGTGGTAACTTTGATGGCACCAGTGAAGTCAGCAGACACAATTATTTCTCTTTCCTCTGTGTCATCGTCAAAGACTGCAGTGGCGTTTTCTGCCATCGCCATTCGGAAGATAAATGATGGGTTTGCTGCAAAGACTGCCGCAGTCACCACAGCATTGTGAACTGTAATTGAAAACATTAATGATTATGATTAAGCCAACACTTTTTCCAGTATTAATTATCTGCACCAAATGATCACCAAATACATAAAGATAAATCAGCAAAACCACTTTGATCAAAACACAGGTATTGGCAATCTGCAATATCAGTAAATTGCTCGCTAGAGACCACATGTTTCTGCAGAGTTCTCCTGTAATATAAAATATAAACATAAAAGCACAGGATTTATATTTGTTGCAAGAAGCCTTACACAAGACTTATTACAGTTTTTCTACAATTAATAAAGATCACAAACCTTTGGTATAAAATGATTAAAAAAAAAAGGGGGGGAGGAATATAACTGCATGAAGATAACCAACAGTCCTAAAAATTTATGTCAAAGGTCTCAAAAAAAAACAAAAACAAAAAAATAAAAGTTACACAAAAAGTCACCTTTGATAGCTTCCCAATAATCATTGCGGTCTCGGCGAGCTGATGAAAATTTGACAAACTCATGATTTGTTTTCCAGATATATAAGAAATGATCCTCAGAGCCACAGATGATGTATTTACCAGTAGAGCTGAAACAATCCAACTGATCTTATGAAAGTGTTAGACTCTGGCACACTAAGTTTTCTAGCAGAACAATCAGGTATACATGCATACAGGTATTTACTGACATACATGCACACACTGCCTTGTGTTAAGTTAATAAAATTGTTCAAAACATTTCAACATACAACAATATGCCTCAGGCCTTAACCCACTTGTAGGCACATCACAAACATCCACTAGTAATACACCCCTACCTGAAGCTGGCTTTAATCTGGCTGCTATTGTTTGTGCCTCCCTTATATTTGCAAGTCAGTGTCAAGTCCTTCAGACTGTACAATCTCACTCTAGAGTCATTTGAAGTAACCAATATCTGAGCAAAAATGTGAAAACATGTGGACACGATGTAAACAGTAATTGCACAAATACAAGTTAAATGAATTTTCCACCTTATCCACAAGTCTCTTTTTGTTTTCATTTACAAGTGCATTAGTGCATACATTATTTTAAACGTCTAGACCAGGGGTGCCAAACCTATGGCCTGCAGGCCACATCCAGCAAGCTCATTTTAACCATGCACAACATAATTTCATGATTCTGGCAAAACCGTCATGTTCTGGCCCATGAGATTTTTTATGATGTCGAGTGTGGCCCTCGGGTGAGAAAAGATGGGGCACCACTGGTCTAGACCTTGGAAACTTGTAGCTGTCATCTAATATGTAAACACCAGTTTCTAATTCACACACAAGTTGTATGTTTTTGTTATCTATCATGTCTTTTTTTTTCTGTTTTTTATATTTCTCTAGTAAGTGGTAGTGGTGTTTGTCAGTTAGTTGTGGGTGAAGTATTTAGAGATAACTGATTTTTTTTAAACGTGGATCAAGAGGATGTTATCTGCAGTTCTTTACCTTCTCTTCACCTGGCATAGACTCTATTCCTGTAATTTTTCTGCCTCGTGCATTCTTCCCACGCGTGGAGCGCACATGCAGCATGGTGTAATATTTCAGTTGCTGGAAAAAAGTTTAAGCTCTAAAAAACCTGATTAACACATACATCTAACAGACGGCCATAAATCTGTACTTACACTTTGCATAACAGTATCACACATACATCTAAGAGATAGCCATAAATAATAATAATAAATGCAAAATTTGTAAAGTGCATACTCACATTCCTAGGGAGCATGCTCTTAGAGCTAAAGAACAAGAACGAAACATAGACAGCATACGAGGGACAGGAAAACAAATAACATATGAACTATAAGAGAATAAACAACCGTACTAAACGAAGAATAAAATCAAATACAGAAAATACAAAGAGGAACCAAATAACAAGAACAAGAGCTGAGAGTAACATGATATTGCAAAAGGAAGGGTGTGAAAAAGGACTAGCATTATGGGAAAGTTTGTTATTACAGAATGCAATTTTTCGCCCCTACCTTTCATTTCATCTTTCATGTATCATTTGTCAAAATTTACAAACTTCCCATTGAAATAGAATGCATTTCAATCCTTATGTAATAATCATGGGTTTATACACTATGAAATTCCAAGAGAGGGCTGGGAGAAACATACACTGCTCTTGGGTAGACAAGAAAATAGGATCATCAATAAACAGCAAGTTTAATGCTACACTTTCATGCCTCACTCAGCTTCACATTTTTCTTTGATGCCTCCTCACATAAGTAGTCTCTCTCTTCCTCTCTCCCTCCCATTTCTCCCTCTCATGTAACTAAAGGATAAAGCACCACTCACATCTGTAGTGTAGAAAATGCATCTCCCATCATAGGTCCCAACAACAGCCAGCCGTCCATTGTGACAAAAGTTAGCAGTCGTGATCAGATTAGACGTACCTGACAGTTCATTCCACATAGTTACTTTTTTGTCTGGAATGTTCCATAGACGCAGCTTTCCATCCAAAGAACCACTCAGGAAGTAACGATCATCCTTTAATCCAGACACATAACAAAGAACAAACCACCAATATAAGTCAAAAGTCTCTTCCCCCGTAATTTGATGTAGTTCACTGAAAATCTGAGAATTCGCAACACATATGTATAGGACTCTCTAAGCATCAATATTCTCATCTGTACACAAAAGTCAAAACAGCAACCTGATATGAGAATATGGATAAGACTTACATACATTCACAACTGTCTCACTACCTGTAGTCTTGATAATTTTTATTTTATTCTTCTTTTTCTTTCTCACTTCTGAATCAAGACAGACTCACTGTAGACATGAATAAGTACTTTGAAAGTGCTTGAGTGAATATTTCACTTCTTATGTGACTTTACAAGATTGACTTGTTTCTCCTTTTATGATCAACATACAAACAAATGCTACATGAAAGTGGTAAAATTTAAATTCAGCCAGTCTCACTTTAACACTTGCCTACCTCTGGTCCCTGTTATAGGAGGCAGGCTACTTTTTAAGTGGCCAACCCTGTATCCCCCCATTTGAAGGTTACAAATAAACTGTAAACTGGATATTTGTGTACTGCACTAAAAAAAGAGATGCCAAGCTATCCAACACTGTAGAACTGTTGTAAGGGAGGTACAAGAAACAGAATGTTCAGTATGGAATTTATTGATATGTACTATACAGGAATCAGTTTGTAAAGAACAGGCAACATTTGAATGCATTTTAGCAGTATTTCTATTAGAAAAATTTGTACATTTCTTTTTTTACAAACCTTTGGATGGAAGACAATAGCAGTGACAAAATCGATGTGCTGGAAAGTGCACAGACATTCACGCCGGGATATATGCCAAAGTCGAACCGTTTTGTCCATAGAGGAGGACAGGATGAAGTAGTTCTACACAAAAGGAGCAAAATCTTCTAAATTCTTTAGATTCTTTAGTTTCTCTCTGAAACCAGCAAGCTTTTAGGTTTAGATTTTGATCACCAACATGCCAGCTGGAGTTTCATAATTTACTGATGTTCTCTTGTGTGTGCTAGTTTAGGTGAGAAGTTTGAAAAGAGTACACATGTGAATGTATGTGTTGTAACTGCTTAAATGTGTGCTATATATCCCTGCTAGAGAGAGTGAATGTGTCTTCATTGTGTTTTTTGCAGATTTACTCTGAAATCATGTTACCCACATCTGCGTCTACATTAGGGGTGGGCAAAGTATGGACGTCTATGGCCCATCTGCCAAAATAAGAAGCGTTGCTTTCATTTTTTTTTTATTCACCCTAGGTTTACTTGAGTGAAATTTAATTTATCAAGTACAACATCATTAGAAATCGGCAGTTTGAAACATTATAAGTACAAAGAAAACAGATAATTAACATGGCTGATATGTCTGATGTAGTTTTTAGAAAGCATTAGGGGTAGCTGCCTTCAAAGGAAAGACTGGTTTTAAAGTTTTAATGTAAGTGAATTCAAACAGCTTCACTTCACAACATAAATTTGCTAAGTGAACACATATACTTTGTGCTTTCAGTTTATTTAACACTTTACTGTCAGCATCAGAACCTTTGGCTTTTTTATGACATTTTATTTAAACACAGTGATGGACTCCTAATAACTGCTTTTTTAATGATAAGCAAGATATTTATTACTAAGAGAGCCAAATCAAATTTAAAAAATGTGTTTGTAATGTGCAGGGAGCTGGCTTTGGCTGGGATACCCTGCTATAAAAGCTTACATCATTATATTATACTGGCCATTCCAAAATTGTACAAAATACATTAAAATCAGATGGGCAACCAGGTCTGCAAATGCTAAAATACCAAATTCACAATTGCTTTCCAAATCTTTAAAACTGTTTCTGACCTTGGACCAGGAAATATCTAGAAGATCTGCAGAGTGACCCTTGTAGGTGCAGAAAGGTTTTCGCATAAAGGGTGCTATGTTCTCCTCTTCTTGTTCCTGAACCAGTTCCTTCTGCAAAGTGAAAAATCTAAAGTACTGTTCATAATAGTCAGAATAGATGGTCTTAAAATCAAAGCCTCAACACATTCAAGGTCCCTACTCTCATTTGGTCACTATGTAAACAATGAATACAAACATCTACAAACATCTTCTACACAATAAAATCAAGATGTGATTAAAAATGCTGCTGTGGCTTTCAAGTCATAACCACATAAACTGACATTCTGTCAACTAATTCAAGTCTCTAACTACCAAATCTGCAACAGGTATTTCTGAAGGATATGTTTTGGCATTTATTCTACAAGGAAATAAACAAAGCGCGCACGCACACACACACACAGAGTGTTTTATTATTATTTATCCAAAATAAAAATTTTAGATACATGCTTTTTTATTGTAAGGCTGAGGCTCAAGTGTAAAAGAAAAATAAAATACAAGTATGTCTGAGACTGTAAAAGTCTTACCAAAGGATCCACAGCTTTGGCATCAGAGGTGGACGGTGCAGTTTCACCAGCAGAGTTGCTAAGACTCTCTTGTGAGGAATCTTGTGCAGGAGTAATACGAACTGCAATTCAGAGGTTTGACAATATACCTTAAAAACACATCTACTGTACACCTCATGCATATGCTTCACACTGCATAGACCAAGGGGGAGATAATGCTCTTAGACACTTCAA
Source organism: Pomacea canaliculata (assembly GCF_003073045.1). NCBI lineage: Eukaryota > Metazoa > Mollusca > Gastropoda > Architaenioglossa > Ampullariidae > Pomacea > Pomacea canaliculata. Next base: position 10,296,731 of record NC_037603.1, read on the forward strand.
ACGCCCATCTTTTAATAGGTTCTTGCTTTCTGTCCAATTAAGAAAGATAATATTCAGATTCATTGGTATTGGAATTCATTAAAGCTGCTGTACACATGAGAATGTTTTAATGACTTTTCTTGATCTCTTTATAATTATCTTATAGTCATTCAAGCATAGAGTTTTCAAAGGCACAGAATACAGTTATCAGCTGATCAAGGATGACAATCCTCTCCAAATACTATAAGCACCCATTTTATAGAAGAGTAATTAAAAGAATCAAGTTAGTAAATAACACACACTATCCAAAAGATCACCCAACCATATTCCAAAAGAAATAAAGTTTACGAAAGAATTTAATTTAAACGGCTATTTTTCATTTACTAAAAATAAGATTTTCGTTAATCTGCCAATTCCTCACCTGGAACAATATTTATTTATTTTGCAAATGATAGTAGCAAAATGAAGGTTTAATGATGAGAAAATAATAAGCACTTATGGATTAAAGGAATAAAGATGGTGAGAGAAAGACTCACCATCCTCATACTTGCGACGAATGTCATCAAAATAACTGTAGCAGCTCTTGAGAACCCACACTCGCAGAATGCTGTCCTGACCTCCTGTTGCCTGAAAGACAATCAAAGCAGCTTGATGAATAAATGCAACTCACTTTTTTTTAAAAAGTATAAAAGTGTGCCAGAATTATTAAATTTTAAAAATTTCCACTTAAATCATTTCCTGCTTTATTTAAATACCAGAATAATAATTCCCACTGATTATGTGAATGACAAATATGTATGTGTGTGTATATTTAAAAACTGCTCTTTTACCACTATTTGCAAAATATGACTAAAAAAAATGAGATGACCTTTTCTCTGCTTTTCTTTTTTTTCAATAATTGCCAATGTTATGATTTATTATCAAAAGTCAATGATGGTGAAGAAACTTACCAAGAGTTTTCCACAGGGAGAAAATTTCATGGTCCAAATAGCACCCTACCAAAATTTAAAAAAACAAATCAAGTTTTGACAATTTCTTGCAAGAGTTTATTAACAGTATATCTGCCCCTCATCGCATAGCATCCCCTTAAAAATGTTTAAATAACTTTATTTGAACTAAGACTTCTGTTAATGATTTTGTGTTGAACTGTAAACCTTATGTAAACCTTCATGTTGTGAAAGTAAGTTTTCTCAAGCTTCAGATTTCCTGTCTCAACATTTATTCTGGACTGTAGCAAAAACATGCTACATCACTAAGCACCTGATTTGCTGGACTGTGATGAAAGGTGAGGGTCAGCAGAGGAAAATTTCACCATTTTATGATCTACCTCTTGCAAATGTTTGTCCAGTTAAAAACAATATATATATTCACCCAGTTATTAACTTGTGCAGAAATATATGCATATACTTTAAAATGCAATCAACTGCTGAAAAACTTAAGGCAAGAGGGAATCTCTACATCACATAGATAATTTCTCTGAATAATTATTTTCACAACCAGATCAAACAGTGTGAAACCACAAGAGTTACAAGATTCTTGTTTAAGCAATTCTTGTTCACATATTTTCAACAACAGACTCAGGGATGGTATTAACACCATGCTAATAATATTATGTACTCACCGTGTGTTCACCTGTCAGTTCTTGAAGAAGGTTGGGTTGAGAAAAATCATATGGTCCCTTGTTAGTGTTTGATGACTTTATCTATCAAAAACGAAAAAGTAAGATGCTTACATCTTCTTCTCTTAATGGCAATGATGTCAATTATTTCACAATTTCACTTCATCCACTCATTAGGGACATGGGTTATACTTGTTTAAAGAAGCATGGACTGGAAGGGTGAGATCGAGTAACTTATGTAATGGATATGTTATGCCAGGACTATTGTTATTTATTAGCTGTTACTGGTATGTTCTTAGAGTAGCTTTTTCTTGCCTCCCTTTAAAGAAAATAAAAACTCCCGACAATAGAAAACATGAAGCCCATGGAACACATGGGACCCACTGTTTGCTAGTGTGTGTTGTCCGCATTGAGTGTGTGTCCCTGACATGCTATTCCTATACTTCACACATCACAGGTAACCCATACCAAAAGCATAAATTGTACTCCATGTAACTAAAAATACATTCTCCTAGACTGCCTGCATGGCATACACTTTGAGAACTAGTCTGATATGCTGCAAGAAATATTCATCAGCAAAGATGATTAAGAAAAAATACGATTTTTAGTGGTAAAATTTCTTCTTCTTCCCCCTCTAGCTACCTCAAATACAGCTGTCCAAACTTGTTCCGGTTGAACAACCACAGAACATTAGGACATGAAGTCAGTTCAGCCCCCTCTCCCATCCCCACCTGTCATGTCAGTGAGCACTCAACTCCAGTTTTTCGCCTGGACTGAATCTGGAAACCACTGCAGTGACGCTGGAGGGAGATATTTGTCATGTAATCTGGTAAGTACTCAAAGAAATTTTACCACTTAAAGTGGTATTTCTTCTTCGTACTGTACCAGATGACAGCTGATGGCATGACTATGTGGAGACTAAATAAAAGGTGGAAGGAGTGGTAACTCACCTTGGCAGCAAACCTAGTGATGTGCTAGGCGAAACAACAAGCTAACACACCCCAAAACCAGCCAGGCTAAGAAGCTGTCTTAACTGTGTTAATGAAAGCTGCCTTGGGCTGGCCAAAAAGGCTATCAAACCTGCCCTATGCTGTGCTGCCAACCCACTGCCAATCCTTCTACCAGCATCAGAAGGGGTGCCAGGTCCAACAGGTAGAACCTGGGAACATCATAGCACACCTTCCTACTGCCTGAATGCTACTTTCAGGCCTTCCCTGCCGGTTAACCTAGTTGTTAGTATGTTGCCTTCACCATACTTCACAGGCTGGACTGGTATATCCAGTAAGAGACCACAAAAACGAGGTAGCTGCCACACGTCTTAACTGTTTGAAGCTGTGCAATAAACTTGAGTTGAGGGCTCACTAGCATGACAGGTGTGGATGGGAGGGAGGCTGAACTGATTTCATGTCCTACTGTTCGACCGGAACAGGTTTGGACAGCTGAGGTAGCTAGAGGGTGATCTCCACATAGTCATGTCATCTGGAACAGTATCAAGAAGAAATACTGACCTTGAAAATCTTCCCATCTACAGAGACTTCTTCCTCCACAGCTTGTTCATCTCCGTGCAAAACTACACAGTAAACAAGATAATGATGGCGATGATGAGGACGAATAGCTATTTTTGTAAATCCAAAATATATCACATGTAAATGACTTGAAGTGTTGTGTCATATACTGCTATAAACTAAAAATACTCTGTGTCGCAACATGGACATTAAACCCCCCCTCCTCTGTAAGCAACATGACAGACCAACACACAGGAATGCATGTGTGTGCACACACACATAAGCACTCATGAATATATTAGCGAGAGAAATAGGTTTTAAGATTCCACTCGAAGGACTCAAGGTTTGGCCTAGTTTTTTGTCAAGATGGAAGTGTTTTCCACAATGTCAGGGCAAGACAACAGAAGCGCAAGATCATTTTTATTTTTTGCAGTTTTACTTACTATCTTCCTCTTTTAATAAACTGTTTTGTTCTTCATTAGTCAGATAACTAGAAATACTTATCAGCCACATCAATCTATTATAATGAAGGAGACAACAGAACTTGGGAAAGAGAGTAAAAGCTAAAGCTGAACGTAGTTCAGCCTAAACAATACTAGCTAAACCTGTGAATGACACACACCATGGTCCGCCACACTCTTCATCTTGTTTACAGTTTTTCCCAGCAGTTTCTTGAATTTGGTCCTGCAAAAAGTTATGGCATCCAACTCAACGCTGTGGCAAAGAGGCATGATCTTAGTCATGTTGTCTGGTACAGTACAAAGAAGAAATGTATATATTTCAATAAAAATGCAAAGGGTTTTCAGTTCCCAGCCTAAAAAATGTTGTTTTTTTTTAAAGATGAAAATTATGATATAGTTCTTATATATTTTCAGAAACCAGATGCCCAATCAATTCATAAAAATTTGGGAAACTTTTCTTTACGCTATTTTTAATTCTCTTAAATGGTTAATAAAAATTTCTACACCTTGGGAAACATCGCTCAAAACTAAACCATGGGAAACATTGCTGAAAAACTACAGTAACAATCAGATACCCTTTCCTTCTCTGTGTGGTGCCAGATGATGCCACACTTTTCTCGGATCTTGAGTCTGATTCATCACTCAGATCAAGGTCACGTAAATTGGAGTCACTGCAACAAAAGAAACATACCACTTTACTTTTTTTAACATATCTCTGAGATTATAGATTTTACAGTCTAAGATTTTTGGAAAAATTTAACTCCATTTAGTTGTTCTCACATTCATATATTATAACAAAATGTAAATATTCTTATAAGTGTTTATATCTTTAAACAATAACAACCAAACCTGCTGTACTCCTTTGTGCGACGCATGATGTGGAGAGAGAGTGGGTTGACACACTGTGGCAAGCGATCTTCAGCCACACTGAGAGGCATCATCTCCCCTGTGTCCAAATTACGTACTGTCACCATCTCAAGTATTTCCTGTACATACAAAACGTGTATTATATCCCATTTTTTAAAGCTTGATAAAAAAATGTTCCTGTTACTGTAATTCACAAAACAAAGGCAGAATAAATGAACATTTAAGCAAACAAATTCCAAGTTTTTACTTGATCTGTCAGTGGACGACCTGAGTTAGATCTTGGCCTTGTTGATAAAGGCTGGTTAGACTTCTCCGCTTCCTCACGAAGCACTACCTGGCATCTGCCAGCAACACTTTCCTCTTTAGCACCACAGTTTTCAGTAAATACATCTTCAGCTGGATCCAAGGGAGACACAGTCTTGGCTACTCCAGCTTCTGCTTCCTAAATCCGGAAAAAATAGTTTCCAAGAAAAGAAAAAGGAAAAACTTAAAAATCACATCACTTTCAATGTAAAGAAGACTTACAAAATCAGACTTTGCAATATTCTGTCAAAATCTAACATTTTACATTTGCAATGCAGATGCATTCCATCCATGTACCCCGCTCCAAAGTTTTTAAAAAAAATTTTGTTCACATCTAAATTCAACCATGACAATAATGTGCTGAGAGTTTTCATGACAATCAATTTGTAATTCATCATTCTAATTAACTTACGAAATGTTCACAAAATGTATATGGTTGCATTAATTTCTCTGTGTACAAATAATTAAATGCAAGCAATAAGAGTACAAATTAAATCTCAAATCTTAAATGTCAAATGAGGCATCCAATGAGATACCTCAGTGTTAATGAGCCTGGATCCTTCCACTACACTACTGAGGTCCAACATGGCTTCCATTCCCTTGCTAGAACGTGGAAACATGGGGGAGGGCAATGGAATGGGGAAGGAGCTGAGTTCCTCCTGGGTCAGGTCACCTTGGTCTTCTGCAGAAGAACTTGCTGTAGGGGTCTATAAATATTAAAACAACAATATGTAAAGTGCATCAACCCATGGGGATGTTAGTTCAATATGCACAGTATTCTGTTTATGCAAGATATTATGCAACACAGATTATGCACAAGACTCTATTTATACAAGATATTATGCAACATGGATTTTGAGGATGGATTTGAAGGCTTCAATTTGAAGGCTTCAAGACACAATTCAAAGAGAAAAGGGAAAAGAATTCCAAACAGTGGGGTCTGAGAAAGAAATACCTTTGCTTTACTCTTGCATATCTGCAAGCGTTCTTCTGATTCAAGAAGTAAGCTCACAGCAGGTCAATTTAGACCAAATAGGAATTGTAGCTAGAATTTGAAATTCTAGTATCCTATCTTAGTATTCTGGTAATATTCAATGAAAAATGTAATGTAATATGCCATGAAAAATTGGTAACTGTCAGTAATGCCTTATTACCACTAATAAGAGGATGGAATTCTTTAACTAAAAAGTTAAAATGTAAAAGTTATATCTCTAATCAATTAATTATATTCTGGCTATTTGGGATTATTGTACAAAAATATATTTTAAATGCAGCTTCAAAACAAACTTTTCAATCACCACAGAGCACTTTGAATTAATGCAGCCATAAACTTTTTCTGAGAAGTTAAGTTATCAAGTATGGCTAGTCTGAAGTCTGAATAAATGACAATTTTTCATGTTTAAGACACAGTTTTTTGGTTTTTTGTTTTATAGAGAAGACAGTAATATTGCAGACAACATGGCATACTTTTTTTAAAGTTAACTTAAAAATTTTGTCAGCATCATGGTCATAATATTAAGCAAGCAATAAAAATAACTACAGTGAAACTTTGTTATACAGCCCTATTCCTGCTCTGGCTTCATAATAAGTACAATCATGATATACACAACTCCAACAAACACGCAGTGGCAAACACAAGTAACATAAACACACAAAAATGGTTAATTCACCAATATACATAATTCTTTTCCTAAGACATTACAGTGACTTTCTCTTACAGAATCTTTTCCCTACCTTGCAGCCTGATGCTCATCATACAAATAGCATCATACTTAACAAACAATAAAAAGAAACAATATAGAACATACCAGATTTGTTTTCTTTCTCTTTCTAGGTGGTGCCACAGGTTTGCTTTGAATAAGCAAAGTATCTGGTGGGGTTCTGGTCTTTGTACTCTTGACAATATCAGGTTCTTCACCTGCTGTCTCTGTTTCTTTAATGATGTCATCAACCACTGACTGGGTGGAGAGGTCAAAGTTCTCCATTTTTCTTTCATTCATGAGCATAGTAAGTCTCTTGTGCTGCTGATCTTTCTCTGGCTGAAAACGAGTCAAGTTCAAGGCCAGGTCCTGAGGCAAAGCCGTTGCTGTCTCTGATTCTACACTAAAAGGAAACAAATATTACATACGATAGCAAAAGTTTTTCTTGCCAACAAACCAAAATAGTAAAAAAATCTGAAAAATTCTAAATACATTTTGATCTCCGCAACTAAGATTTTACAGCATTTATTTAGAAGAAACCCTAAAAATATTGATCTATACATCATTTTAAGGTCACTAAACCTTTGCCATCTTATGACTTTCTGCAGACATATTTAAGATTATAAAAAAAATGAAAAGTAATTTTGATATCAGGTCTGCTGCTTTGGTCAGGATTTTTCCTGTTCCGTATTGTCTAGTACGCGTGAGTTTTGGGTACAGATTTACTTCCGTGTACCACTGAGCCCTAGACATTCTTTCATATGATCACTAAATGCACAGGTCAGAAAAACCCTACAGTTTACATGGACTACTGCTCAGAATAAGGGGAAAAATATCCCCAACAATTATAGTTTTCATTGAATACTGTGTAGTGTAATATTTAAGAACATTTAAACCCTTCAGATTAGTTTGATTGCACCTTTTGTATTTATACAAAGATTATCAGATATACACAAATGTTAAGACCAGATCAAGTGTAATAGGGTGGAATGGTAGATGGCAAGAAAAGAAAAACCTGTCATTTCTCTCCACGCTGACCCTCTCTAGAGGTCTGGAATCATTGTTGGGTAAGTCTCCCCAAGAACCCGATCTTTTCTTTGCATGCTGCCGTGTTTGGGTTGGAGCACTAGAATTTTCCATCCGCTCAATCGTGTGTGACTTTTGACCAAAGGCACTGCCGGTCACAGAAAAAACATCTGGCGCTTCTGAGGCAGCAGAAGTGCTAAAACCAGGGGAATCTTTTTCTAAGGAAGAAGAATCCTGAGAAGAGAGGTGTGCTAGAGAACTGTCACTGCCCAGCAGCTGCCGCATCTCCTCTAACTTTCTTCGACGTTGTTCTTGCTCAAATAGCTGATGTCGCACTTCCTAGCACACAAATAAACAAACAAGTACATAATAAAAGAAAAAAAAATTGTAAAGTAAATTCTCTATCTTCAATACATACCTGACAATATGACAATAGAAGTTATTCTACTACCCCTTATAGCCCCATAGTTTCCTCCCTTGACAAGAACTTTTTAAAAAACAAAAACAAAACAAAAACAAAAAAGAAAACAAAATGAAAAACACAGTGTAACCTACTAGCCTTGCATTCTCACCTAGTGTACTCTTAAAAGGTTCCTCGCCATTTCTATCCTATGGTTTAAAAGCTGAGGCAACAGAAAGAAAGGGGCAGATCTAAGACATGTTATTGAAAAAGATAATTTTTACTTCTTATTTAACTTTACCCGGTGACATGTCTATAGGAGAATAGGTGGCAGGCTGAGCCCTAAAACACCTGCTAAAACTATGCTGCCTTGGAAAGCTGCCCATTTCTTTAAATGAGACAGACCCTTGAGCAAAAGAAAAAGCACAATTGTAAGACTTGCCCACCAGATAAACAAGACCTGAGTATGCCCTAGTATGTGTGCAAGATCCAGTGAAGGAAACTCAAGCGTGACCCCCACCCTACAGCCCTCCTAAGAATTAAAAACCTTTGCTAACCAGTACGCACCAATGTTGAACTGTGTAATTTGATCATAGTCCCCTGTTCCAATATTAACAAATGATGTCAAAAGCTCTTTCCCATCAAAAAATTTTTTTTGGTAACTGAAACCCACAAGATGTTGTGTTTCTTGATTACCACAACTCCATCCACATACTGGAAAATTAATTTTATGTACCAGTATGAGAAAAGAACTATTGTCTGCCAATTTGTTGTCTTTTCTTCAAAATGGCTAGACCTGGGTGGCGCGTTGTGCTTACAAGGGGGGCGCAAAGGTGGTCATTTTCTAACAGTTTTTCTTATACCGGTATTAGTGAAATTAGCTTACATTGCTGGCTAAGGGGGGTGCGCGGACGTACCATTGTTCGTCAGGGGGCGTCACAAGTAAAAGGTTGAGAACCGCTGGGCTAGACTGACCTAAGCCCATAGAAAAGTGTAGTTGGCCAATAACACATAAAAGGGATTGAAGATAAAGGGTTTTATGTAAAGTGTGCATGAACATGAATGTGCAATGATTTTCATGCAAAATCCAATCTTTTTCAAACCGACTGACCAAATTTATGTCGGGTTAAGGATGATTATGATTTAATGTGAGCTAACCAAAACTGTATTATAGTGAGTAATCCAAGCTATTGCAGTTACCATCAAGTTGCTTTACTCCACCCCAAAGCAGTAGCACAAGAGTTGTCAGTCTTTGTCAACGGTGTAAGGCACAGACTTATACAGATCGCACAGTATAGGTTTTGAATGTAGCTGGGATGGGATTAACAGTACACATATTTAGCATATATAGACTTGATGTCAAAACACACAAACATATCAAAATCAAATCAAATCAGACTTTATTGTCTGTCAAGGAGACCCAAGACAGATATATACATATATTACGCAAAGACAGTAAGCAAAATTTCAAATGTGAAGATTTATTATGTAAGTTTTAAAACAGTGCCACACTTGTCTTCATTATAAAGCTGTAATGCTAGGCTCATCATACTAATTTGAGTAATAAATAATTATGAACACGATCTTTAAATACAAAATTGCAAACTGAATTTTGCACATTATCTACATGTCCTATAAACACACAATCCATAATAAAGTTTTCTTTAGATGTCAGCTACAAATTAAACAAGAACCCATATTTACTAAGAAAGTGTTGTAAAGAAATTGTTTAACATCAATGAAAAATAAGTTTAAAAAACTCTAATACTTTGTTACTTTAAGACCTTTATATCACTGTAAAAGTAATAATGCATTTTTATTCTCTTTAAACTGTTACAAAATATAATAATGAAATTATTCAATCCCAGATATGACCTAGCAAGTTTCAAAATACTACAGCTGCCAACTCTATAAATACAACAAAGCAGGATACGATAATAACACTTTTGACTGTAAATAATGTTGAAACAACTTAATAATAAAGCTTTTTATTGAGTGGCAGGCATTACAGAAAACAACCTGGTATTGCCTTTATCAAAAAGACATTGTGAAAATAACAACAGGACTTTGGATTATTGTTTAGATTAATGGCATCTAATGTACTGAGAAAGAAAACTTACCAAAATGTAAACATTCTAGTTAAAGGAAAGCAAAGTTATTTTACAAATGTTTTATAATTCTGTTAAAATTTAATTATTGACAACCTATTCCTTCAACAATAAATAACATAGTTTGCTGGTGTTTAAGTAATAGTCTAGTATGAATGAAATTTTCTGGAAATAAATCCCTTGTGGCAATGTTAGTCAGCAATTTGGCCACCAAAATTTTCTCCCATTAACCAGACTGCACTTTTTGATGTTCACAGTCAACTGCACAACAGTTTCACAATATCTTACTTCATCAAGAACACTTACTAGGGCACGGCTAAACCCCCATTGTTTTTTAACTTTAAAAGACCAGATGGACACTCAGATGCAGGTACATCTGTAAAATATATTGCATGAATAAGTATTGTAAAAGAAAGTACTAGCCAGTCAGCAACTCACTCTTTCCTAACTCCACACACCTGTCCTCATGAGAATTATAGGAACTATTACTTATTAGCATTATTTATTGATAGCAAAACGTAAACCACAACAATAATTTCTAATTCCTCAATCTGTATGTACTTATGAATCACACTTGTGATCCACAACTATTGGTGATATAAAATAATAATAATAACCATAAGGATTTATATAATATCTTTCCAAAGATTTGCTCATAACACTTTACATAAATCACAAATAGACTAAATAATAATAGAAATATGACTGTCAAGCATTTGTTGACCTTGCTCAGAAAGCTGCCTGCTTTCTATCATTTCTTCAAGAATGCTCTCTAAAGTCACCTTTGCTCTTTTCTCCCTCTTTTTGGTATTATTCAGTTGTTGCCTCTTAACTCCGCCAAGGACGGTCCCAAGCCCGGCTGAAAAAGGAGGAGGGTTGGGCGTGGGGCTAGCACCCCCACCCCGTAAAACAAACCCTTGCTACAAAAACATCGACAACAGCAAAACAATGGCCAACAGTCCTGGAAGAGGAAGGGCCTTCACCTAGAGGGAGTATGACGTGTTGCGGTGAAAGCCGATCTTTCGGAAGCTACAACACCGACCACCCTTCTATCGACCAGGAAAACACTTTCCATGGGCACGTGGAACGTGCGAACTATGTTCGAGGCAGGAAAGGCAGCCCAGATAGCAGCAGAAATGCGAGACTACAAACTGTCACTCCTCGGACTTTGTGAAACTAGGTGGACGCAGTCAGGACAACAGCGATTGGCAACAGGCGAGCTGATCCTCTTCTCGGGGCATGAGGAAGACGGCGCACCACACACAGAGGGCGTAGCGTTCATGCTGGAGAAGGAAGCACAGAAGGCGCTTATTGCTGGGAGGCAAGAGGTCCCCGATTCATCACAAGCGTCCTTCTCTACAAAGAAGAAGAGACTAAAGATGAATGTGATCCTGTGCTATGCCCCAACCAACGACAGCAGTGAAGACGCCAAGGAGCACTTCTACGACGAATTGCAGAGCATCCTGAACAGACTGAGTGACAGAGACATCAATATCCTCATGGGAGACTTCAATGCTAAGATTGGAGCAGACAATACAGGATATGAAGAAGTGATGGGGAAGCACGGTCTAGGAGACATGAACGACAACGGGGAGCTGTTTGCTGACATCTGTGCCATGAACAACTACGTGATTGGTGGAAGCGTGTTCCCACACAAGAAGATCCACCGAGCAACATGGGTTTCACCAGACCATGTGACAGAGAACCAAATAGACCACATATGCATCGCAAAAAAGTTCAGAAGATCGTTGATGGATGTCAGGGTCAAGAGAGGAGCAGAGTGTGGCGTCCGACCACCACCTTGTGACAGCAAAGCTTAAACTAAAGCTGAAGAAGAACTGGACAGACCACGAAAGAAGAAAAGCAAGATACAACGTGAACTACCTGAAAGACCCCAAGATGAAAGAAGAATACAAGACAGCAGTCCACAACAGATTTCAAGCACTCCAAGAACTACTTGACGAAGAGACACCCCCAAATATCGAGACCCAGTGGAACAACATCAGAGAGTCTTTCAATACAGCATGCGAGGAAGTCCTTGGAAGAAGGAAACCAAAACAGAAAGAGTGGATCACACCAGAAACACAGAAGAAGATCCTCGAAAGAAAGAGAAAGAAAACTGAAATCAACAACAGTAGAACTAGATCGGAGAAGGCAATAGCGCAGAAAGAGTATAGCACAGCGAATGCCGAAGTGAAGCGGAGCATCAAACAAGACAAGAGAACCACATAGAGGAGCTAGCAACAGAAGCAGAAGAGGCAGCAGCAAGTAGGAACATGAAGAGACTGTACGATACGACCAAAAAGCTGACTGGAAAGATTAGACATTCAGAGCGACCAGTCAAGGGCAGAGACGGCAACACACTGATGGGAACAGACCAGCAGCTGAACAGATGGGCCGAACACTTTGAGGAATTGCTCAACCGACCACCACCAGTAAATCCACCAGACATCGAAGAAGCAGCGAGAGACCTACCGATCAACTGCAACAAACCAACCAAAACCGAGATCAGAAGAGCCATAACACAATTGAAGAATAGTAAAGCCCCAGGACCAGACGAGATACCAGCAGAGGCACTGAAAGCCGACCCTGACCTATCCGTCAACATGTTGCACAGACTGTTTGAGAGGGTTTGGAAAGAGGAACAGGTCCCGGCAGACTGGAAAGAAGGACATCTCATAAAGATCCCCAAGAAGGGGGACCTCAGCCGATGCGAGAACTACAGAGGCATCACTCTTTTGTCCGTGCCTGGCAAGGTCTTCAACAGAGTCATACTGGAGAGACTGAAGGGCCCAGTGGACCAGATACTTCGAGAGCAGCAGCAGGCAGGCTTCAGACAAGACCGATCGTGCACAGACCAGATAGCAACACTGCGGATCATCGTAGAACAGTCTATAGAGTGGAACTCGCCTCTCTACGTCAATTTCGTGGACTACGAGAAGGCATTCGACAGTGTGGACCGAGAGACGCTGTGGAAACTGCTGAGACACTATGGCATCCCGAGGAAGATCGTCAACCTGATCCGCAACTCATATGAGGGAATGACGTGCCGAGTAGTGCATGAAAGACAGCTAACAAGAAGCTTCGAGGTGAGGACAGGGGTCAGGCAAGGCTGCCTGCTTTCACCGTTGCTGTTCCTGATCGCAATCGACTGGGTGATGAAGCAAGCCACCAATGAAAGGCGAAATGGAATCCAGTGGACTCTGTGGAACCAACTAGACGACCTTGACTTTGCAGACGATCTGGCACTCCTGTCCACAGCCACCGACAGATGCAAGAAAAGACATCAGAGATCCAGTCAGCCTCGGCACAAGTGGGGCTACACATCCATAAGGGCAAGACCAAGATCCTGAAGGTCAACACTGACTGCGAAGAGCCAATCAGGTTGGATGGGGAGCCGCTAGAAGAAGTCGACACCTTTACCTACCTCGGGAGTGTGGTGGACAAACAGGGAGGGACAGACGCGGATGTAAAGACAAGAATTAACAAGGCAAGAGGCGCTTTCATAAAGCTTGGAAAGGTCTGGAGCTCCGGGAGCATAGGCTACACGACAAAGATCCGTCTCTTCAACTCCAACGTCAAGTCAGTCCTGCTATACGGAGCAGAAACATGGAGGACGACCAAGGGCACAACGAAGAAGATCCAAACGTTTGTCAACCAGTGCCTGCGCAGAATCCTCAGAATTCACTGGCCAGAGAGGATAAGCAACACCGACCTGTGGCAGAGAACGAAACAACAGCCCATAGAGGAGGAAATCCTGCGGAGAAGATGGGGTTGGCTAGGACACACCCTAAGGAAACCAACATCCAACGTCACAAGACAGTCGCTGACGTGGAACCCCCAGGGAAAGAGAAAGCGAGGAAGGCCGAGAAACACCTGGAGACGGGACCTCGCCGCCGACACCAAGCTCACCGGATTTGGATGGGGTCAGCTGGTGACGGTAGCCCAGGACAGGAGGCGTTGGAGGGCGGTCGTCGATGGCCTATGCACCAGGAGGGGCGAAGGGCATAACTAAGACTAACTAACTCAGTTGTTGCCTCACTGCTTTAAGCTATTCCTGAATTCTTCCTACTTTTTCTTCAAACTAGTAATTTCAATTGCATAAGTACGATTCTTCTTCACGATTCTTATTCACTGAAATCTTTATTATCCTTTTCTTCCCACAAAACTTCTTCTGTTTCCTCTGGTCTCCTACTTGTAGTTCTGTACCTTTCTGTAAAAAAGAAATAATATTTATGTGGTGCAAGTTAAATCTTTACAAATAAGCAGGACCTTTAAATTTGTTAGACTGAATTAACATTTATAGTTTTGTAACAAATTATTGCTGTCAGGCTGACACAGGTGTATACATATTTTTTACAGTGATTTATAATTTTTACTATAAAACCTTTATAAATTAAAGTCTGCACAATATTGCAGAACCTAAAAAGATAATAAAAAAACAACAACTCTAATTTGATCTTTAAATATAATCAGTTAATGGCACCTAGTTACCTTTAACAGCATCTGTGATGAAAGTGATGGCACTGCAGACTCCTTTAGCGGCTTCAATGTGCCATTATGAGATGATGTGAGGTCAAGTTTAAAATGAAGAAATTACTTCACATTCTGATAGTATCCAAGGTTGATTTCCAAGATTTCTTAGCCACAAAACCCTCCCTGATAGGTCTGATCGTAATCTGAAATGTCAACACACCTTTGCATGTGAAAAAAATAACTTTGATTAAATGCATATATTAAGTGGACTATATTTATAAAACTATCATTTACCATTTAGTGTATGTGACTTATTTAGCTTCTGCCATGTAAATCTTTCAATGCTTAATACTGTTGTTAAGTTTTCAGCTGTCTGAAATGTCATCATATGTTAGCATCATAATATAAACGTTGTATCACATGTAGTGCCAAAAACTTAAGAGATATAATTTAAGAAAAGAAAACTGTAAAAAATGTAACTTGTATGTGTGCTAAAATGTTTCAAGAAGTGTTTACAATTTCACCAACAAAATATACAAAAAACATTGAAGTACATATCAACAGCACATACTTACACATGAAAAGACTTGTTAAAATCTTTTGTCTGTCAACTGGTGCAAACGACTGCACAGCAAGAGCTCGCAATTTCTACAAATGATAACAAATGTTTGGGGACTGGTTATATAAACACACGCTCACACTCAATGCTCTTTTTGTCTGTAGTGTAAGCTCCATGAGCTTTTCCACCAAACTCAAGGAAATGTCTAGAGATCATAGAAGTCTGTTGCAGTCCCTTTGTTCTTAGTAAAAGAAACTCTGCATTTGATATTTTAGTAACTCCTGTTGTCATTTCTACGGATAAAGTTGAAGAAGAAAAAGCATTGTTAAACCTTGCTATAATGTAAGCAGTACAACAAATATTTACACAAAAGATTATGTTACAAAAAGAAAACATTCATAAGCACATCATGTTGCAAGTACATTAAAGGGTAAAAGGCCAACAGTCTGAAGGTCATAGTAGCAATGCACATGGTCCACTGTGTCTGGGACACAGCATGTTGAAGGTGAAGCCCTTGTACCACCTCCCCTAATAAATAAGATAGCTGTTGCAGGTGGTTGGGGGAGTTTTCAAGCCACAGATTTAGTTCACCATATGCCGTGTGCTCCCACTCTGTTGGGGGAGACTTACCTTATGTATTTCTTCTGCCTCCTTTTTCCTATAGAGTTCTGCCAGTCTCCTTTCCAGCTCTTCATCTTCCCGCCTTCTCCTGTAAAATAATGTTATAAAATAACAATAATATGTATTTGTCTTTGCAATATCACTAAAAGAATAGCTTCAGTTGAACTTTTACAACAAGAAATCCAGAATATAAAAACAGTTATGGATAGTTTTAGAACTATGCTAATCTGATTGCAAACTACAACAGTGTCAAAAGGGAAAAAAACTTCACTACTAAGATTTTAAAAAATTCTCACTCTCAAAAATCTTTAAAACATCATAATAATACTACTACTACTACAATAAATAAATCACTTAAGTATCAAACAGTATCACTACTAAAATTCTATGTCTAGTATTCATTATTTTTTAAAGGTACAACGTATTAAACACTAAGACACCATTGTATTATACTGTTTTTTGCTTGTACATTTCCTTACCGCTCTTCTGCTCTCCGTTTTAGATCAAGCAGGTACCTCTCCTCTCTCTCTAAATCTGATGACTGAAATAACAAAAGGCTGTCTTGTCTGCAGTTCACATAGAAATTGATGATGATTGATGATTAATTGATGATGATGATTATTGCATAGTTATTTAAATTTCCAAAATGCAAAGTGCACATTCTCTGATTTCTCAGTGTTCAGAGAGACGCAGTGCACACTCATTCATACTATTTTCTTACTCCCTATGCATTTATTTGTTAATCTCGAGTCCTATAATAATAATAGAATTTGTACAGTGCATTTCCCAACATGGAAGAAAGCTTGATCCGCTTCACAAAAATCAGAGGTAGTGAAGAAAGAGACCGTGTGATGTAGACCTCACAATCAAGTACAAACAAGCACAACATACATGCATGAACAAACACTGGTTAGCAATACAAGAACATGAAGGAGTGCAGAGACAGGAGTGTAGGGGAGAAAAGACAACAGGATGGACCAGTAGGTGTTTCCAAAAGAGATGTGTTTGAAGTGCAGATCAAAAGGCATGTACCAACTCTGCTGTGCAGAGAGAAAGAGGCAGGCTATTCCAAATACTAGCGCTCAAGAAAGAGCGATGACAAACATCTCCAGTCTGATATGTGGAACAGAGAGAA
This sequence comes from Pomacea canaliculata, assembly GCF_003073045.1. Taxonomy (NCBI): domain Eukaryota; kingdom Metazoa; phylum Mollusca; class Gastropoda; order Architaenioglossa; family Ampullariidae; genus Pomacea; species Pomacea canaliculata. The sequence goes on from NC_037603.1 coordinate 10,313,489, forward strand.
AACTGGCATGAGCTGAGTGAGCTGACCTTCAAGGCTGTTATGGCAACACAAGCTCAGATAGATAGATTGGGGCAAGGCTGAGCAACATGATAGCAAAGCATGGTGATTTTAAATTTGATGCGAGCCTGAACTGGCAGGCAGTGGAGATTACACAGAATGCAGGTAGCATTGTTCTGAGCTACCTGGAGCTTGTCAAGCAATCATACAGGGAGATCTATAAACAGAGAGTTACAGTAGTTGAGCCTGGACAGCGCAAATGCCAACATAAGCTGGTTGGCGGAGGCAACAAAGAGGATATGTCTAGTGCAGCTAGTCCTGCGCAGTTTGAGGAAAATGGATTTGCTAACTGAGTTGACATGATTTATAAGGGACAATGATGTGTCATAAAGAATTCTAAAATTGTTGACAGACTGGGAGAAAGTAATGGTGGATCCAGAGAAAGAGAGTGATGTAGGCAGAGGCAAGTGTTTAGGCCCACGTGCAGAGGTTATCTGGATGACTTTTATTTTCTCTCCATTAAGCTTTAATTTGTTTGCCAGCATCCAGTATTTGATATAGTTGAGGGTTTGCTGAGTACTGATGAATGGACTGTGGAGTTGGCAAACTGGACCAGATGCCAGTATCCTTGGCGTACATGTATTCTTTATTCAGACAGGCCCATAGCCAATACAGAAGACAAGAGGCTAGGAAATTTTATTAACAGAGCTGCATGGTTCAAATATACAAATAAATTAACAGTAGCCAAGCATTTAGGTGCACAGTTCAAATACAGAAATTTATTACTAACAGTAGCTAATTTTCATTTCAATGATGTGCGTATCCTGACACATTTGTTACAGCATGATAAAAACTGTAGGAATTAGAAACATTTGGCAAAATAATTCACACTGCATTTCATATCCCCTGTGGGACCCCGGGGTATGCTTGCCTAGCAAGCATTGTAAGAATAGGGTCCCTGCCATCCAGCCAGGCATGTCGTAAGAGGCGACTAAGGTGGACACCTCACCTAGAGGTAAAATAGGTTGTGGTAGGGCTAACAACCCACCATGTAAAAAAATCATGTTACAGAAACTAAAACCAGAGAACTCGTCACAGATGGCGAAGGTAATGAAGCAACCAGGAGACTGGACTAATGACGGACGACAGCCAAACCCGAAAGGAGCTGGCGCCCCGACAGCGGATTTACTGAAGCCGAGGCAAAAGTTGAAGGTGGGGTGCTGGAACGTCCAGACCTTGTACCAGACTGGCAGGATGCTCCAATTAGTCAAGGAGTTTGACAACTACAACTTGGACATCCTGGGAGTCAGTGAGGTCAGATGGACCGGCACGGGAAAGAGGAGACTAGCATCAGGACATACCATCTTGTTCTCAGGAAGATCAGACGCTCAGCACTCTGAAGGAGTAGCTCTACTCTCAACAAGAAAACGGAAAAGGCACTGCTGGAATGGAAGCCTTATGGACCCAGGCTTTTGAGAGCAAGATTCCATTCAAAGTACACAAGCTGACAGTGCTAGCTTGCTATGCACCAACAAATGACTCTGAGGCAGAAGACAAGGATGCTTTTTACGATCAGCTCCAGGCAGCCTCAGAAAGCGTTCCAGCCCACGACATGTTGCTCATCATCGGCGACCTCAATGCCAAGGTGGAAGTGACAACACCTACAGGGAGCATGTCATGGGCAAACATGGAATCGGAACCATCAATGACAACGGAGAGAGACTGGCAGACTTTTGTGAAGAAAACAACCTACTGATTGGAGGCACACTCTTCCCACATAAAGACATCCACAAGGCAACATGGACATCACCAGATGGGAGCACAAAGAACCAGATAGACCATGTCATCATCAACCGAAAATGGAGGAGCTCACTTCAAGATGTTAGAGCCTACAGAGGAGCAGACATTGCCAGTGACCACACTCTTGTGATAGCCACAGTTTCTCTGAAGCTGCGTCGATCACGAGGAAAACAGGCACGTCAGCAGAGAGTGGACTCCGGCAAACTAAAAAAATCCAGCCACCGAAAGGGCCTTTGCTATGGAAGTAAAGAACAGGTTCCAGGCACTAGGAGACCAACAAGAGATGACCTTAGACGACTTCAATCGAGTCTTACAGGAATCAGGAGAGAAAATACTGGGCTTCCAACGGAAAAAGAAAGAACAGTGGATCAGAGAAGAGACATGGAAGAAGATAGAAGAGAGAAAGTCAGCCAAACAAAGAATCAACAGCACCAGATCTGAACGCCTGAAGGAACAACTCAGACAAAGGTATACAAAACTAAACAAAGAGGTAAAGAGGATGGCAAGAACCGACAAAAGAGACCATATAGAGAAACTGGCAGATGAAGCAGAAAATGCAGCAAGTAAAAATGACCTGAAGACACTGTACAAGATAAACAAACAGCTAAACAACGGGTTTAAGAACAGTGATGTTCCAGTGAAAGACATGAGCGGTAATGTTATAGAGGGAGAGGCAGGAAAACTACAGCGCTGGAGGGAACATTTTGAGTCGGTTCTGAACAGACCAGATCCCCCTCAGCTTGCAGACATCCAGCCAGCAGCTATAGACCTTGACATCTGCACAGACCCACCAAGCCTGGAAGAAGTGACAGCAGCAGTCAAGACAATGAAGAGCGGCAAAGCACCAGGGGCAGATGGAATAACAGCAGAGATGTTGAAAGCAGATATAAATGTGACAGCTCCCAAGCTGACTGAAATCTTCAGGCAAATTTGGGAATCAGGGCAGGTCCCTGTTGCGTGGAAGACAGGGCTCATCTTCAAGTTACCCAAGAAAGGAGATCTTGGAGACTGCAATAATTGGAGGGGCATAACACTTCTTTCCCTCACCAGCAAGGTCTTCAGCAAGATTGTTTTGTCAAGACTGACGGCAACTCTTGAGAAAGACCTCCGACCACAGCAAGCAGGATTTCGCCCTGGGCGATCCTGCTCTGAACACATCTTCATTCTGCGACAGATTCTGGAGCAGAGCAACGAATGGAACACACCGCTGTACATCAATTTCATCGACCTGGAGAAGGCTTTTGACAGCATCCACCGAGAGTCCTTATGGAAGATCCTGAGACATTACGGAGTCCCTGCAAAACTTGTTCAGGTCATTGCAATGCTGTACAGCGATTTCAAATCCCAGGTTGTCTGTGACACGGAGCTCACAGACCCCTTCAACGTCAGTACCGGGGTGAAGCAGGGCTGCATTCTGTCGCCGTTCCTCTTCATCCTGGCCATGGACTGGATCATGAAGACTTCCACCAACAGTGAGAGGAGAGGGATCAGATGGACCATGACTATGACAGCAACAACAGCGCTAGAAGACTTAGACTTTGCTGATGACATTGCCCTGCTGTCACACGCCACCAAGACATGCAGGAAAAAACAAAGGCCTTCTCAGAAACAGCTGGAAACCTTGGCTTGAAGGTCAGCACAAAGAAAACGAAAAGGATGAGAGTGAACGCCAGAGTCCAAGACAGCATCAAACTAAATGGAGAAGAGATTGAGGAAGTTGACAGTTTCACCTATCTTGGGTCCAAAATGTCAAACACCGGGGATGCGGAGGTGGAGATTCGAGCCCGACTGGCGAAAGCCAGCCAGGCCTTCGCCTCACTCAGGAGCACATGGAAGGCAAAAAACATCAGCCAGAAGATCAAGCTGAGAATCTTCAAGTCAAATGTGATCAGCACCCTCCTTTATGGATCAGAATCTTGGAAGATGACCAAAACCATCAGTAACAAGCTTGACGTCTTCCAAGACAGATGCCTCAGGCGCATACTTAACATCTTTTGGCCAAACACCATCACCAATGAAGAACTCCACCGAAGAACTGAAACCGAGTCCATCACCACGCAGGTTCAACGAAGGCGTTGGCGATGGATTGGACATGTGCTCCGCCAGCAGACAGCAGACCTTTCCAGAGTCGCCCTACGATGGACTCCAGACGGCCGAAGAAAACGAGGCCGCCCAAAGGAAACTTGGAGAAGAACAGTGGAAAGGGAGATGAAGGGAAAGGGCTGGACATGGGGTCACCTAGAGCGGGTTTCAGCCGATCGACATCGGTGGCGGACTCTGGTTGAGGCCTTATGTGCAACCTGATGCACGAAGAGGAATAGATAGATAGATAGCATTTCATATGCTAAATACTGTGAATTTATTTGTCACTTACGTTTCTAAAAGCTAAAAATGCTTTATATGCCTTAAAGAAATACTTTAAACGGGCTTTTTTGTTGCATGTGTTCTGAAATTCTTTACTTACCAATGAACTTGGTGGCTGTTGTCGTTTTTGGTTAACAAAAGCTCTGAAAAAGGAAAACATTTGTGGACAACGTAATTAGAGGGCAAAGACCTGACTCCTATTCTTATAATATTACAGTGATCATAGATAAAAGAAGTGAAGGAAGGGTATATAAATGTTACTGAATTCATTGCACTATTTAGCTGGACATTGTTAGGTTGAAAGTAAGGGTGCTTATAAATTTGCTTCACTCATTGTTAATAGTGTATGTTAATGTCAATGTCATGTGCAGTTCATGCACACACCCCACCCCTTTGTTTATCCCTCCAACTGGAATTTCCACACTATTTGATGTATGCTTCAAAGGTGTTTTGAACATAAACATTAGTTGAATATTCTAAAAAGGGAGTGTTTCATGTTGTCCTTTCTAAAGTCCTTTGTAAGGAAACAATGAATATTTTATAGTGACCTGGACAGCCAAAAAAGGCAATCATTTTGTTGTTGTTGATGTTTGTTTGTTTTTAATGCTATTTGTTTTTAACTAAGGCTATATCACGGCAACAAAAAGAAGGATGGGGGCAGGAAGCTGGGTCAAAAGACCCTCAAGGTCTTATCGGGATATCCCAGCAGAAGGAGGAAGACAGACACAGCAAAAAGTGATAGTCTTGTCCAGGGTAACCCGGGAGCAACAGTTTGAAGAGGAGTGGAAAGTGGTATCTGGCTAAATAAAAGATCAGTTGGGTTTTTTTCGCCATGAGATAGCCTCGGCTGACATGGCGTAAAACTTAACTCATTTTTTTTAAATGTTCTGTTGGGCTGGATTGAATAAAAACTCTTTTGAAGTACTCATAAATTCAGAGTTAATTAATATACAGAAATGGTTATTCAAACCCTTATAAAACCCAACTCATCATCTACAGTAGACGACAGAAAAGGCTACCTGCATTAGTGTCACCTGCCGCGTCACTTGTGTATTCTATAGAAGTATATTGCATTCATACTTACGTGGATGTGGTCTCATCTTCAGCATCATAAAACTCTTCCTCTATTTCACTTTCGGAAGACATGATCGCTTTGGCAAATCCCTAGGATCGAGCGATTAGCGAATTACTCTAGAAGGCCGCCATCTTTGTTTATACGAAGTTACGGCTTTGTGAGACCCAAATATGTGAGGTCAGCAATACACTATAATAATTATTAACATCACTGTAAGCAAAAAGTAAACAAAAAATGTTTTATACAGTAATTTATAGAATCACAAAACAAAGTGCCATGTTTATACCATGCTGCAAGAATTTCCCAGCATTCTTCATTACCCAAAATGGAGGAGCTTTCGGTTGAAGTCTGCGGTAATAACGGCGCTTATTATAAGGTCAGTTCTCTTCTTTTACATTTTTGTTTTCTTGTGTTTTTTGACGTATTAAACGTTTAATGGCTCCATTATGTATTCGTACGGATATTTTGGAAATCCTTTTTGTTGATATTTAAGATGTCTTGTAGAGATTCGCCAAATATTGCCCGGCGTGATCCAGTCGATGCCACAAATGCACTATCATAATACAGAAATGCAGCATGCTTGTTGCTTTTATTGTGTAGAACGTGATTCAGTTTCAGATTAATGTAGCTGTTCATCTGTTCGCAGTAATAGATTGGTATTTATGTGTGCAACGCTTTTCGTTCACAAATGCGAGAAAAGTGTTCTGGGCATCGCGTCATTTGAGCAAGTCCAAATAAGGACAAAAAAGGTTTTCATGGAAACCGTTTGGCGTTTGTTATGAGAACAGAAAAATAATAAAATGATGCGCGAATTTGTTAACAATGGTTAACGGGAAAATATACAAATTATAACTCAATTTAAAGTAGTCCAAAGGTCTATTAAAAAAGTGAAAGAAAATTTTATCGAGGGCGTTTTTCTTTGTAGCTCTACACATTAGCAGCAGTGAAAAAGGAAACGACTTGACAGTTTAGCAGTTGATTAAAATTTTCGTTTTTAATGGGATAGCTTTTCATGTGGTAGCTAGTATAAAAAAGACAACCATGACATCTTTTTTTTTGTTCTTGCTTATTTTGTATGTGGGTTTTTTTTTTCAGTAGCTTCTGAAATATCAGTAGTAGTTATCATTGCCTAGGCCACACATCCTAATTTATCCATGAAAACTTAGAAAAGAATTACTGAAATGTTACCCAGAAAATTCTTAAAAGTGAGAACAATATTTAATATTAGCCAGAAATGAGAAACTCTTTACGTCAAATAAAATTTGTTAGTAATGCTAGATTGTGGTGTGAAAAAAGACATGCATGTCAACGTTGACACATCCATAAAATATCTTAAACATTTAAATAAGGTCTCTCCTGATATTCCTTTCCATTGGAGAGTGGAGTCTTATCAGTCAGTCTATCAGCTTATGACATGTCTCTACAGATAACTAATAATTTTGTACCATATCTTTGTACACTTTCCACTAATATTGATTGCTTTGTTGGGAATAGACACCAGGGGCCAAAATTACATCACGCCGCTAGGGTACTTAGGGGCCATCTAAGGTTCGCCCAGCCTTTATATGCAGCAAAAGTCGAGTCGCATGTCAGGTTGCGGCTACGCTAGTGGGTGATTCCACCCCTAAGTGTAGAGGTGGCCCTCCCCGCCCCTAACTTGCATCAGGCCCGCTAAGATGGCTGCTGCATACTTCATGCTGTATGAAGCGGAAAGAAATCTTCACAGAAACTGATTATTTCACGATCGAACTAATCCAATTGATTCATGGGATGATTTAGCACTCTATCGACGATTAAGATTTTGACATAATGACATCCTGGAGATCGTCGATGACATACAAGCGGACTTAGTAATCAGAAATCGGGGGCGCAATGTCACACTTACATTGGTGTCTTGCCCTTCGTTTTTATGCACCAGGTGCCTTTCAGAGAGAGAGAGAGTGTGTGTCGATCTAGCAGTCGTCTCCCAAAGAATGGCTAGCTGAATTATTAACTGAGTTATGAGAAACTGAAAAAAATACAAACCCTCCAGTGACAGTTGCTTAGTTTTGACACAAGTTACGCTATCACTAGTGACATTCTTTGAAGGCATATCTTAAGGTGACCAGACGTTTCGGGGGCGAAAGCGGGACACATGCCGATGATGGTGTCGCCACCGTCAAAGAACGCCGAAAAAAGTGATTTTTAAAGACAACCGGGACATTTAATGGACTTGCCAGAAAGCGGGACATTGGGCGTCCTGCCCAATGAGCAGGCAGGACACGAGGTCAAAAGCGGGTCACCTTAGCATATCTGCACAAATAATAAAAAGTAGGAAGTACCTGTACACAAATGTTTTATGTAAGAAGGAGCAGTAATATACTGATGCAGCTTCTAAGACAGGGGGGGGGGGGGTTGGTGTTTTACGCCGTGTCAGCAACTCAGGCTATATCACGGCAAGGCAGCCAGCCCTGTAAACAGATGCCACGTGCAGAGAAAGAACAGCGTGCCCGAGACGAGAAATGAACTCTGGGCAGCCAACCTTCACTGTATTGGTGACAGGCGCTAACAGCGTTAACCGTTGCGCCACCGGACCGCTCCCAGCTTCTAAGACATGTTGTACAATGCATTAGTCGAGTCTACATGTATCAGGCTAGTTAGTATATTTGTCCAGTTTGCCTTTCTCGGCTTTTTATATGGCAGTATATTATTTTGTCTCTCTTCCCTTCTAATGCTGACAATGACATAAAAACAGAAACGTGTGCCTATTCAGCTGAATTGTAACGATACAAATAAACAAAGGTATGCAGTACCAATGTTATAATTTTATCTACAGACTAAAGACTTCATATGCTTTACTCACGAGTGTTTCTCACAAACACTTGGTTCTTTTTAGTCAGTTTAAGACAGTTGCTAGTCACTGTCATCGACACTGATTGTGATGCCTTCTCAAATACTATTTGCCAAAGAAAACCCCTGAAAATCATGGAAACATATCAAATAGATTTTAATAAAACATAAAACTTTGTATACCATATGCACAAAATGCAGCGTATTTCAGCTTTTGTCAAGAGCGCAGTGTGAAAAGATTTTAAATTGTCCTCCTCCGATTCTTGGGAAAAACCCGCACGTGTACTACAAGTTGGTTTGCGCATGTGCACACGTGGATTTCCCTAGGTATTCCCTCAAGGTCGGGGTGTTGAGGCCGCATATGCAAATGTTGACGGCCAGATAGCTGCCCTGCAGTCAAACAGGTGACACAGCTTGTGTAACGGGATGAAACTTCCTAGCAGGACTAAACTTCTCAGTATAGTCTGCGCATGCGCATGAAGCGAAAGTTCACTTCATTATCACTGCATAGCCATTTTTTTTTTCTTTTCTTCGCCGAGTTAATAAGTAAAATAGTAAAAGTAAAAACGTTATAGTAAATCGGCGAAGAAAAGAAAAAAATGGCTACGCAACGATAACGAAGTGAACTTTCTCTTCATGCGCATGCGCAGACTATACTGAGAAGTTTAGTCCTGCTAGGAAGTTTCATCCCGTTACACTTGCACACGCTGCGCTCACCTGGCGACCGCCCAGCTTTCGGAAGGTTAGAGGTTTAGCGATGCGGAAAATGCCAACAGGATGAAATTTTGGCCCCAGATCATGTTGGCGTATTTCAAATGTGAGCATTTAAATGCATTATACAATTTTTTTTTTTTTAAACAGACATATCCAAATAAAGATATGCCCTTCTAATAATACCACCCATTTGATTTGCCTTGCTTTCCACTCTTTGAATGTGTGAGTCAAGACAACTGGAAGTCATAACTGACTCACAAATCTTTCTCTTTATCACATGTGTGTGTAGTCAGACAGACTTCACTTGAAAGTAGGTGTGCTTTTGCTATTCTGTTAGCCTTGGAACACCAGTCTGGGATGTTGGTGTTACCAGTTGCGTTTATCCACTTATGACTGTAGAACTTGGAAGTCTGAATTTATGTGTAATGGAGAATTAAGCTTTTTATATAGAGGTTTTATAACTTTAAGGGTGAGATCGAGTGACATGTAAGGGATGTGTTATGCCGGCACTGTTGTTTATTAGCTTTTACTGGTATGTTCTTAGAGTAGCTTTTTCTTGCCTCCCCTTAAAGATAATCAGAACTCCCAACAATAGAAAATGTAAAGCCCATGGATAGACCTTTGTAATTGTTTGTGCGAAGGAACGCGTGGGACCCACTGGTTGCTGGTGTGTATTGTCTACATTGAGTGTGTGTCCCTGACAGATATATATGTTATTGACTGCAGAATGTTGTAAATTTGATTTTGTACTTATTTGAAACTGGAGGTAAATTTTCTTCTACTTGTAAAATTACAATTGATCAAAACCAATTAATAACACTAACACTCACATACAGAGCTTAATTATTACACAACTTGCACATATACCGTAACAATTTGATTTCTTTGTGAATATGTTGCCAATATTATTTAGTTTATGCATGAAGTATATTATAGCCACATATTTGCATTCATTTTTTTAAAACTCTTTTATAATACTTATTTATAAGTAGGAGTTTCTTTTATGTTGCAGGCTTTTGTGAAGAGTATCAGTGGAAATGATGTTATTGTGGAGTTTGAGAACAAGTGAGTGTTCAAACTTCTTTGTAGGTTTTTAGGCATGGTGAGGTAAAATATTTCCCCATGTAATTCAGTATTTGGTAATCACAACTCAAGATTACTAAGTTCCTTTTACTTCACAAAGAAATTTCATACAAATTACCCTGTATTTTTTTTTTTTGTTAGATGTTGATTTTTTTTTTTTTTTTTTTTTTTGGCAAACTGAAATAATTTAAGATTGTTCTACATTGAAAGTTATTAAAAAATAATGAATGGTATTAAGGATTTTGTAGTGAGAATATTAACGATTCCTGTATCTGATTATCTAATACTTCCACTTTTTCTACAGTTGGCAGCCTGAGAGAAGAGTGCAGACGAGTGCTGTTCGACTCCCTCCCAGTGACAGTACAACAAAACCTGACTTCAGGGAGGATGAGAGGGTGGAGGTTAGTAATAAGTTTATACAAATGTGGCATAAATACTTATAAACTTGTGCTCCTTTTAAACCTTCTGTCCTCTTTTTCTTCACTTGTCTCCTGTCGTAAATAAAGCAGAATACAGAAATATTTATATAGGGGAGGGAGAAATCTGGTTGAGTGCTATTGTTTTTCCAATCCTAACCAAATTTTGCAGATTTTTTTGTTTTTTTTTTTTTTTTTTTTTGTTTTTTTTTTTTTTTTGATTTATTAGAAAGTCATAGACTGGTTGCTATAATTAGTTTTAAGGATTTTAAAAAATATTTTGACCACAGGAAGGGTATGCTGTATATAGAGATAGTTCAAGTTCTGCTTCTTGTCTATAATTTATCCATGATGCTATAATTACAACATTAACCACATTATATGACCTACTTATAAAATGTATTGAGCAGGTTCTTACACCCTTGCTGTAGCCAGATCATACACTAAAGCCTATACATATACATCACCTACATACTTGCACTCTCAAGTGCTCCTGTATATTGCATATATGTATAAATATATGTACATAATTGCACACCCCCATTATACCTCGAGGGCGGTCCGGTAGTGCAACGGTTAGCGCCTGTCACCAATACAGTGAGGGTGGGCTGCCCTGGTTTCAGCTGTCGTCTCAGGCACGCTATTCTTTCTCTGCAAGGGGCATCTTTTTACAGGGCTGGCTGCCTTGCCGTGATATATAGTTGATGGCTCAGTGTAAAACACCAATTCCTTCCCCCCAATTCCCTGCTATCACTAGCCCTGATGCTCTCTCTCTCTCACGCAGACATGAACACCCAGAGATCCATTTTAGACAGGGAGGAGGGGAAAGTGAGAAAGACACACTGATGTTCTTCTCCTTTACTATATCTCTCCTTCACTCCAAACTGTTGCTGGCATTTCACACTGTCTTTAATTTGGTCCTTTGAGGATTGGCAGCCTGTTAGTAAACAATAACAGTAAATGATTTTACTAAAATGTGCATAATTTTATTAGAGGTTTTTATTGTTGTTGTGTGGTTTGGGAACTTAATTTATGAGCAGGTGACAAGGCAGATTTAAAAAATTTGAGGGAAAAAAACCAACTTATTTTGTCTTCTTGCAAGAAAAATAACAGTTGCAATTATTAAATGCTTTAAAATAAATAATTATTTAGAAACATTACTCCTAAGGAGAATTTTTCCTCTTAATAATAAAAGGCTACTTAATATAGCACATTTCCTTACATAGTAGTGAGCTAATGGTGCTGCACAAAAGAGAACATGTGACACTTTAAGTGGAAAAATTAAGGTATAATAGCTTGGGATGAAAGGATAGCAGATGTCTAGAACCTGGTATTGTGAGTACAATTTGTACCCCACACCTAAACCAGATCAGTAGCTGCTACATCTGTGCAAAAGTGCAGATTCCCAACAGTACCTCAGTGAGAGAATAAAATATCAAATGAGACTAAAAACCCCCACCAAAATCCACTTAAGTCAGATAGGCATTTCTTTTAATATAATACTTTAATCATTTTATATAAAAATTGCTCAGTTAACAAAATAATGTTTTTGTTTGTTTCCATCTCCTAGGTTTTTTCTAAGGCTGCAGACGATGAGTCTTGTGGATGGTGGCAAGCTAAAATTAGGATGCTGAAGGGAGAATTTGCTGTTGTGGAGTACTTGGGCTGGGAGAATACCTATACTGACATTCTGCCCTTGGACCGCATCCGCCGTGTCAACAGCAAGTAAGTTTTAGATTTGTCAGGGTTTTTAAAAAAAATTTTTGTTAAGTTGGAATGTAGCATGGATGCCTCAATTTGTTATTCTTAAAATATTCAGTTTTCAAAAATTGTTTTTGCTTAAAAATATAAATAAATTGTCTGTTACTATAGATACTATTGATGATAGTTTGTAGATGCTTTCTGTTTTGAAATTTTGATGTTCAGATACATAAGGAAGTAGAAACTTGCCAAGGCACAAATTAGTAGATAAATACATGTACTTCATTATAAAATGTTGAAGTTATCTAAGTCAGTTTTACCTTTTAACAGACTTCCATTGTCAGTTTCATATTAGATTATATTTATGTATTTCTTTAATGCAGCTCACCTATCACAGCTGATAGTTTCCATCAACATATTTTGGAAGTGCCTCCAGACCTGAGGGATGGCTGTCAAGGGGAGGGTGCACTTTCTGAGCTGAAAAAGCACCTCGGGGGTGCTGCTGCTGTGTCCTATTGCTCCATTGACAATTCTATCCATGTCCTGGTAAACCTTATTGCCTTCATTCAGCTGGTATTCTTATAATCTGGGGTTAGAGTAAGGTATCAACATTGCAGCATTTGCCAAGGTCTAGACCCAAAGGTCCAATTTACGTACATGAATGGTACAGATACATACATAAACTATAAGATCAGTTGTCCAGTCATTTACACCACTGATCTCAAAGGGGATTAAGCCTAGCATTGCTATATCAATTCACATCAACACCTGGCATATTCAGAGTGGATAGCAAAATACATTTTTTACACCTCACCATCAATCTGCTTCAAAAGAGATATATATATATAAGAAAAATTTATTTGAGCATTGCTGGCTAGCAACGAGTAATGTTGTCTTGTAGATGTATTGAATAAAATTTTTTATCAAACGACAGTTGGCAGTTTCAAAATTTAAATTTAGATAGTCTGACTCTAAAATAGCATATTCAACACATTTAATTGTGAATATATTTTTGGAGCATATTATGCAAATACTACACCTAGGATGTGTTTCTTTGAAAAGTCAGTTTTAGAGTTTATCTATAATGCATTCTGGTCTTGCATATTTTACTTCAAATTGTAGAGATGTGTATTTTTCAGAATGTTAAATATTCTTAATGGTTTTTCAGTCCACAAATTCTGGTGTAATCAAACGGGCATCACTTATTGGGGATATGTTCCTGCGAAATGTTCGTCAAAAGTTACTTTTAAAGCAGAGGACAGAGGAGGCAGTCAAGAAATTGCAGGTCAGGAGAACAGCAGTTCAGCCAAGATGTGCTCATGGTTAAATGATTCTAAGATTTATTTTTTAAAACATTTACCAAAACATAATATTAATTGTGGTACTGTACATAACTTATGAATATATCAACCTAGTCAGTGAAAATATAATTTTTAATTATGACATTTAAAATATTTCCTTTGGTTATGTTTTATATCTTGCACTGCATGTGCATAAAAAGCACAGTATTTCTGTTACCATTCAAATCTTTAAATATATATTTATTCATTTGTCCCTTTAACAAGGTTGAGCACAAGTTGCATAGCTTCTAATGTCACTTTTGCTGATCATTTTGTTTATAGTGGTCAGATTTATCGATTGCCTAGATTATTGCTACCAACAGATCTTCATGTATTGTTTGCATTTGTGAATTAGCTGAATGTTCACAGTGCCATGTTTGCAACAGCACAATGCTTCTTTAGACATATACACTTAAGTCAGTTAAGTGATATCTCCACTGCTGCTTAAATTATTGATTTCTTCTCATGTTAAGCTATAGTTCATTGGAAGCATTCTTTGTATTATTACAAATTATAAGCGGATATGTGTAGAAAAAGTTGTCTTAAGCAGAATGAGTTCTGTTACCAGAGCACAAAGATACGTTCAGGGTACATGGAAGAATTCTCAGTCCGTGAAGACCTTATGGGCCTAGCAATTGGCACACATGGAGCTAACATCCAACAAGCCCGCAAGATAGACCATATAACAGGCATCGAGCTGGATGAGAACACATGCACATTCAAGGTGTATGGTGAGGTGAGTGCATTATTATTGATTATGCAATTGATTATGGTCTTGAAAACTGTTATCAGGCATTACAATTTTCACAAAATCTTAACTTTTCAGCCAAAAACAACCAAAAATTAAAATCCCCCACAACAATCAGTTCTTTTGTTGAGTGGCTTTAACAATTGCTGAACTGGTCTACACATAAAAGATGAATTCATACCACTGTCAGTGCCTTGCAGCCAGTTATTGGGGGCCAGTTTGATTTTGGACATGTGATGATTGGGCTCTTTCACTCTTGGGTTGTTAAACAAATTTACAAGATATCAGAGTTAACAGGAAGTTGCAGTTAATGGATGTAGACAGAAGCAGATTGTTCACATTGAGGCAAATGCTATTCCACTATAAGAGTGGGAAAACGGAGGTCCTTGCAAATGAAAGATTTTTTAAAAAGTAAAAGTTATAAAAAATTGTTATGACCATCTTATTGTAACAATATATAGCTTACATTTTATATAGGAATATCTGCAACTGGCATGTTATGGACACACGATTAACTGAATTAACAGTTCTTACCTTAAGGTATTAACATATTCTTTTTAGAAAATTCCTACATATTGTCTTACTCAAAACTGGTTTTTTTTAAACACATTTCTGAGATATGGCCATAGTGGTAACTTGGTATGTTTATAAAAAATAATTCTACTAAAATATAATTATCCTTAAAAGAAAATATCCACAATAGGGGAATCTCAACATGCATCGTAATGCTGATGATTTTGCTCTTGGAAAAACTCTTGGAACAGGACCCATTTGGTCATGTTTTGCTGACTTCACCATATAGAAATTTAATTTGAAAAAAGACTGGATATAAGGTAATACAATACATTGAAAAATATTGATAACTATTAGTATTACCTTATTTCTTCCCTTTTGGCTCAGTTCTGTTTGGAATTGTTGCTTTTATTATTATGGTCTAAATCTTGATATGCTTCTCTTTCAGACAACGGAGGCTGTAAAGCAAGCAAGGAGTATGCTTGAATTTTCTGAGGAAACATTTCAAGTGCCAAGAGATTTGGTTGGTAAGTAGTGTGTAATGGCCTGATTCTGGCCACTTTAGGAACTACCAGGTCCAAGTCACCCCACCATGTTATTCAGTACTTTTCGTACCAAAACTATAGAAACAAAAATGGACAAAATCTGAACATTTAAATAGGTAACCACATTTGATTTTACTTTTTCTTGGCAACTTTTTTAAAAAATGATGGCAGAACAACAGCTTTCATCATGATTGCTAACTGGCTTTTAGACGCTTTACTCCTTGAATCCCCAGATGAGCTTGAGAGCTCAGCTGAGGAAAATGTGAGTAGTTATGTACAATCTGTTCTGGCTACTGATAATTTTCAGGTAAATAATAGCTATGTTATTGATAAACACTTGACTAAAGGTGCAAGGAGGTGCTGGAAATTGGCAAATATCTTTACTATCTTGATGCTGCACTAGTTGAAAATAGCAAAATAGATATGGTATATGATATTCCTGATTGATTTTGAAAAAGAGTGATGCAAAACTTTCTAACTCTCCATATCTACTGGTGATCATACTTTTGTTATGTATTAAAAATAATTTTTTGAAATGTCATTATTGGTCATACTGATTTCTTTTGCATCTACAAGACAGTTCTGTTTCAAGAAAGTCTGATGTAAGAACAGTTCAGTTCTACATAATTTAGGTTTGAGTTCTAATTTTTAAGGAATATAACATTCAGCTGTGGTAAAATTGCTGTCTTATTTTTTTTAATATGTTCTGTTTAAAGCATAATTCTTATTGCTTGTTTTCACAGCAAAAGTTATTGGAAAAAATGGCCGAAATATTCAAGATATAGTGGACAAGTCTGGAGTTGTGCGTGTCAAAATAGAGGGAGATAACGAACAGGAGGCACAACGAGAAGAGGTAAAGACTTTGTGTTGATTATGTCAACATACATAGAAATTCATTCATTTGTTGCTTGATGGTTCCATTTGTTGTGGGGAGTACATTGCTAGACACACCAGAGTGCAGAAATTTTGTTTTGTCGTCACCTTATCTTTGATATCACACCACCTGTCATTTGTGAAGCATCTTGAGCTTGTCCAAAGAGCAGGATAAAGTGCTATACCAGCAAACTTTTATTATATTTATCATACTCAAGTTCAAATGGAGTGTGCTTTTAGCACTTGAGATAAGGCAACATATGAAGGACAGAAGGATAAACAACAGTACTGATGACTGATAATGGATGACTGATGAAAGACAAATATAGAAAACAAATGAGAAAATAGGTAACAAGAATTGAAGGTGTCGAGATTTTGCCAAAGAAGATGAGTGGGGAAGGTTGAAGATAGACTAGCATTATAAAAAACACTATACAGTTTTGTTGTTTTGTTGGGTTTTTTTTTTTTTTTTTTGTTGGTTTTTTTTTTGAATGGGGGGAGGGATGTTTTCTTCTTCAATTTTCTTACATCAGAATAGGAACACTTATGTTCACATATATGAAATACTATTCTGGCAGGCAACAGAATTCATTGTGTAGAATATAATTTTGTTGTGACAAAACTTTTGTGGAATATTTGTGCAGAAGAGTTTCTATATGTGTAAATTTAGGTTTTGTTTCAGGGTCAGGTGCCTTTCATCTTTGTGGGCACCCGTGAAAGCATTGGTAATGCGAAGTTGCTGCTGGAATATCATCTAGATCACCTCAAAGTAAGCAGTACTCAAAGCAAATAAAATCTTGTGCTGGCCGTTTTAGAGGGAGTCTAGTACAAGACTAGTAGTTTGGAAATCTTTATTATCCACCTCATCAAGACATTGGGAATGTTAAAAATTGTAGCCATTATGTAACCTACTGTGACTCATGTCTAGTGATGTTTCCACCATTACTTTAAAAAAAAAATTTTATGAAGTTTATAGTCATAGTGACCAGAATATGTGCATTTATTGCAAAAGCATGATTTTTTTATTTCAATTGAGATATGTCATATTCTGGTCTTTTTATTTATGCCCTTGATGCTGCATCTGATAAGAACTAGGTTCTGCTTTAAAAGTTTGATGCCTCAAGGAAATATGGCTTCTTATGCTATTTAGTCCACAGTTGGCTCAGCTTATGACTTGTGTGCAGGAAGTGGAGCAGTTGAGGCAAGCCAAACAAGAAATAGATATGCAGTTGAAGAGTCTGTCAGGTGCTCAGCAGGGACCATACTTTCCTCCACCAAGAGATCGTAGGTAAGCAGTAACATGAGCTATTTAACAAAAAGCTAGAAAGTGCACCAGTTTTTGCATGGTGAGTACAGTAATGTTACTGGCAATTGGATGTTAGCTGTTTTCTTTTTTCATTGTCTTAATATTAAGTGGAAGTGGAGTATATTCATGTAGCAGCAAAATACTTTCTGCATTCTTAGCTAGTCAAAGTGCTGTAAATGTTAGTTTAGCGGTTTGGCCTCTCTGATTTTCCAGCTAATGCTACTATCACAAACATTTCCTTACAGAGGAACGTGCCAGTGTATTAATTTATAAAGTAACATGGCAACATTTTCTGCTGCTTATATTCAGAAGTTCACTGTAGCCACTACTACTGCTCTGAAATATTAAGCTAACTTCAAATGTGCTGACCTTTAATCCTATTTGAGGCTAAAGCTTTATGTGGGAAAGAAGGAATAGTCTCAACACATCTTTCTTCTACCTCTTCTCTGTAGTACAAGTTGGAGCAGGTGTAGAGTACCTGATCATATGGTGAGAAGGTGAAAGGGGGTTGTAGTTGGGAAGGTCTTAATAAAGAGGTTTTACTTTATTTTATAGTACAGTACATAAAATTTATAGTACAAAAAAATTTTCCTTTTATATTCATTTAGAGACTCATTTCTCTTTTGCCATCCTAGACTGGCTCAAAAATGTTTTTAACAGATGATAACTTTGTTAGACTAAATGCCTTCAGTGCCTTCATTATGCATTTTCCATATGGGTTGTTTTAGTCTTTAATGTTCAGATATATGTTTAGACTATTTCATTATGTTTTTTGGCATATCTGTTTTATATTTGTCTTCCATTAGTTCTAAGATCATTAGATCTTGTATTTGTTCCATATTATTCTTTCAATATATTTAAGTTTCCACCTATGTGGAAAATTGTTCTTTTGTGATGACCACATACTATAGGTTCATGCTTTTAAAGCTAAGAGAAGCAATGCAGGATCTTTTTAGGAAGAATTTTTGTTCACAGAAACAGCAATGATCCATATGAAGATCGTAATCGCCGTGGACGTGGGGGCATGCGTGGAATGGGTGGAAGAGGTCGTAGACCCTGGAATACAGATCGTCCAGGTATATTACTTTTTAAACAAAATGGTGCCTAAAAAATATATCTTGCTTGTGTCTAAATGAAAAAAATAAGAGAATTGTTTTATCTCCTTTAAAAAATTGCTTCAGCTTTTAAGGAAGATTAAAAAGAAATCTCACCAAAATGGCCCAGTTTATTTGATAAAGATAAAGTGATAAATATTAGAAAAATCTTGGGCACATAAACTAAGAAAGCGAGCCTGTATAAAAAGACATTGTGTTTATCTTTTCCTTTCTTCTGAATGCCTATTTCGTCTTGTTTTCTCAAATTTGACATATTATTTCAACTGTCAGTTACCAGTTCCTGTTGCTTGTCAATCTTGATTTAAGCGTTGGAGGCATTTTTTTTTTTAAATAGCTGGGGTGTGGGAAAGAATGGGTCTTGCGATGTGGCTTGCAGCTGTATAACGCTTGATGGTTAAGAGGAGCATGGCTCACAGGTTGAGATATTGCCTCATGCACATTCACCTGTTTCTTATCAATCGGGACTCATTTACTAGGCTGACTTCTTTACAAGATTTGCTGACTATTTCTAGCAGAATATGCTTAAAGCAACTTTAAAAAGCAAGTTCATATGAGAAAAGTTGGTAAAGCCCTTTTGAAATTACCCAAAAATGTGTGTTCTCAAAGCCTATGATGATTCAGACTTCGAGCTTTGCTTCTAAGTGAATACCTGTAAGCACTTTTGCTCTCGCTTCCATTTCCCTCCTTCCCCCAACAAATAAAAGAGTATAAGAGTTTGTATGTTTGACTTATTATTTTTTTTTTTAATCCACATGCATTTATTTTTAAGATGACATTTTTACTGGTGTAAAGTAGATGTTACTTATTGGACTGGCTTCTCTAATAGGCTGGCCTAGAAAAAAAGACCTAGGGGTACAGAGTAAGCATGGGATTCTTGTGGTGGGAATTCCTGGTATAGCTTGGTGTTGCATGTTTCTTTCTCATACAAGTTTCAAAGCCAAATGTTTCTATTGTTAATTGGAAATACTATTTTATATCATTCTTCTAAACATTAGTGATTTATTTACATTTTATTTCTAGAAGTACTTTTTGATATATTTATTTTTAAAGCTTTTTTGAGATTGGTATTTCAGTTTAAAATGACGTGAAATGAGGCAACAGTTCTTCTACTCTTAGGACATTATGAAATAATGTTTTGATTGCTTCGTTTTCTCCTAATCACCTAGGCATTATTTTGATACTAACATGAAAAAGTTAAACAGTTAAATTTTTTTTAACATAATATTTAAGGTACATGAGCAAAATTGTTACAAAAAAATTTTCCACCACTGTAGTTAAACAGTCAAACCCAGCAGGCTGGCTTTGTTGCCCAATAAAGTGTGGTGATTACTTTCCAAGGAGATGAGCACGCACCTGTAGGCGATTGGTCCACTGAAGTGGTGGAAGAAGAACGAAGGCAGTCAGGCTACTTGACGGACAGCGTGCTCAGTGGAAGGGGGCGGGGCTATAGAAAGGGGCGTGGCCGTGGTAGAGGCATGGGCGGGGCTTCATCCAGTAGGGATTCTGGTGAGTGGTGTGCTGATAGCTTCCACGTAGTAAAAAGCAGTGATTGCATGATGGAATGTGTGGGCTACTCACTTGCTCATAAAGGACTCGGTAGCTGTGTGATTAACTTGTTTCAAATGAAAGTGCACAACCACAGTCTTGGCTTCATTGAAGAGTGCTTTTGAATAACTTTTCTCTAGGAATGAGCTGTACATTTTATATGGGTATGCTGCTTGCGTAGTCCCTTGTCAATTATACTTCAAAAGTTAATGTTGGAGATTTCAGTCCTAATGTTAAATGTACTCTAAAGGTTTTAGGACACAACTGCTAAAAATTAACAAAAGGGGATTGCTTGTCATTTGGCAGTCTGTGAACTCAGAGCACTAAAATAAAAGATTAGACCGGACACAAGTTTATTTTTGAAACAAGAATTTTCATACAGGGTGAGATGCCTTGTTTCTCCTTACCATAAACAAAACCAATGCTATTTTTTTCTTCTCTTTTTTGTAATTCTTTAGATTTTGGTCTTGCATGTTATTTTTTTTTAATCTATAGAGCTTTTTTTTTAAAAAAAAAAGTCTGAGCAGTTTTATATCACTTGTTGCCTCTTCCTGGGAGATTCAACCACAGAGAAGTCTGTAAGTGACAAAGGATACAACTGTGCAAGATTTATCATGTTAGGAATGCAGCTCATAGCACATTTAACTCAGGTTTTTTTTTTTTTCTTCAAGCCAGCATTGACTTAATGGCTAAATATATAAAGCTGTTATTCAGCTGTAGGGGAAAGATATTAAAGGTATTAGGACCACCAAAGTTTTTAGGGCTGTAAGATTTTAATGTTTTTAAAGTTTCAAGCAAGGTTACTCCCTTAAATTTTAGCTTGGCTACATCATTGGTGTATTTATCATGCAGGTGTTTGTTCTCAAGTTTGGCATTTCCAGTGTTTTAGGGAATTATAGTTAACTGGCAAGTTATTGTTCCTTGTTGCCAGTTTTTATTTAAGAAAATAGCAGAATTACAGAAAGGGAATTGGCTGATTTAGATATCCTTATTTTTTAAAAAAAAAACAGCTTATTGTTTCTTTATTTCTTTTGGTATTTTTAACACAATTGAACAATTTTTTTATTAATATGTGTTTATCCTATGTCTTTATTACTGACGTGCTAACCCCTTAGAGTGCATGAGTTGTAAAAGCTGCAGGACTGCTTGTGTTTCGTGCTAATCCCTTAGCCTGTTTTACAGCTCAGCAATGCACTGCATGACGTGTCTCCCTTCCTTTGTGCCTCAGATTACAGCAACACTAGGTACGACCGAAGATCCAACCGTGGTGGATATGACCATGGCAACACCGACTTTCATCAGTATCAAGGTCCCCACATGTGTAGGTCAAAATTCTGGGCAAATAGTAGAGGCATTATTGATAGTGGTAGACAGTTGTGGTAATGAGATTGTTTTCAGTTCAGCAGTTTGCTTTTTCATGTTGGACTCAACATTGAAAGCTGACTTGGCTGTTTTTGAAAGTTAATTTTCAGATCTGTAGAAGATGGGAAGGATTATTATAAGTTGCAATGTCATCCTAGAAAAATGGTCATATTGAAACAAACAGCAATTATCATTGATAGTTCAACAAAACATTTTCACTCCATAGGATATTATGTGACTAACAACCTATCGTTGGCAATATAGCATAATAAAACATCAAAAGTAAGGGGAGAATGGTATGCTCTTGTGTTTTTCCAGACTTGTAGGCCTAAATGACATTTACTTTTGTGGCATATGTTTGGATTTCCTTATGTCCTAAGTAGATTAAGATAGTTGTGTTTGCTTGCACTCACTTTTGATACTACCATGTCCACAGTCCGTTTCTTTTCTACCCAATTGATCAATGACAAAACAGAAAAACAATTTCTCTTGGTTACCCAGTCCATAGCATTGAGTCATAAAAATAAACATCAGATACTTCATTTTTATTGAAAATAATCATTTGGGTTTTTTCTCAGTTGCATAAAGAAGTTTTTTTTTAGGTGGATTGCTGCTTGGCATTATATGTGCATGTATATAAAAATGGCATTTACCTACACTCAGGTTTGTCACATGGTTTTGAGTGCTTGTGCCTATAACGTTTGGCGTGAATGATCTCTTTTGACACATTGCAAGGACAATGGTAGATATGCATGCAAGTGCATCAGATTCTTCCATTTTTAAGAATTAGTTTGCTATCTTATATATTTTGTCAGTAGAGATTTTTTTTAAGGGTATATTTGGAGAAATATATTTGTTTTATAGTCGTTTCATGATGAGTTCTGTGTAATTTCATGTCGTTTTGTGTGGTTTTTGTTTACATTTAGAACTTGTTACTGTCTTACATGAATATAGAAAAGGCTTCAGAAGGGTCATTTAAATACAACCCAAGTTAAAAATAAGTACAACTTATTTAAGAAAAAGTTTGCATGATTTTGTTATTGTTTTTGAAAGTATTCAGCTTTATGACATTTCAACATCTGCCAGTGCAATATGTTTGTATATTTACGTTTTTTCTATTTTGGGGGAGAGGAGTTTTTGGGTTTTTTTTGCAGAGAGGTACAAATGTAATTTGTTTGTATGGTTATAGGCAATAAATGGCTTGGTTGTGTTCATTAGTCTGTGCCATAGAACAGTTGCAGCGTAATGCCAGTGGTATATAAATTACCCTGTTCTCTTTTATACGCATTTCTTCCCAATGAAAAACTATTTTTTTTGCTAAATATTTTGAAACAACAGGTCATTAATGTCATTAACTTATTCTGTATCTGTCATTCCCTTTATTTTGAGTGCAATATTTGAAGGTCCACTTCTGTTAGCAGCCAGTGGAAAGACAGTGGAGGGAATTTTACTCTTTCGTCTCACACTTTATACACGTTATATAGCCTTAGTTGTTGGCATGGCATAAAATACAACCAATCACACTTTATACAGGCTCTCTCAGTGCCCATTTCTCCTTGTGCATGTAGTTATATATAGTTGCCATACAGTGCCTGTCAAAAAGAGAATTCTCTATTCCTTTTCTGGAAACACCTGTATCTCTAGTATTTTTGTTTGGTTGGTTTTTGGGGGGTTGTTGTTATTAACCACAAATTTCTAAGAAGTTGTGGGTGAAGGACCTGAAATAAACTTTAAGGAGAAGCTATGCAACAACTCCTTGCCATTTATTTTTTCTTACACTTTTTAGATATGCACTTTACTGTACAAGTTTCAGAATGGCAGTTCTTGTATTCATACTAGAGATTGTGGTGGGTTGGTAATTTACCTAAAGATGTTGAAAATCAGACATGGTTTTGTTAAGAGAATGTGTGGACATTTAACTGTAAAGAATTAGCTTACGAATAGTGGTGGCAAGGTATTCAAATTTTGTTATGCTTAATTCTATCTGGTTCACATGGAGAGGTTAACAAAGTTTTCACAGGTGGTGCATAGACAAGGGAAGAGTCAAAAGAAGTGCTTGTTAGTTTTCAGTTTCATTTAGTGTTTTAAATACAGTATGTGACTCATGTAGAGTTGAAAAAATGCATTTGATTGTTCTAATAACACCATTGTCATGAAGATAGACTGCATATCACTTATATTTTTTTTGGTTGCTTTTTCCCCCAGTTAACTATGATGATGATGAATCCCGTGACACAAGGTCTCGACGGCGAATGACAGATGATGATGATACTGTTCTGGACAATGCAAGTGTCAACAGCCAGGAAGGTATGATAAGCTACTACCTTAGGATATGTCTATTGATTGGTGTCTTTAAAATTGTTTATGATGATGATGAAATAAAAAGATTAAGAGAGGGATTTTATGTTTCAGATGATCGGCGTCCAGACAGAAGAAGACGGCGACGACGAAATAGGGTCCGAGGTAGCACTAGTGCAGCATCTGGCACAGAAACGGACACTAGTATCCAGACAGATTCAAGAAACTACCGCCAAGACAGGGGTGCCCGACAGAGTCAACCATCTCGTGGAAATGCCAGCAGAAATTCTGCCCCTGTCAAAGCTGAAGACACGTCTTCTCAGCCTCTCAGTAACCATGGTGGTGCTGGCAATGGGAATTCTGCCACTCGAAATACTAATTCGAATACATACTCAGGGGGCGGTGAAGACAATTCAGTCAAACCAGCAAAATCAGACTCAAACCAGCAGCCAAAAGAACAACGCCCCCCACGTCGGCCAGCACCCCCTCCGGCTAAAGCTTCTGGGAATGCCATGAGTGGCAGTGACTCAGACAGCAAGGTGAAGGCCAAGGCTGGCAGTGCTCCAAAGTCCAAAGAACAGATAGTTAATGGGGAATAATTGTGCTTTTGAGCTTGTTGGTCTGAGTGTCGTGCTGGTGCCGAGTGGATTGCTGCGTGAATTTCAGCCCCAGTTTTTCAGGTGGTTGTAAGACCTGTTTTTCATCTGGAACAGTAACTTGGCTACCCTTCCCTGATTGAGAAGTAGTTGTCAAAGATCACCAACTAGATGACATCTTACCACAGCACCCTTCCTTCCCCTCCCTGAAAACTGGTTAGGCTGAGAAAGAAATATGGTTGTGTACTTAATAGATACGGGAAACTGCTGCATACTGGAACGATACTGCCAAAGATTTATGATGTGTGCATGCGAGTTTGTATGTTCAAAGACCTAGTTTCTCTAGAATTGTGCTATGTAGGGCTGAATGTCGGTAGTTAATAATTCTGTCATCCTTAGCCTGGGAGGTTCTGATCTGGCAGGCAGGTGACAGTCACCTTGAATAAAGCTTTGTTGTATAGAGTTATAGGCTATAGCCACTAGCACAGAGCTGTACCTGTCCCAGGTACAATAATCTTGCAGCATATGTGTAACAGACATGACAACATCGCTGTCGCAGACATTGCAACAAAACGGCTGAAGAAGATTATGACTGACATCAGAAGTTGAAATTTGTCCAGCATTTAGACAAAAATCTCTCGGTGGACATCTGTGGTCAAGAAGAAGGGGGTGGGGGGTGTAACCACAACTGTCAGAGATAACCTACAGGTAAAGATGACATTGATAACTTGCTGACATGTTGAGAACTGCAAAAATGTAGTTTGCAGAAATCTGAGCAGTTCTCTTTTCTGCTTTGATCCTTGAGGGTCATAGAGGGTGTTAGAGAATCTTGCAAGACTTGGCAGTAATCCATCTCAAAGTGAACACTGAATCATTCTGATATGCCTGTTTATGTAACAGCTCAGGCAATGTATTTGGCATGGTAGCACTCTGTAACACACTACTCATTTGGAAGCCATGCCATTTGTCTTCTGATCAGTAGAACGTTCTGGTCAGTAGCAGACAGTCCCAATGTAAGAAGTGATTGCAGCCATCTCTGCATTATGCACAGAGCGGTGGAGACAAGACAGGACACCGACCTCGACCAAAACTTGATAAGGATTTGAACTAACAATGACGACTTCTTGTCAACGGAATTGAAGACTTTTGCACTGACTTGTTTTGTGCATTGTAAAGGATTTCAGTATCCTTTCCATATGACAGTCTCTTTTTCCACCACCTGTCTTCTTGAGCACCAGTTTAGTTATGTTTCTTGTGACTTTGCCTCCAATCATTCTCTTCCTTTCGATCTTCTTGAGCACCAGTTTGGTCCTCTTTCTTGTGACTGGTCTTTCAATTATTCTCTTCCTCTCGATCTTCCCGACCACCAGTATAGTCCTGTTTCTTGTGAAATCGCTTTTGATCGTTCTCTCTCTGTCTCTCCCTTTGCTAACTTTCACTAGTTTCCTTAATGCCTAAGTTACCTGAATAATTTGTTCTTTCTTTCCTCATTGTATCTCAGCTGACTAGAATTCTGAATAATGTAACTTCAGGGGTTTTTTGTGTGTAGCAGATGTTTATTGTTCAGTGTTGGTGCTGATAAATCTTCAGTGATTATTGCAAGTCTGTCATCTACCTATAAGAGTAGATATTATTTAGTAAAGAGCAACAAGTCATGAGTTTTTAAAAGTGTTTGCTGTTGCAAGTAACTGTTACATTTCTTTTGCATTTTGAATTTTATTAATAGATACATAGTTGATCACTACTCCCTGCTGAAAATAAGATTTTTATTGCAGTGGTCACTGTTTGGATGTTATTAAAATAAACTTCAAAAAAGGTGCCTCTGATGTGTACTGTGAAATTGAAAGAAGTTATTAGATAATATAATAAACTTGTTATGTGCTCTTTGTGAAATCTTACCCAAATTTCTTGCACATTAAGGTGTTAAAAAGTATGGGCTGTTTAATTTTGCATAATGAATAAAATCAGTTACCCCACTACACACCATCACTAACCCCACACATTAAAAAATGTTTTTTTTTTTTCTTTGTTCTTCTTGTGAAGTTTATTTTAATAGATATCTGATTATAATAATTATATAACAGATTAGATGGAGTACATTTTGGTAGGAAAGTTCAGACTTTTCTCCCTAAAATTCTAACTTTGAAGTTTTGATGCATGACTCTTTTCTATTCATTTTCATTCAATAATCTTAAATAAGATTTATCAAGCCATCTTTGTGCAAGTTCTTTGCACGTAAGAGCCATTTAAGAATTTTTTTTTTTTAGTTATTTGTATAAAAGCATTTCATCTGTTCTAAATCGAAATTGCTGTTAGAGCATGGTGGTGACAAAATATTCAAAAAGGATTTTTTTTTTTAACATTTGAAACCAGATGTCATGTGAGTTGGGACCTAAAACAAAATAAGGGTGCATAATTTGTCCATTTGCTTTCATTTTATACATTTTAAAAAAGTAAATGCAGGACTTGTTCATCATGAACTGGTTCATTTTAAGACTTTTTTTTGTTGTTGCCTTCAATGGCTAAAATATTGTCCAGCTGTTTTGTGTATGGGGATGAACAGGAAACATGATATGCACTTGGAGATGCTCTACTTCAAAGATAAGAATTTGAGAATTAGACTAGGCATGTTTTATTGTTTTGCCACGATCATGACTCTCGTGGATTGCGAAAAGAATAGATGGCATCTCATCAAGTATATCTTGATGAATTATTTTTAATGAGAATTTAAGATTTTATGTTTAAATGACCATATGATGCTTTTGGCAGCGTTTAGAGTTAAAACTTTTCAAATTCTCTTGCTTTTTATTTACATTTGTAGTAAATCCTTGTGCATTTGCATAATTTTTCCTCTTAAAATCTGTGTTGGTGCACTTTTTAAACAAAGCGATATATTTGGATCTTAGGTTAAAGATGTTATGAGGTTAAAGGAAATGTGAAAGACTTCAAAACTTGCCACTTGCCAGGATCCAAATGACCACATCTGGTAAGGGGTGGTGGATGGGACAAACTTTTTGAGCTTTTAATTACCATGTACCATCAGACACTGTGGATGTTTTCAATATCTGTTAACCACACTTGATGCTTTTGCTGTGGCCTACAGTTTAGTTCACAATTTATACATATATGAGCTGATGCATCTTTGTGTTGTATTCCAGTTCTTACATCTTTCCTCTTTGAAGGTGGTGTCTGCATACATCAGGGGTCTTAAGTGTATTTGATGATCATTTGCATTCTAATATTTCTGCATTTTTTTTACGTTTTGATAACTTCAAAATTGATGATAATGTAACTCTTAAAGTGGCGTACCTAGAATTATTTGCACACATTATTTGCCTTTTTGCAGTTCTGCAAAAAAGTGTTTACTTACAATTCTTACTTGGGGATTTAAGAGCTTATTTTAGAAATTGATGGCAGGGATAAAACTTGCACTCAAGTTACCATGGCTATGGCCCAGAAGTCAACTACAACCTCGCAGATACAAGCTGTTGTGGGGACTATACACATGGCCCTTTGCAAGCACAAAAAAACTGTAGCAATTCGCAAAATCTGTCATATAAGATCTTTTCAAACCTTCCTGAAAAAGTTTCAGAACTTGTCCCCTTTGCCTATTGAGGACAAACTGGTACTGAGATTGACAGAGATCCCATCTTGTGACCTATCTGTGGCCCCATAAGGTGTCTTGAGAATTAAACCACCATCTGCCATGAACTGATTCTCATGAGTTTTAAGATAAAGAACTTGTAGGAATTGTTAATTAGCTACGGTCATGTGTGCTTCAGCTTTCATTTGAAGACATTCATTGAAAATTGGCAGTAGTGGTTTTTGTTGTTTTTAAATTGCTGGAGTTTAGTTATTTGTCTAAATATATGGAATTGCAGATATGAGCAAAAGACAAGAATGATTACCAGAGGCAAGAACTGCCTTCAGATTTTCTTCAGAGTTTTCATCCTTGTAAAGAGGGTTTTTTTGTTTTTTTTTAATCAGCCCATAAGTTCCTTTTTTGAATGATAGTGGTAGGTAAAGGGTGGTCTTTGACGGGTTTTTTGAAATAGTTTTTTCCCCCTCACCATTGGAATATTTATAAATTGTTTTTCTGCCCTAAATGACATTTTGTGCGTGACTACTATGACGATTTTGCTGTTTCCAACTTTGATGTTTTGCTTGTTAAATATGCTTTGCTCTTTATGAAGTTAAGAAAATGTTTAAAACATTGCCTGTGTTTTGAAACTGTTTACTTGAAATTCAAAATGTTCTAATACATAGTATGACAGATTTTCTTTTAAATTGAAACACGATACATGTAATAAATGGGTTACTGTGGCAAATATCTTTGTATCCTAAAAGTTATAGATGCTTTTACTTTAAACAAGTTAAATTTGTTCTGCTCATCTTTTCTCTATTTTTTCAAGCATGGCAAAAAGCCACAGTGAAGTAAATTGTACTCCCAGTCTAGGTCATTTCACTTTATGTTTTGGAAATTCTCTCCATGGGAGGGAAAACAAGCACTTACCCCATGATCTAGCACTGGAAGTTTTTTGGGGGTTTAGGTGGGGCCAAAATAGTGAGGATGTTAAAAAACAATCAGTTAATGTCACAAATCCCATTAAACTTAAGTTGTCTTGGGTTCTGGTGCTACACTGAAGTTTGGACAAACAATACTCAATATCAGTGGGCAGTTATGACGCATGATAATGAAGTTACTCTTCTCAAGATTTCGCCTTAGCAGGCAAGAGTTGAAATAGCCATGTTTTTTGTTTTCCTCTGTTTATGAGATGGTTGAGAATTACACCAAACAGGCTGAAGACGTGGTGAGATCATGCCACTGTAACCTACTGTTACTTTGTAAGCTACATTTTGTGAGTTGTACCAAGGCATTGCTTAAAGCTTTTGAACCTTTTGGTATGTTTGTCACACATGTTCTTCCATTTTCAAAATAAATCCACCTAAATTGTTTCCAAAATAGAGGGCACAACATCCAGCTTCTATTAGAATATCTTTCAGTTTACTAAACTATTTATGTCACAGCCTGAGCAACATGGTCAGATAAAGGTGCAGTATCAAAGTATACATTACTAAGTGTTATGACAACAAAGTTGTGTTGCTTCCAGAAAAGAATTCAGATGCCCCTTCTGCTTTGGAAGAAATAAAATTTTTGTAAAAGTCATCACCTGACCTTAGAAAGAAAAGAGTTCCTACGCATTTTTCTGCCTCCACACCTGAGAATGGGGACATCACTGAATGCAATGTTTGTATCGAGGTGATAACCCGTATATTTTTTGCAGTCTTTAACTTGGATCTTGTTAGCTTCAAGGCTGTGGCATCAACCATCATTTACAGTGACACTTTCGAAGAAAGAGATGCATTTCCTTCTCTTTACAATGGCTACTGTTCACCTGTTTAACAGGAGTCCCAGATCAGTAGCTTTAAGTGTTCTTGAAACCAGACATGAAATTTCGTGAATGTTTGGAGTTCTGGCACTTAAAAAAAATGTTTTCGAGCTGGCTTTGAGGAGAGCGTTTGTTGCTGCAGTGGTTTGCATCAGTTGATGGGTCAGATTTTTAAACATCAGTAATGAGTTGCTTTTCTTTCAAAGAATGGTTCAGATACTCAGGTTTTTTTTTAATATATTGAAAGTGTTCTTTCTTATGAGGAGAAATAGAGTTAAAAGAGAATTTGTGATCATACTGATTTCATAAATATTTTTATACTTTGATACATCCAGCAGGTGGGGAGACAAGTCAAAACTTTTTTGATGAGTTTGCCCAGTCTAGGATCCGAAAGTTGCCTGCCAGAGGCCCGACTAAGCTTATGCTTAGCAAACTGTCCTTTGTGGACCGCTTAAAGGTTACTTCCTGGTGTGTTAGGGTTCTCTGAACGTATTAGGATTAGTAGCAGTTAATTGCCTGCTATCTTCTTCCCTTGTGCATGTATGCACACTATATTTTTACATTTTTCTCAAAAATAAAGCATTTTATCTGACCTATCTTGATGCAAAATGACAGTAGACATCAAACAAGGTGGGGAATCCACAATACCTACCAAATTGTAAATTGCATGTTATCATGCATGTATATATTTATTTTACTTTTAAAAAAAGTGGTGCACACTTGTGAAAGTGTTTTGCAGTTTGTCATATATACCGATCCCTAGTCCACAGGGAGGAATGGACAAGTCATTTGTACAAGGCACTGAGGCATGTAATGTGCTGAATCATGTGTTTTTGACTTCGTACATTTGGGATTTTTTTTTCTTCTAAGTTTTAATTGAGTAGGTGTTCTATTTGGAAATCACCACGATATTCAGAGACCTTAAGTTCTGTGACCCTTTTAATGCATCATAAAAGAGGCTCACAAAATGAACACTTGACGGAAGATGAATTGGAGAACTTTAATAAGACCTCTGAATTTGCACAGTGAATTTAATTTTTATTGGAACACTTTTATTGTGCACTCCTAGCATCTTTCTGACAAGATTTTGTTACTCATTGTATTTCGTGTCTCTGAAGAGCTGTTGGTTTGCCAGAAAAAGTATTCTAATTGTTAAATGCAAAAAGAGTGCAACTTAAGCTGTGGTCTATTACAGCTAAATGAAGACAACACCAGATAGTTATATTTTGTCTACACAACCAGAAAGAAGAACAAAATGATGTAAACCCTGGATCAGACTTAAAAAAAGACAGACCAAGAGTTCAGAACTAGAGACGAAAGGAGTGGTGTAGACACGGATAATTAAACGATCTGTTTCAGCATGTGTCTAGCTGAGTAAGGAGGCATCAAGGGAGACAACCAGAGATCCTGTGCACAAGCCCACAGAATTTCTGAGTCAAAAAAAAACTACAATATGCAGATAGATGGGCCAGCATTTTCATCAAGAACATAATGGCTGTTGCAGCTTTACACCCATATACCCTGTATGGAGGTAATGAAGATTTTTGATATGTTTATCATCAAGGTCATTTTCTAATGGGTTTTGACTCCTTCAAGCATGTTTGATGCAAACCATATTTGACAGTTGTTATGGGATCAAGGTATCTCATAATTAGAGTGATGAAAGATGTACTTTTGCGTAGCATGTGCAGCTTAACAATATTGGCAGACAGCTGATTGTGTTAGGACTTAATTGCATACAAATGTGTAAATATGTCAACGAAGTTAAAATATATTTGTTCAGGACTGCATCTGGTAATATATAATCCTTTTTTCCTAACATTCAGGCACTAAGTAATTTGGGTTTGGGCTCATGCTCTCACAATTTTTTCAAAAGTTTTACATACCTCAGTTTTGATTTATAAACTTTTTTAATAACATTTTTGGGATAATTTTCTGACCAGAAGACATGATTTTCTTTTTATAATTAAAGGCTAATCCAAGTGCAAAATTTGTTCAGATGACAGATTTCAGTTTATTACAAGATTTTAGCACTCAGTAGCCAAGAAAATAACTACATTTTATTTAAGTTTATTCCTCGTTACTTGTTGAGGATCATAGGACTACTTTAAAGATGTGTAATTTTGTAGCCTACAGTTTTGATCAGAATTTTTTCATAGAAGTCAAGACAGCAGCAACACAAACATAGTCTTGCCAGTATGGCAATGCCTCAGGAGTTTAAGTTTTTGACTTTTATGTGGCTGCATGTTTCACTGATGCAGAAATTAAAATTTGGATCAGTTTGTCAGCAAACTACTGTTTGGCTTGGGTTAGCCTTTACAAAAAGTTAGCATGGTTCTTATCTTGCAAGTGTTGAAGTATAACGTAGATCCATGTTTTAATGCAGTTTTCTCTTGTGTTAATATAAGTATGTAGCTAGAGATTTTTTCAAACAGTATGTAATTTTTTTTTTTAAATTTCAGTTTGTGTCTTTGTGTCTGTAACACAAACTTAGTGATAAAGTTTACTTTTGATGATAGCGCTTGCATTGTCTGAAAGCTCTGCCCTTGGTATACTGATATGCCCATGGATCGTAACTGGAAACTATAAGCGGTATTATCACACCGATTTGAATCATGCATTAGACATCAAACAATGGCCAGCTTTATGTGCCATCATATGTCTGATTTTTTCACCTCCATCTTGAGGCTGAACAGTTGTGGCAAGGTTGTGTATGTCCCATGTTTTGGAAATACACGGTACTTTAGTATTTATTGTGGTCCAGGATGTAGGTCTGTGTGATTATGATACTTGAGAGGTATACATACCAGAAATTACCCAGTCTGCTTCATTACATTTTGATGTTTCAACGTTTTCTGTGGTTGTGGACTTTGGCTGGGACTGGGTGATTAGAACATCATACTATTGGTTTATGAAGTCCAGTTCCTGTTATGTGAATAAGTAACATCTTTCAAAATAAACAATTTTAATTAATAGCTCAGTCCTAGACAAATTAGGCATTGCCTTGCTTGGTTGCATGAATTAGCCTAACGACTAGACATTGGTAATGCTCAAAATGTTTTGTAAACCAATGAAGTAGGGAGGTACACAGGAAAGACCATATTCTTAATGCCTTGGCAGTTAGGACTCAATAAATACATTTTACTAAACCAGTCACCTGTAACTGAAAGACTTGACACTTTCGTCTGGGCATGCATTTTCGTTAACCTTATACCTTGCAGCAAATGTGCTGACTAAATGACAATTTGCCCAGAGAGTGGAAACAAGGCCGGGTTGTTTTTTTCCAGAGATCCCTGTTACTACCTTCCAGAATTTTCTGGTGGTATCATTTTCAAGAACGCCAGTTAAAAAAAAAATACCCCACAAACTGCCATGACTAAGAGTGGTTATAACCAATGTTCTTTTATGCTGGCTATTGTGAACTTAAAAGACCACAGTCATTTTGAAAATTTAACTGGCAGAGAAGACCAGAGTAAGAGGGGGATAAAAGGGTGCCAGTCTCTTGACTAGCTTGCAAAAAAAAAAAAAGCCTAAGCAGTCAGGACAGGACATGAATTTCGCCAAACAAAGAGCACTCATGTGGCTCAATAGATGCTCGACATCTGTTGCAGGACATTTCATGTCCTTTTGGATCATGGTCGCCATATGATTGTTCTTACCTTGCCCTCTCACCAGATTTTTTTTCTGATGTCACTGTCAATGTTGATGTCAGATTATGTATCCACATTGGGTTTAGCTGTCAGAATTGTGTGGGTGTGCGCGCGTGTGTGTGCTGTAGCTTCACAAGTACATAGATTATTAGACATGCCAGCCATTAGGCTTATCAGTTATTTATGTTTGTCACATTTTGCATAAAAGTTTGACATTTTCAATTGTTTTCAGCAATTGTGGCAATCTGTTCTTGAAAATAAAACTGATGCAATATATAATGATGTTTTGTTAATTCCTTTTACAGAGTTGTGGTCCTGAAATGAAAACTAGGCAATCATTTTTTTAAATTCTGCTGATTCTCTTGAGCACACAACAACAGTATTTAATATCAGAACAGTTTTTATACTTTTGAGGTGGGTTTTTTTTTTGAAAGTTTAGTCTGCACCTCAATGCTTTTCTTCTGGGATGCTTTTTGTGCTTACTTTAATCCACATTTTTGTCTAACCTAGAAAGACAGACTCCTGTATATCAGTTGAGATTAAAACACTCATCAGTTTACTCATGCTTACACTTCTGCAAGTCAACAAATATCTTCAGCTTCCACACACACACAAATTTATTGACCATTGTTTAACATATTTACTAGTTGATCATGAGGAATTGTGTACACAGATTTGTTCAAGCACAATGACAATACTTCTACATTTTATTATGGTTCACTAGACGTGGCATATCATAATAATTATGTCCATAGAAGTCAAGTTAATATTTCACACAACTTGAAATTTGTATGAACCCACACTCAGATTGTAACTTTATACAAAGGAAAACGATACAAATGCGCCCCCTTCAGTTTGATGTGAGAGGTATTTGCACGCATTCAATCAGGCAACAAAACAATTTCTGTCAAATTTGACAGTCTTTATCTGTTATTTGGCTGAAAGCCACATAAATGACCAACCATAATGCTTCAGATTATCGGCCCTTTGGTACATTCTGATTCTTCTAAAACATGGTTGATTCAAATGCTGTAAAGTAGAAATATGTACTTCGGTGTCTTTTTGGCTTTATTTCTTTGGTATGGACAATATGGTCCTATGTTTTGCAAGCTGGAAGAAGCTGAGAGCACTTTGGAAAAGCCTTCATTGTGTGTGGGCCATTCAACCAAAATCCACCACATAGCGCTTTTATTGTCCGTGTTTGTCAATGGAATAGGATAATGTTTTGGCTTGGGCTGAACAGGCTCACCAGCTTAAGACAATGCTGCAGCTTACCAAATTCATAGAAAAATCAAACTGGAAGAGTTAACAGCAGACATATGGTTTGAAGGCTCTTGATTCCATTCCAGGATAGATACCTGGGGTCAAATGTAGGAAGGGGAATAATGACCACACCCAAGATTATGCAATGCCGCTGATGAAAACAAGATAAAACGTCCCAGACTCTGTAGTTCTCCTGCTCCATGTTTGACTCCTGTTCCTCAAAGCTAAATTACAGATAACTGCCTCCTACATGATGAGCAGCAAAACCAATGCATACTCCTTGTCCGACTGTCATTGTTCTCAAGTCCCTTAAATAAATGGAAGTGTTCCATTCCATCCAACATATGCACCATACCATCTAGACAGAAAACAAGGGCTTAGTTAATAATATATACACACAGAGATTTAAAAAAATATTTTTCAATCTATAGATCCCATCAAAATGGTTGTTTAAGTGAACATCAGTCCTTTTCTGTCAAGAATGACAAACTAGGCTCTCATTCTCTTATGTACTAGTTCATAGCAGTGCTTATATGTGATACAAAACAGACTGTCATTCACGTATTAGAAGCGAATGACCATGATCAATTCTATCTTTTTTTTTTTTTTTTATATTTCTTATGGCAAAGAAGGGAGGGGAGTATACAAACTCAAACTATCAATCTGAATAGTTTTACATTGATTACCTACTACACATACTTCGTCATGATGCAGTTTTCTAGAGGAGGGATTCTGTTCTCCTCCTGCTTGTGGCCCAGCGTTGTCTTAGGTCTTGGTCGCCCCCTCCTCGTTTCTGGAACATTACTACAAAATGTACTATACACATATCACCATACCATTTATATACTCTTCACAGTGTACTGTACTACCTCATGTCAACAAATTGTATTGCAACTGCAAATTCCAAATATTGGCCATGATACTAATACAGGATGACTGTCCACCTGCAGTTAGACACCGGTATGAAGATGATCACAAACTTAGACAATATCAACACTTTATAGGGAGTTATTTGGGGGTTTGTTTTGCATCCTGCAGAGTCATCAGATAAACACTGCTGACACTCACTCCCTTATCAATGAATGAGAAGAGACAATCCCTCTGATGCAAATGTCTGCAATGTTCTAAATACAATGACTCAAATAGAGATAGCAGTACCTATATTGAGGATAGCTGTCCTAGGCTGGCTCACAAGACCTGTGTAATAAGACAGAGTGAACCAATTTTCTATCCGCCAATCATTTACAAGGTCAAGGTTGGTGCTGAAGAGAAGCCCATACATCTGGTTGACTTTTGTGACCCAAATTGGTGTCTTTGGGGTCTTCAGCATACTGCCAACCTATAAACAATATTAAAAAAAGCCACCACCATCGATTCTCATTATGAACTACTGCACTTTAGACACAGACTGCTCTTTGCTCTATGTCATATATAACTCAAACACACCTCTTGTCCTCTAAGCAGTAGCAATGACTGACAGCAGTTAAACTGGGAAATTCTATGACAATTACCAAGCACCGCATTGTAGTCCTACAACAGAAAATGTCAGTAGGTTCAGGTGTTATATACTTTCAGCCACCAGAGACACACGTACGTTACCTCCGTCCTTCGGTCTGGTTCCTCCCCCTTATCCCAGAACATGAATCCAATATGGCTTCTTTCTTGTACACCTTTCAGAGGCCGTGGCTAGCAGGAAAATATTAAATTTTTACCACAATGATCCTTTAAAAAATACTTTATAATTATTTTTTGGTAATGAGCATGACTTAAAAGAATGTATATTTAAGAAAATTCAACTCTTAGACTGTACAAGAAAAAAAGAAATATGTAAAAGTAGTGAAGTACTACAAGTAAAATCAAAAATGAACTTTTATTAGTCACAGTACAGCAGCCTTCTTTCCTGTGTCAGTAACACACACCTCCCCCTACCTCCAAAACATTATCTCTGTTAAGAATTATGAAAGTAGCTCTGGATTTAGCAGAACTAACCAAAGCATTGCCCCTGCTGTCATACAAAATGTCTCCATTGTGAAGGAAAGAAACAGCATGGCCAGTGAGTGCGAGGTTCAACAAGGAGATGGTGAGATCCTCCATGTCTGTGAGTAGCTTTCCCTTCTTCTCCTTGCTGATGTCCATGTCTTCACGGACCCTGTGCAGTCAGCATGACATGCAGAAGACAGTGGTTTCTACCTCTGGGCACTTCTCTGTCCTTTGAGTACTTTCTCTGTCTCCCTTATCTGTCAGTCAGTTTATGTGTTCATCTGTCTGCATGTCATCAAATATCAATTTATCACTTACAGGCTGCATAATTGGATCAGTTTGGGTGACAAAAAGCTGACTTTATTTCTTAGTTTTGCTAGCACAGTCCAAGACTGATTTTTTTCAATTTTGCATTTTTGTAAATGAAGTAAATGTATATGTGAAGGACAGACAGAGTGACTGAATAAAAAATATTGCAAAGCACACATTGCCAGGCATCTATTTCTTGGGTGTGTGTATATCAGTCCACCCACCCCAACACTCGCATGAGCACAACTTACTTTTGTATCGTCCTAGATAGCACAAGACTGTACAAGAACAGAATCAGGCCACATCCATTCTCTTCCTGAAACTATACAAACGTAAAGCAATGACAACAATTTTAAAGTATATCATTTGAGGCCACAACATTTCCTATACATTTGCACTCATGAATGTGAACATCCTCATTGCTACAGCTAAACTGTGTTGATACACCCATACTGAATGACTTAAATGATCTAATTATTCATAATTTCTGGTTTGACTGCAATTATCTGAGTAAGGTGCCATCAACATAGAATTAAATAATGGATGCATGATGCTCTATATAGTGACTGTGTGATAATGACGTTCATCCTATCAGCTTGCATTTGACTGCCAGATTTTCTCACAATAATAGAAGATTGAGTTATCAGACATTATCCATTGGACTGCCAGGTGAGATAAAATTATAGTTCAGCAAAAACAAACAATCTTACCCTGTCTAAATTTCTCTTCACAAAGGACTTGACCTCCTCCAGTTTCCTAAATTCAAAGACATGAAGCTGTTGGAACAGAATATAAAACTTCTCAATCAGCAAATACCTCCATTCATTCTAAGAAACCAAAGGTTTATAGTTTCCATGTGGCACAGTTTGATATGTCTCCACTAGACTGGTTTAGACATGAAAAATACCAAATATCTATGAGACTGGTTTGTACATGCCAGTTTGGCACAGAATGAAACGTTTATGTTTATGCTTTGAGTAGAAGTAATTTCTTAAATATCTTGTGCTTAACAAATATTCTTCATATTATTAAAAACAGATTTTTCAGAATCAGAGCTTCTGCTGGTCATTATTTCATCTATGAGTAAGAATAGATCAGCTTCTGCAGCTTTATTTTGTTTTCAATCCACACATACACAAAGGAATATTGCAAGCAGTTATTGTACAGCAATAACAAGCTGGTAATAGTGAGAAAGAGCATCAGGACTACAGTGCAGTGATGAAATACAGAACCTTTCATTCATGATTTACAACAACAAATTAAAGTCGTAAGTAATGTAACAAATAATGTCCAAAAACTGAAACAAGACTTTAAGTAATATAAAATTCCTCTATAAAATATAGGCAAATGACATAATGACTCAAATTATGAAGTAAATGAGCTCAAACTGATGAAGGAACATAGTGACTTTGTAAAAGAAATAGTAACTATCTTGGACTTTAATTAAAGAATTAAGCCCCCTTTTTTCCCCCTCACATAACTATATGGTTCCAACTATACAGCTGTCAGCTGTTGTACAGGTACAGAAACACCAGAGACCCATAGCTACAGCTCTGTTGTAAATATTGTCAACTGTTGTACAGGTACAGAAACATCACAGACCCACAACTACAGCTCCTTCCTTGTAACTGCTTCTTTGACAATATTTTCATTGCAGCAGGGAAGCCATATGGCCTATTGATTATAACACTCAAGTTTGGAAAGGAAAGTTGCAGTTTCAAGGCTTGTTCAGGCCAGTGATGATAATAATATTTCCCCTGGCCACAGCAATGCCCAACAGTGGGATAACAAGTGGTGGAAAAAGATATAGATGGGCTCTATTTTCTATGTAGTATGTCTTAGATATGGTGAACCACTCACAGATCACTACCCTTGCTGCCCTACAAGGGATGGTGGTCAGGTTTAAATGCCACAAATGGGAAAGCATATGCACCTTGCCACCACCACATCTCACTTGGAGAGATGGGCACCGCCAAGTGCACAACCCCCCCCAAAAAAAAAAATGAAGAAGGACAAACAGTAACAACAAAATATCAAGTCAGATAGACTGAGGTCTGGACTATCAATGGGTGAGTCCCCAGAAATGCCTACTGGCAACAGTTATGGGGCACAAACTTATCAGA
This sequence comes from Pomacea canaliculata, assembly GCF_003073045.1. NCBI lineage: Eukaryota > Metazoa > Mollusca > Gastropoda > Architaenioglossa > Ampullariidae > Pomacea > Pomacea canaliculata. The sequence goes on from NC_037603.1 coordinate 10,352,424, forward strand.
TTTGGGTATGTAACCTAGCACGACCTGTCAAAAACTACCCTTTAGAGTCGATACCCTGGTCAACAAAGGAAGGGCTGTGAATATGATGGAGTGGACAGAACTTAACATCTGTGGCAAGTGTTGTCATCTGCTGCATCCTCTTGTAGCCCCAACTGACTAGTACAGATCAACCAGTACTGATAAAGGCATGAAATGAGCTCCTATCCCTACTGGGCATGGGACATTATACTTTACTATAGTAGTAACAGCCTGTTACTACAGGTCTGCTGTGGATAATGCAAGATTATTCTTTAATGGTGTCAGCAATGGTAAGAGAATAGGTAAATCAAGAAAGGTCATGCAGTTTGTAATTGTTGCCACAGACTGACTTACAAATGCCCATTGCCCATTAGCAACTTTGTGACTGCCTGGTTAACTAGAAAAGCTCCACACTTTTGGCAGAGTAATAATAAGAAAAAAAGAAGACGATACTTAATACTGTAGTGGTAAGCTTCTTATCAGAGGTCTTGAATAAAAGAAAGTGATTGCATGTGTGCATGTGTGAGCGTGTGAGAAAAATTGAAAGAGTGCATGTTTCTTTGTATATGTGTCCATTTGATTCATGCATATGAATACAAAGTCAGTGTGCACTTGGTAAATTATCAACAAATGCACTGTGGCATGTGTGCATGCTTTAAACAATTCATGCATTAAGCATTCCACAATACTGTAAACAAACATGAATTATTTACAAAAATGCAATCCTAGGAGAATACGGCCAGCTGAGAATTCGTGCACAGATCCTATTTACTGTGCAATTGTTACCTGTCTGTATGCGTAAGCATCCTGGCTTGTAAAGAACACAATGCTGCAACATTAACATGTCACAAAAACAATACTTTCTACTCATGCTTAACGCAAATGCAACTTCTTCCTAAATGCTAGCATTTATGACAAAATTTTTCAAAATGCAAAAGAAAGCAGTTGTAAAAACATTTAATTTGATTCATTGTTATGAATTATCTTTCGACAATCTATTGTAGATTACAAGGTCTGTCTGAAAAGTAAATGGACCGGTGTCACAAACAATTGTAATTCCAAACAACAAACCACATGGTTTCTCCATGCAGTCCCACAAGTCTAATGCACTCTTTCATCCTTCTCTGCCAAGATTCTATGCACTGCGTGAAGGATTCTTCTGGAATGCCCCTCAGCTCCATGAGGAGGTGCATTGTCATGGTCAAGCAGTCACAATTTGTCCTGCCACAACTCTTGTTTTATCTCACACACTAAACAAAGCAAATGCTGAAGAATCTCCTTTTAGACTTATTGCTGATTGACCATGTGACCCTGTAGCAAGGACTCACCATGGACGATGTATTTAGTACACACATTCTTCTTTGTGACCCAGTCCTGTTACTTTTAAGACAGACCTTGTATGACATTATACAAGCATCCCAGCTGCTTCACAGTCCGCTGGAATCAAGATCAACAAGTTTTAAATCAAAATGACCCACCCTTTCGGTAAGATTGTCAAATCTGTATCTATAGTCAGGTCCAAAGCATGCCTCCTCTTCCATCAACACAACAGTACTTCTTCGCTTTTCTCCAGCCTGCCATAACATTGTGCACATTCCTTCAATCAAAGCTCTCCGTCGCTCAAAACTGTTTGGCTTAAGTGAGCTGTCAAAATTATCATAAGAACAAAATATATGATCAAAAACTTTGCTGGGTGAGACGTAAGACCAATCCTCTGAAAACACACAGTTACCTGCAAAATTTTAGCTTATGGTTAAATTTCAAGTCTTAGGAGGGATGTTCTCAACAAAATTAAATTAAGTCATGAAGTAATAATAGTATTCTTAATGCCAAAAGCAATATTTGCCACAGTAAAATTGTAGTATGCATGCTTTGTCCTGACCATGTTACATTACTTTATAACTTTTAATAACTCCTTTCTTCCAAGATCTGAAAACTTGGAAACAGAGTGAAGTTTGCAAGAAGGTACCTGGCAGTAGATAGGCTCGACTTGTACTCCCTATCAAAAAATAAGTGCTTCAGAAGGTAGCCTTGAATGCACAGAGCCAGTCCTCGAGAGCCACACTGAGGAAGAAAAGAATCAAGAAAGACCTATATCAAAGCTGATTTCTGTAAAAGTATTCTTGTCAACACTCCATGTGTGACAAGCACAAACACTCTACAAATGTGTTTTATTTGCACTGTTTAAATCCATACTTGCTTTTTACATGCATACATAAATGTTTGAAATCAGATGCATGTTCAGTTGCAAATACAGACATGTACACATATTCTTGTGCAAAACTATAGTTATGTGTACTAAGACTGTGCTCTCTGCATACCCTTTGTGTCTGTATTCCATAAGGATATGGACCATCTATATCTTGAAACTCCAGTGTGGATTTTCGCCACTCTTGGCTGAAGGAATGATGAGGCGTGCCATAAACAATCTTCCTTAATTCCTAGATAGGTCATTCAGATTATATTATTATAAGAGAGAAAATTTACTTTTTTTTCCTCTGCTGAGAACAAAGAGAAATATATGCTTGACATGTTAAAGTATGCAGGACACAAGTTATCAGTGAATGCTGGCCCAGAACGAAACATTCTTAAAAACAAAATAATTATGAGGGAACTACTGGTAAAACTAAAAATAATAGCTTATAAGATCTACAAGACTGCTCATTTTGTACTGATGCTTCTGATAAATAACCGCTATTTTACTTAGATCTCTTTCTCTCTATATATATGTCTGTGCAAGCATGCATGTAGTCTATGTGGTAAACCAGCCTGTACCCCTGTATGAACATCACCTATAAGACTACAGTAGTTAAGAAAGCTACTTAGTCTATTGCCTTTCTCCACCTTTTTGTAGATTTGACTTTATTGTAGAGGAAACTACAAAAGTGCCAGCAAGAATGCAAAACACTAGTTGATCATATCCAACATAAAAGAATTTACTTTAACAGAATACAGACAACTAGCTATCTCTCATCCAAGTAGTGAAAAATGACAACCATGACATACCACAGCAGTTTCTAAACTTATTGGTGTTCCTCCTATGGTCCTGGTCATAGCTGATCCAAGATGTCTGGATGGAAACAGGATTGTGTCCCCTATAAATGATGAAATAGTGTGGTTTTGAATATATCTACTTATTTAGTGGAAATCATACCATGCTTTCAAACTTGTGTGTGTATGCACCACTCATCCACACACACACAATTTAGCTGCTTTACTCCTTAAGGACAAGTGTGCGAAAACATACTGGACACATCTTTTCATTAAATGCATTGAAAAAAATTATTTTGAAGAGACTGGCACCTCGCTGGACTTTAACTTCTGGCCATCTGTCTACATAGAAAGTCTGAAGTCTCTCATGTAGGCCTGTTACAGATGGCACAATGCTCGAAGGGCTAGCTGGCATCGAAAATCTCTGATCTATAGCAGCCAGTCGTCTCTGTGGCATGGGAAAATCTTACAATTAGTACTGACCATTTTTGTTAAATAAATGAATATATAAAAACAGAATGTTATCTAGTTATTCATGCATCAAAATGTACGGGTTGTGAATGTTTACATGAACTCTTTCTCTCTCTCTCACAAACACAATTAATCTTCTCCTTTACACAAGCAAAGACTCAATACCAGGATAAGTAGCAGAATTATTCACACCTCATATTCCTCATATTTATGGACTGTTATGTCTAAAATTGAGCAATGTTCACAAAATTTGCATCCCTACACCCTAATAAGCCTCTTTCTTTAATTATTAATATATGAATATATTATAAAACATACTGTCAAACAGTTTCTTACAAGACACTTCAGAAACAATGTGCTGCAGTACATAAATTCTACAATGAACCCTTTCTCTGTTTATTTATTACTGAATAAACTAGCTTTAACTAGACATGCAAAACTAAGGAAAGGTGACCTGACACAAATATCTCCAAAATTTAGAAAAAAAAATGACATCAACCCTCTCCTGATGTCCATCCCACTCTATCTGATTTCAACCTCCTCATTCTGATATCAGCCCTCTCATCTGACATTCAAACCTCACCTTCTGACATCAACCCCACCGCCCTTCATTCTGACACCAATAACCCTCTCCTCCTGACACCAACCCTCCTCTTCTGACATCTGTACTAAGAAAATCAGTTAAGCAGCTGTTGGGTGGGTAAAGGAAGTTTTCCAGCCACAAGCCCCAGAAGTCCTCTGCGCTAACCACCAGGCTGCATAACCAAATCCTCATCTTTATCATGTGCTAAAAATACAGATTTAAGCCCTTCTCCAATGTTTAACCCATTAAAGGTATAAGCATAAGTGTAAGCCAAAGAGATAAAAATAACCCAGCAAAGTGTGGCAAAATCAACGTGCGAGACAGCCAAGAAATAAAACCAAAAAAAAAATCAAAAACAAAACAAAAACAAACGGAGTGTATATTTCGGCCAAAGTATGGCGCATTGGTATGAAAAAAGATAAAAAGAAAGTGTAGAGCACATAATAAGAAGAAGTGTCAAGCAGAAATAGAAATGTAAAGCAAAAATTGCTAATATACTAAAGGACAAGAAGATGCTCATACAGCAAACGAGGATACATATTTCCATGACAACAAAGAAAATAATGATGACGATGGTGAAACTGTTCTAATAATAATAAATGTGTGATTTGTATTGCACATACTCACTCATAAGGAGCATGCTCTCAGCACTTGAGACAAGAACAAGACATGAACAACATATAAAGGAATGAAAGGATGAACAACAGTTCTGACGACTCATAAAAGACAAATATAAAACTGTTATAAACTGGCAGTCTTCTATAAGAAAAAAGCATGCTGTACATGTGCTTGTGTGTCATGGGTGACAAAGCAGGTATCAGTGTGAATGTCAGAATGGTTGTGGTCTCACTAAAAGTGTAAGCACCTTCTGTGTTTTTCGCTGATAATGATGATAATGATTGATAAGATGGAGGAAGTCCTGTAAAGTGCAGTATATTAACAATAACTCTGCAAGCATCTTACATTAAAAGTTGCATAAGCACTAAAGCAAAGGTAAAACTTAAGCAACATTAAGTGTTATATATACAATGAAGGATGAGACTATCTACTGCAATGTACAATAGCGTGAGTTTTAGTCCCAGACAGGAAAGCTCTCAAAGAAACCAGCAACAAGACTGTATGAAGATCACACTTGAAAATAAAATTCTGCTCCCTCAAATTTTGCAATAAAATTATTCTTTATAGGATAGAACATTAGAAAAGTATAGTTAGTACAACTAGAACAAGGTACATTTAAAAGCAACCTTCAGCCAAAAGGAAAATGGTGCATCAAAATTTTTCTGCTAATTATAAGGTATAGCCATACTGTAACATTGCTTACTTTCGCAGATCCAAGCTGAACACGTCTTGGCTGTAAACATGTGTTAGCATATTGAAAAGGATCTCAGTAATTTTCAGTGTTGCTTGTTATTAGTTCATCATCATGAACATCTCATGTCGATCATTTGACCTTTTATAGACTAACTAGCTAGTTCTTCCACTCCTTTGGTGTTACAGTTTAATCAAGAATTATTTTGTGTCTACTTGTTGATGTTCTCTCCCAATTAAACAGGTAATTAATATCTGCTTTGTTTCAGATTCTCAGTGGTGTGCACCTTAAAACGAATTGCTATGGCAACACTTTTTTCACTTACTAAAACTGAAAATAATTTGACATCAGATTTAATTTTTCCTATACAGTTCCCACCCATGAATGCAAACATCTTCATCGGTATAGCTTGATTACATCAATTTGTCCATATTGAATTAAAAAGGTTATTTGTCGTTATATCTGCTAAACGTGCAGCATCACCATCTACATCTAAATTATTTTTAAAACTATACATGTATTTGTGAATGCTTTCTCATTACACCTCTTTCACAGTACTCAGATGGAACACTCCATAAATTAGGTTGACCAATGGTTAAGTAACAATTTAGAGATCACAATTATACAAACAAAATTTCCGTACAGCTGGTTACCTCACAAAAAGGTTCAACTAATTTTAAAAATAAGACCAGAAAAAGAAGCATACCTTTGCATCAATAAGAAGTGTCTTTTCGCTGTCTAATAAATTCAGCAACTTCATGAGGTGATCACGTTCTACCAAAGAAGTAGATTCTCTCTCATCCATTGTCTTTGCTTCTTTCAGGGTCAGTTAGAGAGAAGAAATGTTGCACAGAAGGCCTTAAACTGATGGTCAAAATGTATCAAGTTTTGTTTAGGTCATCTGAAATTAAATTCCATAGATCAGGTTGAATCAATCTTTTTGATCTTATTTGTATTGATATGGCCTACCATTGAGGGGTTGAATCAGGGTTAGCTTAACTTTCTATCTATAAGCTGATGGTTTTTATAAGATAATAACTATGTTCAACATACTGGTCATAATGACAGTGCAGAAGTTATATAAGTGTGTTAGTGTGGGAACTATATATATAATGAGCGTTATTCATTATAACTTCTGAATTCTTTTCAGTTGAGGTCGTTCATGTTTCCCACGGAACTAACGTTGACAATACAACTTACTTTGATTTCTCTGTAATTTCTTTCTGTAAACAAAAACATTATTCATGTTACATTCCTCAAGTTTTGGATTCTATTCATCAGCCAGGAAAAACTGCAATCGCCCGTCGCTGTGGACGCCAAGTCTAAAATTAGTAGTCGCCGTTAAAAATAAAATTCTCATCGCTTCCGGTGAAGATGACTGATGACTGTAGCTCCATGGATTTGATAAGGATCAAAATACACCAGAAAACTTAACTGGAGAACAGATAATATAAAACAATTACGAGAAGAAAAAATAAAAATGCTACGTTCCACATCAAGTAAAAATTTGCTCGCATCACGGACGCGGATGGAGACAAGTCTGTGCTCGCTAATGGTCGTCTGCTCCACGGGAGCAGCCAGTGAGTTAGTAGCTTCCGCGAAACGACTGGCTGCTACAGAATAAATGGAGTATTTTCCCGGTAGTTACCGTTTTTGTTTTCGATTTTGTGTGTTTGTGTGTGGACTCAGGATTGTAGGTAAAAAAAATGCTGGTTATTTTTTCATTTTATGGACTGGAAAGCACGTGAACGTAGATCCCCCTGTACACGTCCATGGGCAAGCACGCGACAATCAGTAAGAAAGGTGCATGCCGATCTTACTGTTCTTACATAACGGGGGTCTGGAAATCAGTTCTTCTGGCTTCTCTCAATGCCATTTTAACAGTGTTGTATAGTCACTTCGTTCAGCATCTGTAAGTGTACATGTGCTGTTTAGCCTCTCAACTGACCACTCAGCACCACTCCTCAATTTTGTTATGGAGTTCCCTGGGGTGTATTATTTCTTCCTTCTGGGGATTTTGTGCTACACACTTGTGGGTTTGTAATGTTTCTGAGTGGTGTAGATTGTGATGATCGGGTACCACCAGTAGAAGGAGCCATATCACGAGAAACTAGGACAGGGATAGAGGAGGCCCATGTCATGTCTGTTTGGATAGTGATAGAAGATGATGGTCATTTTGCAACGACTGTCGAACAGGATGAAAATCCTGGTGTAGGAGTTGCTCCTGAGGAGCCACCCTTGATGCAACAGCGAGCATCGGAATAAGAAACACTAGATTACGAGTGTATGTATTGAACAGCTGTCTCTTCCTTCCATTTCAGTCTTTGGAAGATGCAACATGAGAACCGTCACAGTGAGGGCGTGAGGTACATCAGCTGCAGCCAGTCCCACCGCAGTGACTTGCAAAAGCTAACCCCTTGACCATAATGCTGACGGTTGAAGCAGTGCAATGGAGAAGGAATGAACAGATTGAAGCAGTGCAATGGAGAAGAAATGAAGAGATACTTTTACCTGCAAATACCCAACTTCAATGAAGTCAGGTATTCAGGGCAAGCTAAAGGTCAGAAAAAGAGTGTTGGTACAGATTTCTTCTCTCTCTCTTGGGGTGGAGCCTCTGTACAGCTGTCACCCACATAAGATGCCAGTTCTGACTTGGTGTTGCCTTCAATATCCCGGCAAAGTCAGGGCAACGAATTGAAAGATCAGTGTGCTGTCACTTTGATAGGTCTTTCTAAAAACTGTTTTCTGTCCCATCGGCAGAGGGTCTTTGAGGCCTTGTGGGTTGCCCACTGGAGGAGGAATTGTCCAGAGCGTAAGTGCTTTATGGAGGAAAAACCTGCAGAATTATTTTTAAAACCTTTGGCTATTATGAAAGGGAAAAAGGATGAGCTGGGCCAGCTCTGGATCCTATTCATTGCAACAAGAGAACAGGACCTGTCCCCCTTGACTGTCTTCCTTACTGTCTGAAGACAACTCATCCTCACATAAGCGTCTCCCCAGCTCCATCTACTTTTGTAGCCATATTTAATTAAAGGCTAGTTCATTCCTTCTACTCCTTGCTCACCATGAAGTCCAACAAGGTGAATTGACCAAGCGATACCACTTAAGGCATTTCCAGCAGGATCACACCATGGTTCAGGAGTATGGCCTTAAGAGAGGAAAACCAGATTGACCCCAGCCGGTCTTCTAGCAAAACTAGGGCAATGCATGACCAGCAACCTATCAGGGAGCTCAACCTCCATGATCTCATCCTCCCCCGACACGGGTCGCACTGCATACCAAACGCAGGGGACCTAAGGAGGCCAGAGAGAAAACAGATACATCAAAAGAAAGGGATGATGCAAAAAAAAAAAAAAAAAGCCAGGAGAAAAACGAGTGTAGATATAAGATAAGGTAAAAGTGTAGGGTGACAGGGTTTGTTTGAAAAGGATATAGGTTAAAGGTCTGGTGAGAGAGAGAAAAAAGAATAGTATAAGGGAAAGGGGTGGGCCAGCTGAGTCACCCACCCAGAGAGAGGCTGGGTGTTCACCCTCAGCACAAGAAACCAAGCTTATATGGGAGAGTTATTTTACAACCTTTATTAGTTTTCACCCGAGTGAAATAAGGGAAAATTTGAAGTTAATGAGTTATTCCATCCTTTTGTTGCACCCTTGTAGGATGTCCAGTCACAGCTAATTTGTCGCCTTTCCATCTGCGTACTTCTACTCACTTGCAAACAATTCGGGAATAAAGAGAATTTCATTCAAGTCATCCAAGTAATCCTTCATATTTTGAACTGTGTACCCAATCAAGCACTAAATATTAAAACAAGTTCTCTGCTGCTTGCTTTGCAAATACAGAGCACGCACACACACATACACCATACACATCACCCCTTCCCCTACACATTTTTTCTGAGTTACAATAAAAGACGATTTTCAGATGTAACACTATTTATTTAACACATTTTAAAAGCAAGCAATAGTTTAAAAACTACGATTCTTAACAAGCATAAAATGGGAGTAAAATATTAATGAGATTGCACAAGTATATTCCTGGTCTGAGCTCAATTGAAATATAGCATACAAACACATATTTAATGAAATGAATAGAGAAGAAAATTTTAGAATCTTTTCCATACTCCATGTAGTTTACTGTTGCATCAAGACTGAAGAAAACTTTCTTAATGTCCCTTTATCTCAAAAGTAAAGCCTATTTTCTTTTCATTTTAATTAAAACTTTTTTTAACATTAATTAAATTTGAAATTGATATTTTAATAATAAATTTGAAATAAATCAACTTATGACATTTTCCATCATCACTGTTTGTTCCCTGATTCTGCTTTGTCTTCTATGTTTGTCTTTTATTACTTGTCTGCATATTTGTTCCCCTTCTATCCTTTGTATTCTGTCTCCTACTGGTCTAAGTGCTAAGAGCATGCTCCTTCATAAGCATGATTATGGACTATATAAATCACACATTTATTATTATTAATTAGCTTTGTATGAAATGAAAATATCCTTTTAACTATCCACAAAGTTTATGGAGAGTAAACAAACATTTTCACGTAAGCCTTACCATTAAGGCATTTAGATGACGATTTTCTTCCCTTTGTATGCCACATTTCGCTGAAGCAAAGACCAGCTATATGTGATACTGAGAATAATAACAACCTTGTATTTTATAATACATGACAGAAAGTTCAACTACAACTTTGTAACAAATATGACTGAAATATTTCAGCTAATGAAGATTGACTTATTAATCATGCTTGTTGATCAGTGAATTAGTATTGTAATCACCACAGAAAGAGTAATATAACTTTTCCACTTTCTAAATATAGAGCACTTAATGTGTACTTGAGTTTAGACCAATATTTGAAAGTTATGAGATGTGAAATATGATTCAATAAGGAACACTGAAAGATCCATGCAATACTGATACAAGTATATAACACAAACAACGGTGGGATCACAAATATCACAAAGCATTGTGCCAACAATAATCTTATGAATGGAAATGTTAGAACACCTAAATATTGTATTCACAGATGAGTTTTACATTTTTCTATGTATAAATTTGTGATAATGATCTGCTGACTTCACAAACAAATTTTATTATTAATATAACCTTTTTCTCATGTTTCAGTTGACTTCTTCAGAAGTTGCCCCTTTTTGTTTGTACATTAATGTTGTGTATTGTTCTGACATCAACTTATTTTCATGTCACCCCATCTGTCACTAATGAAGCGCCTTGAACTTCTTCAAAGGTGATGAAACAATGCTATAGAAGCCAACTGTTATTATTATTGATGTTTGTGTCCACATATTTTTTTAATGTTTGCAAGTGTAAGACACACCCTTAATATGACTGTGGAGGTTAGCAGTGTAGCGATTCTAGTGTGGCATAATTTGGTTTTTTGGTAGACTAAGCAGGGCAAGTCTCTTTCCCTTACTACCATATTCAAAAAATCTGAAATACCATGTGTTTATCTATATCTATGAAAAATGTCTTCGTAAATACCATCTTAAAGAAAAATATCAATTATAAGACTTTTCATTTTTACCATAAATGTAGCTTTTTTAACTTTTACTGAGGCAGAGAGAATACTAAGGTTTACCCCTTGAAATGTGAGATGCAAAAAAGCTCATTATTCTTTACACCCATTATAAAAACTATAACCTGATTCTCATTTTGGTGGACAGTACTAGCTATTCAGTTCAAAGAAGTTCAGTACCTATTAACTTTGAAAGTTTACTGAAAGAGTCAGGAGATGTTAAGATAAGAGTATCAAGGTCAAAGGATTTTTTCTTACTTTTGAAATTGGCAAATTTTAACTTCAGATATATAAAAATATATAAAATCATTTTAAAATACATGCAAATGAAAATATTTTGATTATGATTACTACAGGATTATGTAAAAGCAAAGTATATGGACTAGCTGCTCAAAATCAGTGCTATACTGGGTTATAGATAATAATTCAATATTGTAAACATAAAACTTCAAAGAGGTAGAAGGCTGCTCTTTGTTGCCTACATCTAGGAGAAAAGGAAAAATATAGATCAGATGAGTTACAAATCTGTTATCATCACAGTTTGCTCAAAAGACAAAATGGGCAAAACCCACGATAAATTGTTAACATGAAGTAGACTAAAGAAATATACATTAAAAAATGGTCAGCACAAAACACAATATTGCACATAAAATATAGGAACACAAGCAGCAAATATGATCTTTAAAAAAAAAATTATGACTTCTTAATAATCCTTGACTTACTTCTGCCCTCCTTACCAGCTGATGCACAAAATGGTTTACATTTTTTTGTTTTTGTGTTGCTACTTTCATTGGAATTCTGAAAACTTTATGAAAGCATATAGCTTCCAATTACCAACAAAATCAGCATTACCCAATGACCATGTTTTAGTGATCTGTTATGAATATTAATGTGCAAACTTTTAAGTTTTAAGAACCACATTACATAAAAGCAAAGGACACATGAAATTTCATTATAAAGACAAACTTGCTTGAGCCCAAAGTATAATAAGACAGCAAGCATTATTAGCAAAGGTGGCAAAATGCAGCTGGGGTAAGTTATTTTCTTCAGAAACAGCTGCTAATACTTAAAATGTATAATAATGAATCCTGCTAATAAAACATAATACTACATCTGTTTTGAGCAAACAGGAATAATTTCCTTCAGCTGAGTTCTAAATCAGATGATGTGACCAGTGCAGTTTTGAAGAATGGAGTATGTCTTTCCAATCAATATTAAAGGTACCGAAAAAAGCCATTAAAAATAGACGAATTCGGTGAAGTAAATAATCATACAAGGAAAATGTGCAAGATGGCTCAAAACACAGAATACATTTGGTCTAACACATAAACTCCAGGTATTACCTAAAGCTGACACAAAATCCCCATCTTTTGTTATGCAGTGAAATGGAATCCAAAGCACTGAACATGGTTTCATTGATATCTTTAAATATAGTGTTTGGGGAAGCATTTTTTTTTTAAGATTAAAAACAAACAAAAGGGAAAGCCTTTAGATTGTGGTCAGTGTGTTGCATTCTCCTTCTATTAGTGACCAAAAACTTAGTGAAATCATTTCACATCCAGTAAACCCTGTACTTTCTCAGGAACCAAAAGTATACTTTATATTCTGATTATAGCCAGCACAAGTTTAGTGCTATACCATACTCTCAACATACATTCCCAGCAAACCCTGTATGCAGGTTTCAAATGAAGTGTGACTGCAGAATGAAGACATTCCGCCTCCCTCTCAAACAAAGGGGTGTGGGGGAAGAGGGGAGGGTGGAATGGAAATAACAGAATATGACAGTGAGTACGAGTTAGTGTGAGGAGGATAACTGCTGACAGAAATGAGCACCATAGGGGTTGTTATATATTTTTGGAGATAAACATATTGTTTTGGTTTTATAGATATTTATATTTCTAGATGGGTTGGAGTTTTAATCTGTAAGTTTTACCCTGATGCTTCTGGTTTTAGAGTGTGTTCCATGCACCTCATGAACAGCTGATACAATTTGTGGATGGCAACAGTTCTGGGGTTCTTGTTGCTGAAGACATTCCATAAAGGAACAAAAGGTTGTATACTGGAGTTTGCCTCCAGTATTGTAACAATAGCTCCAGACACATGCTCATGTAGCAGCCTTGGCATTAGCTTCAGGTGTTGTGATATGAAGAGGTTGCTTCATTTGTTTTTGTTGTAGTTGTTAAATGTCTGCAGCTGTTCTTGCTATGGTTAAATATGTTAGGAAAATGCTTCTCGGTGTTAAATTTACTGCATCTGTTCATATTTGGCCTTGCTGATAGATTTTGCCAAGCAGCATGCCAACAAAGCGCCCAGAACCTGAAAGATGAGAACAGAAATAAACCATTTACACAATACAAGATAAAACAGGATACAATACTTGTAAATTTCTTAAAGAGAGTTAATTTTTAATGAATTTCTAACAATGTTCTTTTCATCTATGTAGAATCAAGTCAAACACATTCTCAAGTACATTAAAACTTCTGTATGCTGCTGACATTGCATGCACTCTGAATTTTGATGGTAAGCCTTGCTCATACTTCTGTTTTACATATTTCAATCTATACATAGTGGTATAGATATATATGTGCATATACATAACCTAAAAACATTCATCTTGCTTAACTCACATCCACACACACACACAACCAACCTGGAAGAATGAAATTCCCAGAGCCACACCACCAATTGGTCCCATGTTGCCATTGATGAAATCTACCACCAGTTTGTGACAGCCCTAGCAAACATTTTGCAAATCATTAAGCACTTTCAACTTTGACAATACTCATAATTATCACATCTGCAATTACCATCTAATGGTTCATAACACCATGCTTAAAATACCTCTGAAGAAGAGAGCAACAGTGATTTCTAAAACCTTTTATATATTTATGTTATCAGCAGGATACACAAAAATATTTATGAACTTGAGCATATTTTTAAGTTTCTGAGAGTCTACCAATACACAAACCTGTCAGGAAATGTATAATTATAGGTTTATTTGTTTTTGTTGTTGTTGTTGTTGTTTATGCACAATAGAATATTTCAGGGAAAAGCTGTTAAAATGAGACAAAAGAAAACTAAAGATTAAAATTCATTAAAACTAATTAAAATTAAACTAAAGAATGAGGAATAAGTACATGGACAAAAACAGGCAGATGGGTATTGTTGGCAGCAGGAGGTAGGTTGGTGTTCTGGCATGTCTTTATGTTGCCATGGCAACAAGAGATTGGTACAGTGTTGGGTTCTTTCTGCTCCCTGCCCCAAGGAGTGTTGAACCAGTCAGCATAACTGTTGATACCACAGCAGCTAAGCTGGTAACAAAAACAATGAGAATATGGATTTCAGATTTTAAGAAAGCTTCATAAATGAAAATAACTATGACTCCATCGATAAAATAATATATGCAGGGTCTGGACACCTCTTCAAACAAGAGGCCTGTCCTTGAGTTCCCCATGTTGCCCTCCCCAGCAATGACTTACCCTTGCTTCATACCTACAACTCCAGCTTGTGTCAGTGACAATGACAGCTGATGTTGAAGAAATAAATAAGGAAACTGCATGGCAGCTTAATTTTTTTTAATTCTATAAATTACATATTTGCATCAACAATATTTTGTTGACCTTGTGATAGTAGATCTTTTCTAAATCCAGAAACTACTGTCTTGTATCTTGTGGCCACTGTTGGGTATGCTCAAAACTATTCTATCCTAGTGACTAAGGCTACTTGTGAATTAGTGTCATTCTTTGTAAACTTAATTTCACTATAGAAACTAAGTATTAAGTTTTGCAAGCTGCATGTAGTACAAGCTTCACAATATATATATATACAGGGTTAGTCAAAATTCTGTTTACACTAATTATGGACTGTGGTGTCATCTATTCCCTGTGAAATGTGTGTCCATGTAAACAACCCAATAAACGTCAACAGATAAGAAGTGCAAGGGGAGGTCCTTAAAGTATGCTGTATGTATTTACTGACCAACACTTGTAAATCATGAAAATTTAGTTCCAGTTTTTATAGTAGCAAAGTTTACGCAACATGAATAAGAGCACACACACACACTGCAGTATTATTTCTAGCAGCATCAAGTGGTATAGCTTTCATAAAAGAATGTTTCTAAGTATGGGGCAGTAGAATAGGCACTGCATAATCAAAAATAAACCCTGATTTCCATACCCTTTTACACTTGGCATAATTGTTAAGAATACAACAATGGATGTGCAAACATTTTTTCTCACCTTTGCTTGCAGCTCATCAAATGCACCAGTTATCTCTTCATCACCCTTTGTGCCATATCGTTCTAGGCCATTCTTCAGTCCTTCTCTGAAACCTTCCTCCAGCTAAATGTACAGAAAAAAAAACTTTCCAAAAGTACTGAACCAAACTCGGTTTTTTTTAATGGTTTTTATAACTCTCTAATCAACCAAAAGATAAAGAATTTTAAGGAGTTTTCAAGCTGCAAGTCCTCAAACATGGTGTCCAGTCACTTAATCCCCAGACACTTCATCCCCGACACTTCATCCCCTAGACTTTTAATCCCCAGACACTTCATCCCCAGACACTTCATCCCCGACACTTCATCCCCGACACTCAACAACAATTTTCATATCATATTGTTGAAGAACATTAAATTTACTAGCTTATATGAACTTTAACTAATGTTGTAGATGTTCAAATGACGTTGAAGTTAATAGCATGATTTGAATTTGAATTTCAATTAAATTTTTCGCTGACTTCATAATTTTTATAGTTAAGGATTTAGTTTAGGGATTAAGTGTCTGGGGATGAAGTGTCTGGGGATTAAAAGTCTAGGGGATGAAGTGTCGGGGATGAAGTGTCGGGGATGAAGTGTCTGGGGATTAAGTGACTGGGAACCCTCAAACATCCGCTTGAGAGCAAGAATAGCACTGAACATTTATTCAAAGATAATGCAAAACATCATACCTTCCCCTTGTAGACCAAAAGTGTGATGCCAGCACTTAGCTCCATAATGAAGACAAGGAACAGAACACCACAGTACTGAAAGACAGAAGTGGCAACATGTTTGTGTAGTAAGGGGACTCTGTAACCTTACGGCTATTGTCAACAGAGAAGAATAGCTCCCAAGTGCCAGCCCAATACTGGCAAAGATTGTTTATCCACAAGCACTAATTCTAATAAATTTAACAGCTGTTGATAAAGTATCTAACTGGATATTTCAATGTCTTTTAATCCTTGAGGATTCCATTCACCATATCCCTTCAGTTATGCAGAAACAAATGACAAATACTATAAATATACTCCCCCAAAATATTAAATCAGCACTTGAAAAAAGAACTCACCATGTACAAGAGGAAGGAGTGTCCTTTGATTGTACAGCAACATCCCAGTGACCCAACAAGGACAATAACTGCTCCAACACCGATAAGAACATAAGGTGCTTCAGGCTGATAAATGGAGGACAGTTCCAGGTACTTGTACAGATCAAGCTTGGTCCAGATGCCAATGGCTAGAATAACAATGCCAGTCACCTGAAATACCAAAGAAATGCTGTTATGACTCATTTGCCACCCATGACATGGCTATACAACCTTTGGTTGGATCAATCTTTCCTTGATCCTTTCCAACAAGGCAAGAAGAGGCATTTTCATAAATGCTGTTTACATGTTGAATGAAATTGCAATTTTTACTGATTTGTTAGAGAGTTTTGCTTTGCTCATACTTCCCATTTGTTATTATCTCCTCTTGGAGGGGGGGGGGAAAGAGCTAGAAGATTATGAATGCTTGCATTTAGCCTGAATTTATTACAGGGGTAAAGAGTTGTAACCTCACTACATGGAGGACAAGCTTTGATTTTGTCTAAGATACAAAAAGCTCTTATTTTATTACTTAGGTATTACTTTTATTTTATTACTTAGCTTTCACTTTTGTTTTATTACTGAAGTAAAAAGCTCTATTTTTGTCACTAAGGAGGCAAAAAGTTGCCTTCTTTTATTACTTAGGTAGCTTTAATGGAGATTAACAATTAATGGCATGATTTATTCTTTAGGAAGCTTTAACAGAGATGAACCATTGCATAATTTTATTGATCTTCATTAGTTGATGAGAAAGATTAATTTCATTTATATGCATTGAGGGTGCCTCAAAATTTTTTTCTATCTTACTTGTTTACCAAGTGTGAAGGCTTAATTTCAGTGCTTTTGAATGTTTTTCCAAGTATAGTACACTATAAGTGCTTGCAGATCTCTCTTGGGTAAGCATACATAGTTGTGCACCTTAAGGACCATCTTTTTGGGTGGTCTACCTCTTTTCGCACTATCCCACGATCATCTCAAATCAAATCCATGTCACTCATAGGATAGGATTCTTATCAGTTTTTCCAGTAAGCCATAAGAGAGGATTCTTATCTTGTTTTTTTAAAGTCAGTCATAGGATACATAATCAGTTATTTCTCAATCATAGGATAGGATTCATATCAGTTTTTTTCCCAATCATAGGATAGGATTCTATAAAAGTTCTTTTCAGAAAGCTACATGACGATAACACAGTAATGTAATTAACACAACTGATAATCAATTTAATGCACCGCTTTTGCTAAGAAAATATCATGCAGGAATTGGGTTAGCCTGACCGGTCTCCAGAGCTGAGTCATGTGGCCAAAAATCAATATCAGGGTTGTTTGTGCAGACCCTGCCTTCAACAGGCACTGGAATTGGTTAGCACTTTCCTGAAACATGGCTAAAGCTAGTACTGAGCAGTCACTGATAGTTTATGTTTATGAAAGAAATCTAGGATTACCCTATGATATCTCACATGTAAAGTCTAACCACATAAAAAATAAATAATAAAGATATGATTTACACAGTGCACAATTAAGCTCATGAAGCAGCATGCTCTCAGTGCTTAAGACAAGTAGAAGAAACAACTATGCAGACAAGTATGTGTCATAGTCAAACTGATAATGTCTGATAAGCTAAAACTGTACATCTCTCTGAAACTAGTTTGTGACCATGATGCTCTAACAAGAGTTGTGATTACGGAACCATATTTCTGTCTGCAAAAGTTAAGCAACTCCACCAAAGATTGACAGTTGAGCTTCCTTTAAAAAAAAAACATCGTACTCTCAACTACTTTTTAAAGTAAAACTTTATTCACTTACCGAAGATTTCAAGCAATGGCAAGGATACAAACGGGATATGTACTGATTGCGTTATTTAACATGAGTAGCCACACTATATGAACACACAATAATCATATTTTGTTGTTGTTTTTTTTAGTGAATGACTTTATATATCTTTACAATATGTATTCCATGTTTTGATTTATAAAGATAACCACAACGTTCTAGTTCCAACGAAAAATTTCAAGCACAAATAGAACCATTCATACAAATAAACTGTCTTTTGTTTATATTATAGTCATTACATGGTTTTGGCTATCAAAATAATCGATGCTGACCGTATTACTCTTAAAGCTCTTATGAATGTTGACCTCAGGATATAAGGGAAATAGAGACTACCAGAAAGGATGTCCTGGAAACACCAGATAATGCCAGCCCTTTAAAAGTCCACACTGCTTCAGCAGACAGGGTCAGAATCTGACCTTTGGCATTATTTTGTCACTGTCAGACTTAAATTTGTTTTGCAAAATGGTCTGGCTTAATGCAATGGAGGAGCATGAGAGAGGAATAAGAGAGACAGCCCTGAATAGTGAGAGAAGAGAGATGGAGAATGAGGGAGTGTGTACATGTGTACATTGTGTGTGTGTGAAGAAAACAGAAAACACAGTTTTGCATACAATCATCATTCATATTGCATTTGAACTGACAAGTAAAAAATATCTTTCATAAATTACAAATAGCAAGAGGAAACAAAATATTGATCATACTATCTAGATTGTAAGAAGATGATATCTTGCATTGCCTCCTTTGTATTATAAACACTCACTCTGGTACTGAACACTCTTGATAGATTTACTGATTTTGCACACAAGTACTGCTAACTCAGTATCTGTGGCAACTTGCATGACTGTCACATTAATTCTGTCATATCCATGAGGACTTAACTTTTGCATTTTTATTTCTCTTTTCCTCAGCCAACCACACCTCCTTACTTCATAATAACACAACAGGCATGCTATTTTATACTTCCACATAAATGGTATAATACATGCCACTAGGTGCTCTTGCTTGTAAACGTTTGTGAGAAAGAATCTTATTTTTATAATAATTCTAATTCCGTCTACTTTGCTAATCACCAGTATCATAAAATAGAAAACTCAAAAAAATGTATTTAAAGAATCTGGCTATGTACATTAAAACAAAGTTTAATTAAACTGATGCCTTACCTGCATTCTGGCATATTTCCCAGAAAGAATGTACTGTTTTTATTTTCTGTGAATATATGTTAAAATATGGTATAGAGTAGTTAGTTTTTTTTCTTAAATTAAAAATTTGCAGTAAATGAAGTCTAAATGTCTAGTGGTTTCTTGATCTACTTGATCTGATGTAACTTCAGCACACAGAATATAATTTAGAATGTATTATGAAATTTTGCTGAAAATCCTCAATGTAAAAAACAAAAACGCACTAATTTACAGTAATTACTTCACACACATATTTTGAGCAACTATTCATCATTATAGTATTTTAATCTAAATCATAATGTATATATGTAATTTAATATGGGTTGAATTTATCTTAAAAAGCACCTTGAAAGACTAATTCATAAAAATATGCTTTATCCAATATCTGTCACATGGAAATGTATTTAAATATGACATGATGCTGAAAAAAAAAAAATGACTGGCACAAAATTAATGAAATATAGTCAATTGCATAAAAATGAGTGTCAATGAAAAGTGCTGCGGTGACAGTGGTATCAAATTTATTTGTATATTTTTAATTACCTTGCTTTTTTATGCTTATTTGTGCTGACATTTTGATGATAAAACATTTTCTACTTTAATAAACTTCAGTAAATGACAAATCAAGTAGCAATTAATATTGACTTTTTTGCTGCTTTATATGTCCTTGTTAATCATTGTGCAACATTTTGTCACTTTCATTATTAATCCATTTATTTGGTATGTTTCTTAGATTTGTTGGTATTTTTTTAGGGCTGTTATCCTGATTTGCATCGTTCATGATACACCAAAAAAATACTAAAAATATATGTAAGTCCGGTGGAACCTATTTATGATATCTGGGAACAATGGTAGAAAATTGGAATGCATGTGGGGGACATAATTAAGCTAAAACTAGGGCACCATGCTGCATTTTCAGGTAAAACAGATCTATAGCTCCAGCAAAAGACAATTTTCATTTTCACCATGGGAGATGGGTATATGCTCTCTGGATACTCATGGCACCTCTTCCTGTGCTACTAGGGAGCAAATTTAAACTGAATATTTCACTACTTAAAAATGAGATGCTTAATGGTTTTAAACAATTCTAACAAAACAGTAAAATGCCGAAGACATGATAAGTGTCTGCATAAATGTCACATAAATATTGTCATATCCACAGAGGTTTTTATTTTGCATTTTAATTATTTCTCTTAAATTTCCATGTCCGATTAGCCCTCTTTCATTCACAATTAAATGATCGATGATCATTTTATGCGCGCACGTGTACATAGGCTTTAATTATACGTATATGATCGATCGATCGAGGCATTTCGCCATAAGAATAATAGCAGGATTTGGCGGTACTGTACATGCTCCTGGTGAGAGTGAGAGAATGCGAGTGGGAGAGAGAGAGAACATGTATTGTCACTGATGGTGCCATCGCTAGAATCTATGCCACATTATACGTCATCATTGGGAAAAAATGTAGCTCTGTGCGATTTTTCATTTAAAAAATGTTACAGGGGGTGATAATTAAATCATCTAATGTGTCGGGGAATGAAACAGACTGCCCACGCAGATGGCATTTCCTTGCTTCTGCTGTAGCCGCGGTTATGGCAGCAATGGGTCATTTGCTATGCACGGATGACAAGAGGTGGAAGACTGGAAGAGGAGGGAATCAGAACAGATACCCATACATCGGATTTTACATTTGTAAATCAAGACTGTCAATGAAATTGAAGCTTGACATGCAGCAAACCTAATTTCATCAAAACATCTGCCTAAGTGGAGGTCGACATTTCTATTCATCTGGCACTGGTCGTGCCTCTGCCAGTGCTGGCAGTCGATCTCTGGGAGTGGGACAACAATCAACATTTTGCGTCGTCTGCAACAGCAGTCGCTTACCCAAAATATGAAGTTGAAGACCATCATCAGGGTCTTCATGCACGTCACCACAGGTGCGGTGGATAAAGTTGAATCTACTCGTCCCTTCTTCATGTTTCTGGTCAAAATCCCAACAATATGCTTGGCAATGAACACAACCTCACCTAACTCGACCACTCCAGGCGACAGACGACAAAATGAGATGCTCGTCGTCAGACCGGAAACGTAGGCAGAGGGTTCTGCTCATGCGCAGACGACGACCACCGCGGGCAAGTCAATCTTGAAACAGAACTTAGGTACCAAAAGGCAACTTGATATATTGATATACAGTATGGAGCGAAGACTAAGGAATTAGTGTAATGATGTGATTAGCTGTAGCAAGTATTATGTAATATATAATATGAGAAATGTACAGTAGACTAAAGGGATTCGTCTGCCCGCTGCCCTAAATACGATATGGCAAGAAAGCAAGAGATGTAGATGATCGTATGATGAACGATCCGTATTTTTTTGTACTTGGAAAGTTTTACTTAAATAATTTTGTATAATTTTTTGACATTTAGCATTAAATGAGTAAATTTTTCTGTGTATTTAAAATCAAGACTAAATCAATTTCGTTTTGTATTCGAGACAGCTGGAGGAAATTTAATTTTTAGATATTGATCGGTACATCTTTGCTTTCTGTCATTTCTCTTTGCAACGTTATAGAATAATGTCATTAAATCAGAAGTAAAGCATTGGCAGCAGAGCAAGCTTTTTATAACCATACAAAAGGAGGAAGCATAATTATGCAGTTGAATACCACCAGACAACAGATTTTTCAGCAAAAACAGCAACACGACCCCATAAATCTTGATATACCTACAGTCTGTTTCTTTGTATGAAACTAAAAGAATCTCCATTTGTTTTGAATGCAGGGTGGAAACACTGACTTTGAACGGGCAACATACATTAATTAAAGAGCTGATCAATAAATCGAACCTTTTGGAAAAAGAGAAATACTGGGTATTGAGGCTGTTCATCATGCTTCGGAGACCCCCAACAAGAATTGAACTAAAAATTGATGATCTAAATGAATATAATGCAGTCAAAACAGCCAGAGAACTTGAGCAGAAGAAACAAAAGCCTTTAACAGAAATGGGCAGTCCCATGGCAACTCCTGAAGCCACTGGTAAAAGCCGAACTGATGTGCACCAACGAATCGGTTATGATCCCAAGCCACTGCCCCAGCCATCACATCTTCCTCACTGATGTTAGTATAATTAATTTTTATTTACACATCATAATAGCATTATTAAAAAAGTTATGAAATAGTGTTTGAGATCAGTGTTTTATGGTACATGATCTGGCCACAGAAGATTTATCATTAATGAATTCAGCTAAACTAGTAACTACTAATTAAATAGAAAAATGCATTCCTTCCACATAGAAATATAGTGTAGTTATTTGTGTAGAGCTACACATGCTTATTGTCAGTCTTTAAACACTACTCTGTCAGTTGAGGATTCGAAGCTTAATTTTTTTGCAATGGCCTATATGGAGGTTAATCTTGAAGAAAATTTACTCCACTGATGTTCTTTAGATTGTCAAGCTTTAGGCTATTAAGCAACCAACAGTGGCAAAACACCAACATTAAATTTGATCAGGAATGTTTATTTTTTTCAAAGTCTTGCAGGCATACAGGAATTTATTTTGGTAAGAGGTTATATAGTATTGTACAAATAGTTATGATACTTTTAAAAATAGTCTATATGTATATAATCACTTTCAAATATTTTGTTTTGATAACTATGTACAACATTGGCTGAATTTGTTTGCAAAGCAACCTGTTTGAGCCAGCTGTCTCATTAATAAAGTTTATTCTTTCATTTACATTTTGGGAACTAATTAGTGAAGATGATTATCACGTTTCACTTTTTCAATCAATAGTGTTATAGTATTTGTATCTCATGCTATCATTTTTGTTCGGATGTATTGAAATCGCTTCCAAGCAGTAAAATGCAGTAAATAAATTATTTTTTTATGTGTTGTTCATGCAGTCAGCAGGCTGCCACAAAAGGGCTGTGTTAGCATCCAGCATCTTGATGACTGCAAGGCAGGCTTTAAATAAGGGAAGAAATCAAACAAGGACTTTACATCTGTGGTTGTGCAAGTGCGTCACATTGGTTAGAATTTAAGAATTTTTTTTATATCTGTATACTCTCACTTAATCAAGGAGTGACATTTTTCTGGTGCATTCAAGATGTCTTTATTACAAGTATTCATTAGGATGGACCACACCACAATTAGCTGAGATTTGAATTCATACTCTGTGTAGTCGCTGGTATGACATATTCTAAAGTGAATGGGCGAAGATGGGAATTGCATGTAGTTATTTTGTGTTGAATGCTATGGTTTTGTGGAGTGCATATGAAGAAATAAAGTTTCATAAATGACAAATAAATTTCATGTTGATAAATTGTGGAACTGTGTTTGTTATTTTTCTTTTTTGTGAGATAATAATAATACAAAATTTGTAAAGCACAAGCTCACAGTCCTAAGATATCTTACCGCCTAAGAACAAGAGTGAAACCTGGACAGTGTACGAGGGACAGGAAAACAAACACATTAAAAAAGTGATGGTGCCAATGTGTTACTGAGGTGGCACATGAAACTTTGAACTTTAAAAGCAGTTGTGGCACACAGCTCTATGCCGACTTCCTCTGTTTAGTGGAATCATAGCCGGCACCTATGTTCAAGCATCTGATTGACCCGTCAAATATTTCATTTATACCTAAAAATCATGAAGATCATTGTTTCCCACTAGTTAGCTGTTTTTTTTAATTGTCATACTCCATTAAAAGTCATCATGCTGTAATATTAAAGGACTTGTAGGCTGCAATTTTCTGTGTATGGTGATGATTTTTGCTGTATTTTAAAAATCAGAGAAGGATATGCAGATTTCAGTAAATATTACCTTACATTGAGCTTTACCACTCATTACCAAACAGTAGTGCACCCTCCTTAAGCAGGTCCCATTCTCGGAAAACATTTTGGATCATGCACATCAGAAGTTTATTGCCTGGTCAAGAGTCATAATCAAACTTTTAAAATGTTACTGACTAGCATAGGTTTAAGTTTGAGTGCTGGTGAGTGAGAGTGCTTTATTCCAAAAATACTGAAAAAAGCAAAACTGATGAATGACCTCTTTGTTTAGTTGATTTCAGTGTCTAAAGGAAACTCATTAATTGGAGCATGGAAGTGGGATAGCTTCTCCACACTCATCACCACTTTCAATACCACACAGGAAACACAGCAACAAAATTGCCTAGGACGCTTACCACAGGGGGAAGAAATATGGTTTTATCAGTAAGTCTGTCAATTTGCATATAATCTTAATGATGGCTCCTTTTTTTTGTACACCACTATAATAGAGATGTTATTTGGTGTCTATGGAAAATGTGTTTCTCTAAACTCTTCCTATACAGCTCAAACCCGCAGATGCAAACATCTTTATAGCTACAACTCAGTGGTACTGATTCGTCTGTATTGAATGAGTTAATATACCATTATAAGTTTTCGATGATTTTTTTTTAAACAAAAAGGATGTCATAGTACTGTAAAGATTGTAGGACACATAAGCTATGAAGAACCCTGTGAATTAAGAAGACCTCTATTGCAAGGTGTTAGATATATATATATGATTATACAGCTTTTATTATCTTTTGTTGTTAGAGCCATTGCAATCGTGACTAGTGGGATTGACCTGAGAAAAGTTAAACAAAGGGTGAGTACAGGTTCTGTTCATTCTTGTTTCGATCATTTAAGTGCAAGGTAACATTTGTGGAATGCAACAGAAATGACAGCTTGTGAATATTTGTATGGGAATGTATATGCTATATAGTGGACATATTCTTAATAACAATGAAAAAATTGTATTTTTCCTTTCTCACAGTTTTCTCTATGATGGGATCCACAATATGTAGCTGTACACATACCTTCCATAACAGCTCTTGTTTTCTTTGGTGCGCCTCATTGCTTCGAAGTCCTAGTCAGTGTTCTCTCCCATTGTTCTCAATCTTCATTTTCTGAATTCTTCTTTCAGCAAAAATGTTTCCTCCACCAATCTTTAATATAGTTTGCTGGCAAATATTCCACCCTCTACTTCCCATAACCTGCATGCTTTGTCTTGTGTTTTTATGGTTCTTCATTATGGCCTCTTGTTCATTTTAGAGGGACAGTTATGTTTTTAAATTGTCTTCAACATCATCATGAGTTTAAACTAAACGTTAATATTTCATATCCCCTTACGAGGGACTTTGCATCAGTCAATATTAATACATATCACAACTTTGCTGAGTTATTGAATAAGAAGTTTGTTATGCTTTTGGCATTGTCATTTTGCATCAATTCATGAAGAAACAATTTCATTGTCTTTAAAATTCTGTTAACACTTTTTTTATAAGATAAAGTAATAGAGTTTGCAGAACATCATTTAAAGGTAATTTAAAAAAATTTATGTTTTGCTGTTCATCGTATGGACAACTTTTATAAAGTCTTTGGTTTGATTATGCAGGTATGATCCCTTGAGGATGTGAAATCAAATTCTTTCAGTGACTACAGCTCGCATGCTTGCTGGCTGTGTGGTATTCAAAGACAAAATCTGCATTGTTGGTGAATATGTGTTTGTTCAAGACCATGGCTGTTTTTGATTGCAGTATTACATACAATATCTAGCAGAAAACTTCAGTTTGGTTTGTTTTTTAATGTATCCATTTGTAACTTTTGGCAAGGTTAATTTATTCACATGGAGTTAACCTTCAATTGCTCCCCCTTGCATATGCCAAAGTATCATGTCTACTTTAGGTAATGACATGCACATACAATTATGCTAAACTATTATCACAAATCTTTCACTCTTTATTAATGTTTATGTCATATACATTTTTTGCCTAAAAATGTTTCTGATGTATTGGTTGAAATTAATACTAATAAATTAGCTTTTAGCTCACCTGTGGATGTGACATACATGTAAGTTCCCTGCCTCATGTGGCTATATTGACCTCTTTTACTCTGTAAACCACAACTTGTCACAGGGAACCATTACTGATAATTATAATAAACTTATTAAGAGCTAGAGAAGAAATATGAAGTATGTGTTTTTAATAGAAGGAAAAATCAAATATTCAAAAAGTGTGAGACTGGGAAAGTCTAATGGTTGCTGAAAGAACATTTTAGCAATAGCATAAATGCTATTCATTGATAATTGCAGGTGAAAACTCTGCAGTGAGTGAACGATGGTACAAGGAATATTTAGCTGAGTACTGTGTGAGTTCATTGGAAACATTTGACCCGACAACAGAAACATGGATGGCTGGGCCAGAGCTGCCAAATCCACTATGTGGAGCAGGTATGTTATGACATTCTTCAGCTTTGTGACTGTGTCTTGAAGTTAACTTGTGTTTGATAAACTGAGAATGATTGAGAAACTAAATTTACTTTTTGATCATTTTCATTATATTTTTTGTGACTTTTAAAAATTGTGTTCACTTACTGGCAAATTTTCACTGTCTTTCTATTGTTTATGTGTGTTGAACAAGACAGTGAACAGATTGAGACGATCCTGTAAATCATGTAATAATCTAGCATTTAAGTATTACTTTGACTAACCCTGTATATGTGCATATATATAGACACATATATAAAGAGGGAGAATATACCTCCACATGTATGCATTTCACTTCCATGTTTTTTTAGTATATGCAGTTGGAAAATATTGGAAAAATGTCCAAATAAATTTCATCCAAAAAAATTACTTGAAATTGGTATTTATCACACGATGTTTGAACCAACACAAAATCAGCATCTGTATGATCAGCATTACTACATAAAATTTAGTAGTATGTAACCTCTTGCGACATCATATCATAAGGCACTGTCATCATGACTTCACCATTATCATCATGTTTGAAACACAATACTCCATGTCTCATATACAAATCAACCTTCCAGCCTTTGATGTGCCAGGAATGTATCCTGAAATGGAGGCACACTTGCTAATGTGTGTATATACATGGTTATTCATTTATATGGTGTGTATTATATTTAGAATATCCAAGTATTTTTTTTATTTCTATAACTTGTAAATTTTATGGATGAGAGCCTCTTCATAAAAATAGTTGTGAAAAATATTTCTGCCAAAATACTTTCATCTGGAATAATATTCAGTATTCTAAGTGAATTTTTTATCATGTCATTGGATTTCTTCATGTGTTATCGAAGTCTTTTTAAAATTGTTGAAGTGTTAAGAATTGATCCTTTTAATATTTTAAGCTTTCTTACATTACTGCTTAATTCTTTTATAGGTTTGGTCAAGTTTGGTGAAACCCTCACGATTGTTGGTTGGGAGGACGATAAAAGCTGGATGGTTGGAATGTGCTGGTTGCGAGAAGATAAGGATAGACTTACATGGAGCGAGGGAATTGAACTCCCGACTGTAATGAGCACATTTGATTATGTTGTAGCCAATATGCAAAAAAGAACCAAACATGCAGTTCCTGAAATTATTGGGGGCATTTCTTTAAACAACAAGATTGTCAATTCATATAAAAAAACAAGGAAGAAGAGGGGAAATGTTTACTCTGATTCGTTTTCTTTAATGTTGATCATCAATACACATGAGGTCATGTTTTATTCCAGAGATGTTAATGTCAAACAGTACACTGTGGGAACATATAATACACAGATTTAAAGACATGTCCTTACATTTGTTAGAAGATTTTTTTAGAGGTGTGTATATATGTTGTTGGGGTGTGATGAATGTATTTGTGTCAGTTCCTCACAGTTGAAATGTGAGAGATAGCAGCAGTTAACAGTTTTATTGTCTTTCCCTTCATGAACGTCATGAGCTTACCTCTCAGGGAGAGGTATGCACATCCTAAAGGATCTGCTGTTATTATTTGTGTATGTGAAGATTTTCATGTTGTCCAGCTCGATCCATGGATACTCTTCCACTTGGTGTATTTATTTTGCACAATGGATTAAACATGTTTACACACAGAAATTGAAATTTTGTTCAGCTGGGTGAAGAAAACTAGATTGGGTTGCACATATCGATGTGTGCTCTTGTGATATTTCTTTTTTATACTTTCTTTGATACTGCATGGAAGGAGAAATATTTGATTAGAAAATGCAATGTGTAAAATATTTTGTTGTATTAAAGACTCTGTGGAAAAGAATGTCCTTTGAACGACTGTGTTGGTCTAAGCAGATGTGTTGCTTGTGACATTTTTTTTTGTTTGTTTGTATGTGATTCTATAGAATATAAAGTACTGAAGAATTAAAAACCAGTCTGGTGTTAAAAGCATTTGGAAACTGCAGGGGCGGGGGCGGGAAAATAAGGTGAGATCCACATTCTTCCGTTTTATCTTTAACCACTACTGAGTTCTGCTAAAAACAATCTTTGGCAATACAAGTAACTGATGTCATGTGTGTGGGTGTTTTGTGGGGTTGTGTGTGTGTGTGACTGGTAGGTGGAGGTAGGTGGTGGTGGAAGAAAAGCGCTGGAAGGGTCGAGGTTATTTAACAAAGGTCCAAGTGTTGCGACTTTCGCTTTCCAATCTTCATTTTGGAAAACATTGGAGGGGATGTTTGCAGAAAGAAAATAAAGTCCCAGGCTATTTTAAATTGTAGCCTCAAAATCATGGACTTTGTTCTACCATTGTGCAGGTGCGAGCAGTCCATCAATACATGAACTTGATCAATACATACTACCATTGCAGGCAAAGACGCTCTCTATTTATTTATTTTTGAACCTGATGACGCTTATAGAGTGAAATAAGTCGGTGAAAATTGTTTGGGCCGTAATCTGGAAAGCCTTAATAAAGAGGTTTTACTGTATCTCGGATAACCGAAAGCGTGGTTTGTTGAAGACCGGATAATCGAGGTTCCACTGTACTGATGGTTTGGTGGACCTTGTGTCAAGATACGAAACGCCTTCATGTGGCTGCAACAACAACGGTTGTCAGTTTTCAGCTTTATCTTTAACAGCATTTAAAAGTATGTTTACTCTTTGTTCATTATCCTTCATTTACTTTTTTATAGTAATTATACCTTCCCGCTTCCAAAAGGGTGGTATTCACCACGACAAAAGTACCAATCTCCCAGTCAGTTTTACATTCCACAAAAGAGGCTGCCAGTCTCCCACCATCAAAAGTTGAACTTTAGTACTGATGACCTTAGAGAAAAATCCCTGTATCTCCCACTCCCTCTTCAGAAATATTCAGCTTGGTTCTGAGTGCTTTTAACACATACTGTTGATAGAGGCGGATGTTTTCTCAGCTGTTATCAAACTGCTGTTCTTGATGATAATATATCATGGGCTGGTGCCTTCAACTTCCGTCAACCGTCCTGCAATTTTTCGAAAACGAATCAGGACTCCGGTATCAAAGCTTCATTTTCCAGCATTGCTAAACCTTTAGCAAATGCTTCATCCCGGTCAGTCTCGTGAGATTATTGTGTGCTCTTGTGCTAGCTAGACAAATATTTGTTGTACCTTAATAAATAGTCTCATTCTCTTGGCACTTGCTCCGTTACAGGATTTTACTTGACACGTTTCTTGTACAAAAATATAATTTGTCTAAAACCTCCAGATGTGAATGTGAATAATGACAACAACAACAACAACCGGATGTAAACGAAAACTTTAGTGGACGTTCTCAGGCAAGGAAGACATATCTGACGGCAGTTTATTAAGGCTTTCAAAGTATTCATTGTTCTCTCTGGATCCCCCAACAGATGCGGTTGCTATATTTATCCTTAGGGAAGTTGTGACGCAAGTGTCGGGAATGAGTGCTCCAAAAACCTAGTGGATGTTTCTTTACTTTCTTGTTTGCTTGGTTTTTCTTTAACTTGAAGCAAACTTCTACTTCCCAAATCTGGGTAAATACATCACTTTCGTTCTCAACCTAAATGTCTACACTTTTCCGGCAAAGAAAGAGGTCAGAATCATAAACTGACGTTTGTAGATGTTGTTGCTAATTAACACATGGGCTCATGACTGCTTGAGGCCTTCTCAAAGTAAACTTATTAGTGTACAATCCTGACATCTGTGTTGTTATCTTTCTCTGTGCATGCTGGTGTTTGTAGGCGTGTAATGTTAAGGCAGATTTGGGGCTATAATATCTCTAGTCTTTTAAATGCTGACGTGAGTCAAACACAAATCAATTGAAAGATGTTGGATGTTGACCTCATCATGAGTTTGTTTTAAAAACTCGTTGTGACTTTTTGCTAGAGATGCTCATATATGCTAACCCATATTCTTGCTACTGATGTCACCGAAGGTCGCAGCCAGTGTGAGAATGTCGAGCACCTTCTATTTAGGCGCTGCCATAACAGGGAACCCACTTTTGTGAGGTCACGGCAATTGACCTTACTGGCCATCATTCCAAAACCGAGGTGAGAGCTGCGATGCTCCACACCTTGTACTTGGCAAGTAACCCAGCGGTTTTTCCCTCAGATTTTGAGGATCGGTAATATGCACTGAATGAAACGCACTCATTGAAAAATAAACTTGCGCTCTGGTTAGCTTTGAGCTCGTTCTTTGAGAACTGTTTTAAGCTAGGGGATACGGATGATCGTAGACGGCCGGAGGTTCAGGATGAAGGTTGGAAGAAGGATTTAAACAGTTCCAAGAGTATGTCTTAACGGACTGAGATGCCTTCCTAGCCTGGTCTGCTGCTCGAATCACTCGGCTTTAAGGGAGTTGAGATGGAATAATTAACTGTACGAATGCCGACAAGAAGAATTAACATGCACAAAAAGCAACCACACGTGTAAACGACTTAGTTCCCGCCTCCTTTGTGGTCTAATTGTTCCTGTCAAAGCTCAATAATTTCTGGGCGGGTGAATATCTGGGACTTTTGACGGTCAGAGTACTTTTCAGGAAGAAGAAAAAATGTGTGCCGACCTACTTCGGTGTAATTTTTAGGGTATTCCCCTTCAAGGGGGTTGGCAAGGACGGAAATGTTAAGGGACCACTAGAGAGTTCATAGTGGTAGTGCGCTCCTGAACATCCGAGAGTCGAGTATTATCCCGAAATAAATTTATTTTAGGGTTTTTATGGAGAAAAATCTCTTTAAGGTTTTTCCATCTATTTCGCTTTAGTTAGTTATTTCAAGGTTACATGGGATGGAATGCAATAAGTTTGCTAATGGTCGATAAACACACACGACCAGCGCCTAAAACTAAAAGGAATTAAAAATAAAAACCGACATGGGTTATTGTAAAATCTTTTTCATCAGTTCCAAATCCAGATATTTTTTTCTAAAGGTTTTAATGCACACACATATACATATACACATACATGTAGACGCAATGAAACGATAATAATTTGAAGGAAATAGAAAACAAGAAAAATAAGAGACTGACGCATCTGGGGCGTGCATGCGTGTGTTGTAGTGGGGATAGAGCTACAGCGACTTCATCCAGGACCACCGAAAACAACCAGCCACCCGGGACAAACAACCTTTCCGGGCCCCTTGCATTAATTGTAATCGAATATAATTTTTCCCAGTATTCAGCAGGATGTTTACAAGTTACAATTCGACCGGCGATATTTACATTTCGCTTAGTAACGTAATATAGACGGAAAAACTAAGGAAAAGTGCACACAACTAAGATCTACACTACTTCATGAGATGAACATTTCAAAGCTGTGTACACCTAAGTGTTTAGTACCTGAAGGAGAAGACTAATAAAGGATCAAAATTAATTGTTGCACCCGTGCTAAAGGAAAAACCTGGAGAGTGGACAGAGGCCTGACATAGTAGACGTCAGAGACTCGACAGAGTATTAAAGAGAAGAAGATGACAGACAATACAAGATTTATATCCTTTATCCTTTTGCATGTGTGTTTTTTCCTCGTGTTACCTTTTAATTTTTGCTTTTACGCTCAAGCCTCGCGATGGTACACGAGTAAGGTCCACACTTCCCTTGATGAAAGCAAGAGGGAGGTGAAAATTAAGTAAAATGGTCAAAGAGAAAGAATGGATATTTATCAGTTGTTGAAACCACACCCTTTAGTCCCCAGGAAGACCAAGAAAGCAAAGACAGGGTAACTGACCACAGACATCTGGCAGAAGAAGAATTAGACATCGGGGAATTTACCACCATCCACCCGCTCATTTCTTCCTCTCACGCCACCGTGAAAAAAATGCACAAACATCCCTGTTTGTACCCCATTAGTTTAAAAATATTCTTGTAATTTGTTTTCTTTTTTGTTGGCTGTGATATTAATGTATTGCTGTTGGTAATATGGTGTCAGGTTTTATTCACAAGGAGCTTCTATGAAGAAAAGTGTAGTTGTATGTCTGATGATGGACAAGTGGGTGGCGAGAAAGTCTCACCGTGTCGCATTAAATAACTTAAAAAAATCAAAAATTTTTGACACTTCTCGCTGTAAAAAAATCAATCTTATCTCACTCCTTCTAAAGTGTTGTAGTGGATGTGAAAAACTCTATAGACTGAAGAAACGAAGATTAAATACAATACAAAGTTTAAATCCTTCACTCTAATGCATGTGTAATGTCACAGTTGTCACAAACAAAAATCCCCCAAACCAATTACTGAGCAAAGTTGGGCCTACTACACAGCCGCGGACCCGGGTACACCATCCCTCCCTGCTCCTTCCTCTCTTCAGGCTTGACTACCTCTATGTCTCGATGCACGAACAGACTTCTAAATGGTTCAACTAATCGTTGTCCTGGACCAAGCGACGTCCACAGTGATGTGAACATGATCGCGCTGACAACAACTCTCTCTCAGCCTCACTACCACACCAGTCCATATCGCTACTCCATCAACCCTGGAAATAGTACATTGCAGACTTGAAACTCGATTTTTCTATATGTAATGCTTTCGTATTCATTTAGCAGCCATTTGTTTTAAAGAAAACGAAAAAAGAAGAATTACCGGGCGTCCTCCCGGGTACACCAGCCCTCCCTGACTCGCCAGGCCTGACTTCATCGGCATTCAGTCTCTTGTTGTCTCTTTGCTTACATGCGGAAAGTGCACAGTGGGCACTACAGCAGTCACCGGTCGATTTGACCACCATTCTTAGTCGATTCGTCCTCGGTTATGAGTCCATTTGGCATTGGTCTCAGTCCATACAACCACAGGCCTGATCCGATTCCATCACTGGCCTCAGTCGATTCGATCCCCGAGTACAGAAGTTACTAATTAGTATCCAGTGGATACATTTGTTGCTCAATGTCTGTGAACAAAACAAAATGTAATTTCTTCAATACAAATTAGTCCCGCTATATACTTAGGTCAGTCGCCATTGCTATCAAATGAAAAATGGAAGTAAGGTGGCGCATGGCTACCAAAATATGAGCGAGGAAAGTACACTCCTGGCATATTTTCATTAATGGAATAGCAGAGCGATGGGTACAGTCGTGGTGCTCACAGCAACAAAGCCGGTAACTTCTAAGGGTTTGTGAAAGTAACTGTTTGTCAGCTTAGCTGGACTTTGATGAAGACTAAGATGGATTAGAAGCTATTTCACTGTGATGTGTGAAGATATCTTCAGCTGCTTCGGGACCGAGTGTGTCTTGCAAACTTTACAAACAGTACTTGAGATACTGCGCTACATACAAAAGAAAGCTATACTTCCATAATAAGGCGCCATGCATGCTGAGGCAAGGATGTGAAGACAACGGTTGCATTGGGGGGATGTAATCAGAGCGAGCTCGGACTAGCGGCCAGTGAAGCCCGCGGAGGAGGGAGTGTAGCATGGTCTTCTTTGCCTTCAATACAAGTCAATACGAGCGGCATTACTCTGAGCTTGAAACAAAGCCCAGTGCAGGGGATTCGCGATTTACGTGTGAACAAACCAACCGGATTTAAAACAATTTGTTTTACAAAACAACACTAGCGTGACTTTCGCAAGTGCAAAATTTGAGGTTCTATTGCTGTTTTTTCTTTGCGTACAGGTGGTGGGGACCATGCCCTCTTTCATATCTGTAATTTTCCTTCATACAACAGCACTGGGAGGAACGTGGGGAAGATTTACAGAAATATTGTACAAATGGGATTGTTTCCGCTTGTAATAGTTGGCCAATCTGCCCTTGTCTCCCACTTGGAATAGTTGATCAGTGTGCTCTTGTCTTCTCATGACGATTCTTACTCCGTGCTGTGCTGTCGAGAACATTTCAGTCCTGGCCATGTACCTATATTCAAATATCAAAATGTCGAAACCACTAGAGATTTAACTGACTCCAAATGTTATACCCTCTCAATAAACTTTGAAGATGCTTGCTTGACACGACCTTAGTGAACAGACAGCATGAAAAAAAACCACTGGTTATGAATAATAATAAAAAAAGAGTGTTACGAATCACTCGTCTATGCAGAAAAAGCTGCCGAAATGTAGCCAATATTACTTACACGAAAGCCGTTAAGACTTTTTTACACGAATGTTCAAAGTAAGCGCTGTCAGTCATCGCGTAAACGGAGCGTAACCTGCATGTCTTGACAGGTGAAGAACGCACGGAAAGGCTCACGATGTGCGGAGCGCTTCATGCTCATCACGGCGCCGCTACAGGTGTGGGACACGTGTCGGGGGAGTTGGGATTTAAATAACAATGCTAGCTTTGACATCCTGGTTATTATCCTGTCATAGAAAATGACTTTCACGAAGACTGTGTCTTCATCTTCAACATTGTGTCTTACTGTCTTCAATCAATTTTTTAAAATCTTTTATCCTGATTAAAACTCGAGACAGAAAAAACCCCAATAAAAAACCAATCAAATTGAGCAAACAAACAAACAAACAAACAAACAAACAAACAAAAAAACCCCTATCAGTCGACCACATCATTGAGTTATGAGAAATAAATAAGTATTGGTGACTAGTTATATAGTATCGTGAATGATGACCAGAACGCAATATACAGTATTTAAAAAAAATCCATTTACATATCTATAGATAAAAGCGTAGATGTTAGGGAGTGTTTCAACGACTCCATTGCTATCTAGAATTTCGGGAAAAATGTTTTAGCCTTTGGGAGTGTTCCTGTGGTCACGGTTGTGTCGGCTATGACCACCAAGCACGCCACAGGCTCTTCCTAGTTGATGGGTCGCCAGGAAAGCCACACCTCGGTGGTGGAAAACCACTACGTCGTCAGATGGGAGGAAATCGCTCGGATTGCATGTTATATACTCGTGCACGCTGGACGTTCACTTACAAATTAGCGGATATTCTTCAGCTGTCAACTTAATCGTAAGTATTCAATACATTTATCCCAGAAAATTATAACATTATTTTTATAAAAATTTTGAATTTTATAAAAATATACTCTTGTGGTAATCATAGAATTTATTTTTAGAGTACAGAAAATAGTTTCACTACATACAATCTACTCAAAGAATCTACTACCGTTGCATAGATTCTACTATCATTGCAAAAGTCTTGTTACTGTAAAATCTTTTTTCCAAACTTATACAATTCTCTCTCAAATCATAAAATCCGCTCTCATCGCTACTATACATGTCAGCTTTACAGGCCTCTGTGGTGTCAGAAAGCTTGTTTTCAGGCAAAACCGCTAAAATCTGGGTTTCCTTCAAATCTGGACCCAGGTTCAAAACTCGTCACTGCCTGGTTCATGCTAATAAAAAGCACGAATTGACTGCTGCGTCCTCCTACGTATTTTCGCTTAGTTTTTATTGAGTTGTTTACTGATTACTGTGTGTGTTTAAAAAAAAACAACACAAAAACTGAAAGCAAAATTTTCAAAAAGAACTCCCCTCCAAGTGTGTGTGTGTATATAAAGGTACAAACGAATAAGAATGACAATGAAAACGTGTCATTAAACCAGCGCTATTAAATGTAACAAAAACCTTTCCAGAACATGGCATACATAAATAGCGTTCTCTTAAGCGAAGAAACATTTTTTCTTAAAGGACCTGGAGGTTTTTGTTCTGTTAATTAATTTGCACGGAAAGGTTTGTGGTCTTGACATTGTTTATGGGTTGGTGTAACGGACTTGTGCTGTGAATCATTACTCATGAGTGATGCAGGAAGGCCTTCGCATCCTGGTCAGGACACATCCGCGAAGACACTATTTAAAGTAGTTCCTGGAAACATTAGCTTTGTTTCCTCCACTATGACGAACAGTTTTTGAGAAAGGAAAAGCGAAAGATCTCTTTCTCACTCTCTTTCGCTCTAACACACACAATTATACACCCACGTAGGAGTGCAAGAACAACCCAGTGACTTGCTTACTTACGGGAATGATCAAGCTGAAAAGATTAGAAGAGGTGACAATAGAAATTGTGCAGGCGGGAAACATAAGATGTCACAAAGGAGTAATCGAACAGAAAACTGGACATTTGTATGGCTTATGAGCGGAAAGGAATTGTGACAGAATTTCCTGACTCTGACGACTGATGACAGAGAACGATTTAGGTTTACTCTGTATACAGCAAATACCCTGTAACTGTTTACTCCAATTATTCGAATAAACAATCCAAATACAATGTTAATTTTTACTCGGATCGCTATGGTCCAAACAAACGAACACGCTGTAATTGTCTAAAATGATGATTGTAGTGTAGAACACAAATACACTATAACCTCAGAGAGAAGATTAAGTATTGTAGGAGGGTTGGTAAACAAGACTGAATGACCTGAACAAGGTATTGTAGGAGGGATTGTAAACAAAGCTGCATGAAGCCTTGTAGAAAAGTGGTAGAAGAGAACTAGATAACTCTGGCATAGCAATGTATTTTAGCACAGTAAGTAGGTGAACATATAGAGGCGTTCCTTTGAAGCTCGCTTTATTACAAATATGGATGAATGAGAATTTTACTCTGATATTAAACCTTTGCAAAGTTCTCCTCATACCTAATGTACAAAGAGTGACATATTTATTCTGATATCCCCCCAGAGTTAGCGAAGTTCCCCTTCTATTTAATGTACAAGCATGATATATGACTCTAATTTTCTCCTCAACGTGAGTGGTTTTGTCTTATTACAAATGTGAAGGAATGAAATATTTCCTGTAATGTCCCACCTAAAGTCATCAAATGTACTGTAGTGAAATTTGTTCCATCTATTGTTCCTAACATGCCAAATGTACAGGAATGAGATTTTTTTTTTACTAAGATATCCATCACACTTTCCTACTGTCCCAAATTTAAAAAAAGTTTGGCTTATTACAAATGTACAGGAGAGAGATATTTCACTGGTTCCCCTATCTCCTCCCTTACATTTAGCCTTACACGAATGAGCTATTTACTCTAATATTCCACAAAAGTTAGGAATATTTGCCTTATTAGAAATAAGGGGACGTACATTGGAGATATATTTGGCGTGGTCACTAAAGCGATCGTCACCATGGGAGTGAGAATCGTAGGTTCGGAGTACAGTTCCGACATACCACTCTCTGAATGCGACACTTGTTTTCTCGGGTATTTCGGCTTCCTCCGCAATGAGTGTATATATATGGGAGTGAGTGCAAGAGAGAATGAATTAGAGTAGTCTGTAATTTGCATATGATGTCTACTTTTCACAGTTCTTATCCTTGCCTTAAACTTCGGTTTGAGGAAAGGCTCGGTGTAAGGAGATTTACGTATATATTTAATCACACTTACGGTTATATTCCTCCTAAATTCAGTGAATGCGAACATCAGGGAAATTTACCCCTGAGATATGAAAAGCATATCCTCACAAACCCTCGGACGCTATGGTATTGTTGAAATGCACAATTTCCCTCTCGAAGGTTATTTTTTCAAGTTGATACCCACAAAAGACCTTTCGATTTAAGCTCCAGCTTGTGACACTTTTGATATATTGTCTCGTTCATGAGAATGTTACCAAAAGCAAGCTGCACAACACGTTTTAAAAACTACCCCTAATGCCGGTCATTGTAACAATACAGATACTGGGGGGAAAGTCCTCTTCATTTATGTGATTCCATATTAACGTTATTAAAAGAACCGACACATCACCAACCCCATCTTTTACCCACTTCACAACCCACCCCCACAAAAACCCTCATCAGTAGAGATGATATCATCCATCTATAACACAGTCCTGAAGGGTGAATCATAGCTTTTAATTTTTCAAGTAAATGTACTTTTATTTCGCTCTTTACAGAGAAAAAGTCTGTAGGCAGTAGTTAGTGATGACGTTAAAGCTTCCTGTTCCTCATTTATAAACGATTACTGTTATTTCCTTCCCTCAACGTACACAAATACTCATGTTATTTTTAACTTCAGTATCTACTGAAATCTCTGGAACAATTTTGTACGAGTTTAAGTCGGGGAATTCTAACGTTACATTTCCGTTGTTGTTCCCGAAGTGTTTTCTTAACAGGGCAAAGGTAAATATGCCAGTTTTCGTGTAGAAACCCTAACTCCATTTAACCGGATAGCAGCCCAAAGTTGAATGGCCACACAGTAAAAATAGTCGGAAACTTCATGACAACAGGGAGATGTACTTGAAGTGAGAAAGACGATTTGCCCTCTCTCTGTATATGTATGTGTAATACATGTGTATGTGTGAGAGAGGATATGTATATGTAATACATGAGTGTGTGTGTGTGTGACAGAGAGAGGATATGTGTGTATGTATAATACATGTGTGTGTGTGTGTGAGAGAGAGAGAGAGACATTTATGTACTTGTACGTTAAAAACTAGGATACACAGATGAAGTCAATAATAACATAAATTTTATAAATTTAAAATCATAATTAGAAATAAGTTAGTCTTGATTTGTTTTATGCTGCAATGGCATAACATATAATGATGGAAAGGCTTTTAGTGTTAGCAGTCCAAATCAGATGCATTCAACTCAAGGTAAAAAAATGCATTAATTTATATCATGGTAATAGGATATAAACTGCATTTCTATTATTAGGCAAAAGGTCGCTTTCAGTGTTACTGTCGTGAAATCTGTCCACTTCACAGATTCTTAAAACTTATATCAGTGTGTGTGTGTGTGTGTGTGTGTGTGTGTGTGTGTGTGTGTGTGTGCGTGCGCGCCTTTGTGTGTGTGTGTGTGTGTGAGAGAGAGAGAGAGAATAATTATATAATAATTCAATTATTTTGACGAAGAACATGTAAAGAAAGTGACAGGGTAGTAAACTGACATTATTTTCTCAAAATAAGAAAAAAATACATTTTCATCTCATTTGTAGATGTAACACGACTAAACGACACCAGAATGAGTTCATGTTTATGCTTTTTATGTGACTTCTATTATTTTTTATTATTATTGAATAGCAAACAAAAAACTGAAAGCAAGTTAAAACAAAAAATGAAATCATTACAATACAGCAATTTTTTTCTTACTTTGCTCGCTTGCCGTTATTGTTTTGTTACTTAAGCCGCACACCGCGATTATGCTCATTTGGTAATTTGATAATGAGTCCGCGCATGACAATCACACTCTGTAGTCTGTTACTAGGGAATAGCCTGCTGTTTACTTGTTTAATATTGTTTCCTGTTTATCAGACTTCGACAAACTATCTTATTCGCGCGATACAACCCCAAATTAATTTGTCAATCTTCCCTTCTAGTATTGTTAAAATTGAACGACTATTGTCTACGTTTGCAAGACCCAGACTTCGTAGTTTCTTTGCTGTTAATTTTTGTAAAAGTTAGAAATAATTATGTGGGAAGATAATGTCACTTCCTGCCTTGTCACTTTGTTTCATTGTATGTCTATCAAACCTCTCTTGATGTTTATATAAGCTCATACTTAACGCACGTTGCACGCACGTTCGCTCGCTAGTGTGGCCGTCCATCCCCCATCCACCTCCATACACATTACACGCCAAGAAAACGGTTATATTTTGAACTCCGTTGATAATAACTTGCATGCATGGTTAGAGCGAAGCCAAACGCCAGCAAGGCACGCCGGGAAGGTATATACACTAAGCTCCGCCCACCAGACGCACGTAGTACGAAACCTTCGGAGAAAAAAAGGGATTTCTCAGTAATGTTAGCCCGTTTTCTTTATAAGCTGTCGATGCAGACAGATCGAGCACTCTGTGGGCGCCATCCTCTCTTGTGATGCAGCTGCGGAACTATCTCCTCCAGGTCGACTGAAACTTTTTGCTCGACGCATAAGAGCGTGCATGGCTGCCAGCCTGCTCTTGTAGAGGGCTAACGTTCGCGGTTGTTGTGAAGTCACGAGCGCTGTCACTGGGGTGAGATTGTCGGGCGCGACGAGGGAGGAGAAGAGGACCCGAAATGTCC
This sequence comes from Pomacea canaliculata, assembly GCF_003073045.1. Taxonomy (NCBI): domain Eukaryota; kingdom Metazoa; phylum Mollusca; class Gastropoda; order Architaenioglossa; family Ampullariidae; genus Pomacea; species Pomacea canaliculata. Next base: position 10,392,785 of record NC_037603.1, read on the forward strand.
GTTTCACTGCAAGATCTTGGTGTGAGGGAGAAGGGAGGGGACATGTACGTGTGCGAATCGAACAAATGCGGCGACACTTGGACAGTGGCGGACAGCAGTGAGAGGAAAAAAAGGTGTCAGTGTCCGTACATTTGCTTGTACCTCGCGTTGTTTCTTGGGGCCATCAGCTTAAGCTTTAGTGTGATTATGCATCATTACACCGGACACGAGATCCTGCAACTGAAAATACAGCTGCAGCAGCTACAAGAGAACTGCTACGTGCAGCAACAGCTGCAGGACTCCAGCCGCGCTGCGGCAGTCCCTGATGGCGATGGTGCAAATCGTGGCAGTTATGTCGTGGGCAGCCTGATCCGGGAAGTCACGGTTTCGTCAAGTTTACAGCAGGTACAGGTAGGCAAAAGGTCAAGTTTTTGTTGTGCGTTAGATGTCATGGCTAGCAGACCCCTCTGTAAACAAGTTTATTTTATGCACAATTATATTGCTGGAAACGAGAACAGTATATTGATTTAATTGTAATCAGACTAATTAGCTACATCTACAACAATCTAGTCTTTAGTTGCATAATTTATGCTTAGACCTCGCCCCCTCCCCGAAATATACCCATGATGAGTTATCTTTGCTGCGAAGTACAATGAGGCCACCATGTGCGTAAGAGAGAGAGTGTGTTTATCACTAGCACAGGTGGGCGTACTATTTTCAAAGTCTGCTCGTTTGTACTTTTTTTTTTATATATGCGCACGAGCGAGCTTTTCATCGGCAGACGTAATAACCTGCGCACGTTTCCAGGGAGGTAACAAGTGCTTCCCAGTTGCGCGCAGTGGGTTCAGGTGTACTAGCAGGGTATTTGGGCTTCCTTGAGACGATGAACCGCTGTAGGTGACGTAATGAGGTGACATTTGTCTTGAAGAGGTTGTGGCGGGTGGCTAGTTTGATCGTTGAACCTGTCTGTCTGCACAAGACAATTTGCGCAGCTTTTGCTTCCCCGTGTTAATACATATGACACCCTCCTCTTATCAGTGCGTCTGCATTACATATAGAACATTACGCCTTCACGTGGTTGCTGGGAACGATTAGCCACGGCTAGCCATGCTCCACCTTACGGAGCATACCAGACACGCTTGTCATCGCTAGCTATACCTCACATCACCGGACATTGGTATTCCTCCCCACATTAGTAACCATACGCTTGACCCCTACTCACGTCGGTTGCCTTGCTGAGCACCCCTGGGCACTACTAGGGTTAGCAGTGTCTAACACCATAAGACATTGCCATCCATGCCCCAAATCTCACAACATTGTTAGCCTTTTTTTCATACCTTCATACCTGTATCCTAAATTCCCAGGTATCGCTACTACCTCCACCGAATGGCCTTCTTAATATCAGACGCTTGCTAATATGTGGATATTTTTATTTATGATTTTATATGACCGTCATGACTGTTGCCAAACATAGTCAACGTGCCCTGTGAAGGCGCCCCTTGACCCACCTGAAATCATACGACCTAAGTGACACACTGGTACACGGAAGATCAGCGAGGTGCAAGCAAGCGAGGTTCCTGGGCGTGTGCGCGAGGTTAGGGATGGGTGGGGTGAGAACAGGGGATTGTAACGTGGCAAATGAGGAGAACAGAGTTGATGTAGAGACCTTAAGGGAGGTAAGCGAGAGAAGTAGCGTGTTCAGAAGAGCCAAAAGGAAAGTAAAAGCAACAGTGTACTGAAAAAAAGTATTCTATAAACCAGAACTTTTACTGAATAAGCATATACATTATTTTGAGACAGGGCACAGAAAAGAAAAGATTCATAGAAAACATTTTCACAATAATTATGCTCAAAAGAGAGAGGTGTTGAGACAAAATAATTGATCGGTAGATTGCTCAGTTATTAAAATAATCAAGGAAATACCTGGCAGAACTGTTGTCACTAGAAATATTTTAATAGTTAATTGATTATAACGATTTCATGCTAAACAAACTATAGGGAATACGTATAAAATATTTCACTGAGAGAGATAATCTGAAACTGTTGGAGTGTACTTGCAGTTAGAGATTTTGGCTCAATACCTTCGTAACTACTGTATGATAATTCGCACTAAGGGCTTAAATTACAAATTTGTAATTTTTTACTCGTCATTGTTGATATGATATGGGTCTTATGGATTAAGATATGGATCTTAAAGGGCATTTACAATGTAATTATCTGAGTGACCTCAGTCATTAAAAAAGTTATCAACCTGTGCAACAAAACCCTGATTTCGTTTCTTTGGCGTTAGACCGTTTGGGAGTGCCACTCCTTCGGGTGGACACATGTAAATAGGTAACCTCATCTGTCCAAAGCTTGATAACAAGAGAATAGTCGTCAACCTATATGAACATGCTGAAAAGAGAATTATTTTTCTGATTTAACTTGGTCAATTGGCAGATCCAAGTGGCATATAGTTCACGCTCGCATATTGTTCATTTAATTGAGAGTGGCTAGTAAGATTTTCGGGTTAAATTAATAAAAAAAATTGATTGTTACCCACTAGTAACAAATGGAGTCTCACTGTAACATACTGTAGCCTTTTCTCACTGGAAGTACAGACATGTTACGGTTCTTTGACAGCAACATTTAAGCAGATTAACTGCTAATTTCTCCTATTCTTCATGTCATAAGATGACCCGAAATATGGTCTACTATAAATGTTCGTATAACAATTGGGAATCGCTACTGAAGGAAACAATTTTCAATTATCTCGCATACTAAATAAAAGTAATGAATCACAAAAGAAATACATGTAGCTGAAATCAAGTCAACATACATTAGAACATCCTGCCTGCCTCAAGCACAGGAGCAATTCATTTTCGATCAGTCAGAAGTTATCTATGTTGTTTACTCTTCCACCGCAATCAGGGGGTTTTCCTGCTAAGAACCACAATTATAAAGGGCATGTTATGTTACAAGGAAAACAATGTGAAATTTAAGAAAGTTGGCAAGCTCGAACGGAAAGTAGTAATCACAGAGAAAGAAAGGGACAACGCCGGGTCTGAGTATGGGCTCTAGATTCCGAAAATTGCGCAATTTATCTGAAATACATTGTCAGCTACTAGTGCTTATAGTCTTTCATTTTTTAAAAATATCAAATAAACAATGAACAGCAATACGTGGTGGCATAATAGAAGAAAGAAGTATTATTCCGTCCAATTGCCTCATACCATACTGCCTGGGATAGCTCACCACAGCTAGGCCATCGTCACCCCATCGTCTGGCGGCATGTCGTCATATGAGGTTTGGTCTCACATCACCACTGTGACCAATTCACCAAATGTCACAAATGAACCTGCAGATTACCATAAAACATGTGCATTTAGAACGAATAATTTGACATCGTTTTTTTTTTACAAAGGAGTTTTTTTTTCTCATGAAGCAAAGTCTTTGCAGTGGCATCGTACGTGTTGGATTGAAAGTTTTATCTCAATGGGTAAACGTTATGAAATCTGTGAAATTTGTGCTGATACCGTGCTTTAACTCGCAGTGTCTGCAAAATAAAGGAATAATTATACATGATTATAGGAAGAAAAACAAAGTTTGGAATTACTTCCACTCATTACAACCTCCATAAGTTAAAAATCACATGATCGAAAATGAATGACTAATTTTAAGGTAAGACAACACTATGGTTTTGATGTGTTACCTGTCCACACTAGGTTTGAACAGTTCAGCAGTAAGAGAGACACAGAAGTTGATACTACATGTTGCAGCACAGTAATCTGTTAGCATCTCCTCCTGTGGACATACAAATCACTGATCACATATGATGTGCTTAATCAATGTAGTGCTATAAAATAGAAAAAAACCTTCCTGTTAAGGCAAATAATATTACGTAACGTTGACAAAGCTATGTAAACTTGAGAAAGCTCCTTCTCCCTCGTGTGTATCGTCAACGGCTGTTGAGTCGTATAAAAACATACTCGGTGCGCAAACGTTTCCCGCAATATATTGTCGCTTTAATCGGTTACATACCGATGATGACAGTACATATCAAGTTATTTGCATTATAAACTGGTTTTTAATTACATAGCTGATTAACTGTTGCTTATGCGATTCTGCTAAGGTGACTTAAAACTCAAGAAGAAAATGAAATGTCGACGTTGGCATTGTCTTAAGGATCTAACTGAGGTATCGCTTATGTTTGTACTGGGCACACTTACTGTCGCACCCCACCACAGGATGCACACTTCAGGGAGATGTCTCTCCACAACAAGAAGGAAGCGGCACGCGCTTGTTTGTGCCATTGCGAGCTTCCCGGAAGTCGTGCATTGAGCTTGAGTGAGGGAGTTTGAAAACAACGGTTAGATGAGAAGGATTAAGGACATAAGGAAGACTGGGCTATCGTATCAAATGTATGTGTAGTAAAGTAGTCAATGTCCACGGTCTTGATTGTTCGGAAGGGAGATCTGCGCTGGGCTATGTAGGACAGCTAACGGAAGCGGATCACTGCTCTTGAGCGGCTTGGAAGACGCATAAGAACGTGCACAAGGCTCAAGCGGTGTTTTACAACTCAAGTGTGTAGCTGGAGAGTCATCTCGCAATGCGACTATCACTCTGACATTACATTGTCTTCTAATAATATGAATAATAATAAGAAGACAGTCAGTACTTATAAGGCACATACACAAGGGTTCAAGAAGTAAGCACAGTCGCAATAGGAACAATTGACAAACAGACAAGAGTAAATGAAAATAACGCCGCGCTCTAACCACTCTGCTATCCGCTCCCCATCGACTTTAAACAGGACTGTAAACAACCAAGTGTTGCTTGGCAATGTGGGATCTTTGCATTAATAAGGGGTGGTCCGTTGGCGCAACAGTTAGCGCCAGTTACCAATACGAAGACGGTTGGCTATCCTGGGTTCAGCAAACATGTAAACAAAAGCGACAAAACTATGTGATGTGAATTTAATGCCACCCCCGTGAAACGTAAATATTTTACTGAAATGTAGCTGTTTTATGACACAGTAGTAGCTCGGTCTTTATGTACAGGTAGAATCGGGTGAAACCCCAGTCATCAGTGCTGATGTAGATCAAGAGACAGAAGATGATAATGACAGTGATAACGACATCAGCGAAGCTAGCCCCGTGATCTGGCACCGGTTTCGTCGAAACGCAGAAGCCCAAGCAAAAGGAAGAAAAAAGCCCGGCAAAAAACAAAATGGCACAAATGGTCCAGGTAAGGATTGTACAATGCAACTTACGAGATGCATTGCACCTTGAAATCTTGTCTGTATATATATATATGTAACCCTGTTTTTTTTTTTGTTTTTTTTTTTTTTGTTTTTTAACGAAGTAACGATTTGATAGCGGGTGTGTGTGCATGCGCGCGCGCGCGCGCGTGTGTGATTTATTGGCACGTGGGCTTTACCTCTCGCGGAAGACGTAAGAAGTAAGAAGCAGGACTCTAAGAGAAAGTAAAAGTAATGCTTGTTGAAGATGAGAAACAGATAGTCCCACAGAAGTAGGCTTGATTAATACTTTTTGTCGTCAACCCCCATTCAAAAGTGCAATTTAAACGTATCATGAGATGAAAAAATAATATTAACTACAAGCGTAAATGAAAATTAATTCCACGCTTATGGTTGTACTTTTGCAGGAAAGGAGTGCAAAAAGTTTGACAAGTGCGTGCCAAAGGTGAGGTTCCTCAGTTTTCTGGTGTTGGTTGTTGGTTCCGATAAAGAACATAATTAGAGGGCAAGTGATGATTGATGATGATGATGATTTGTAAAGCGCAGATGTCCGTAAAGAATAAGACTAGGCTGGCTGGCCACTTAAATTTTGATGAGTTATCGTTAATTTATGAGGTGCTTGTCTGCTCGAATCCGTTTCTTTGCTTCTGAAGAAAATATCTCATGTAGAATAAACAGGATATTGTCTTCTTATTATACTTTACAAACTGCAGTTTCTTAATTTAACATTGTCAATGGCACTTTTATTTCTAAAGATGACAAGAAAGAAAACGACGATGATAATATTGTGATAATGATTTCAGATCGAGGCAGTTCATTTCAAGAGCAATTTCTGGAACAACCGGAAAAAATCTGAATTCGGTAAAGGTAATTGAGTGTTTTTAATCTAGGCTGTCAGACTTAAGTCTTTCTTATCGAATTGTGAACAGTAATTCTACTAATTAATTTCTGCTTTTCTCGTAAGATGTGTCATTTATCATTTAGCCAGGAAATGTGCCTGAATTTTACAAAAGGCTGTATCTGCTTACACTTCTCCTAATTATTTTCCCCTGGGTATTGCGTTACAGACGGTCAGGCAGTAATACGCAACGGAGAAGGTAAACCACATTTTCTAGTGGGGATAATAAGAAAGAACACACCTCTATCATACTACTCGCATATTTACATTCTGCTGCTAGAGTGTTTTGTGTGAGTTTGTGTCCGCGTGTTTTGTTTGTTTGTTTTGAAATAACGTCTACTTTGCTAACATATTCACGGCAGAGCTTGCACACTAGCTCAGTTACCCATTCAGAATCGTCAGCTCAACTAAAAGTTTATATTTGAAAATAACTGCGTCAGTGTGAACACAAAGCCACTAAGGTGATGACTAATATCCATCGACTCTTGATTAACGCTGATTTTGGATGACTAGTATTCATCAACACTTCTTTGAATTCACAGACCAATGATATTGGTATGACAAGGATTTATTGAAGCCTGTTTAGGATGGCTAATATTAGCTAATGTTATTGTTTGATTCATAGACGTTTGTTTGGTTTGCTAGTAAACATACCATTTTTAATCGGTCCATTTTCGCTTCATCCACGCTTTGCAATACACCTGTACGGGTGCCTACCCACTGATATTTTGATGATTCTCCAGTGTATACGTTCACACCGTATGCGATTGTGATGTGCAACACCCCAGCACCAGTTTGGCTTTGCTTTACGCATATATGTGTTTAGGAGATGTGGATTAGGCACTCAGTTTGATGCGAGAGTGAGCAATGGTGTGAACAGGAAGAAAGAACATGAACTTCTCACGCAGCTGAAAGGAGATAGCAACACTACGTCTGTATGGAAACACCCGTGAAGTAGAGAGGTGGTAGAATGAGACAGCTGACATAAAAATATGGCTTTGTGAAGGAATGAAAGCATTTAAAACTCTTTTCATTGCGCTTTTGCTGTAGCAGGGAATTCTTGGGCGCAGAATATGGGCACACTTGATAATACAACTGAAATAGAAAGAAGAGGAAAAGAAAGAAAAGTTATTCACTCTGGATCACAACTGCAGGAACAGTTAGGGTTGAGTTTACAGCTATGTTCTTTTAGGAAATCTGAGCTTAATTTATGAAAATCGGAGATCATTTTTCTGCAGTCAGCCTTCAGGTGGGGAAACCTCCATTCCGCCTAGACATGGTCGTAAGATGTTTTCCCTTTTTTTGTTTGAGCAGCTCTATAAGCTTCTAGGCTTGTAAAACTTTGTTTTTAAGCGAACTAGCTTTCCTCCTACGGTCCTAGATTCTGTGGAAATAGCTTCAATTCAGGCAACAACGAGACCAGAATGGCATTGATAATGATAGAAAATTACCGACCGTAAAAGGCAAATGGCTTGTGCACGCAAGATTATTTTATATCTTTTCAGAAATCGAAGACATCTTTTATAAATCCAAAGAGGGCAAGTTATGAAATCTTTTGAGTAGCATTGCCTACCATATCAAGCCTAGTCTCACAAACATTACCTAATGTAATCACCGCCATGAGGCTGACTACATTACTGAGCGCCTTTCTTGATCGAACGCCTTGCTTGCTGACGGTGTGAGGATGCAGGCTTTTGCTGGCTGGCTAAGGTTGTAATGCTGTAATGCTGTCAGCTTTCTCTCGTAACCCTCTTTAATATGCAAATGATGAGGGCATGTTACGACTAATTACCCGAAGAACTACTACTGATAACTTTTAAAACTGTCTTGCAGCTTTATCTGCTGTAGGGCTGTGGTGGCGTATCTTTACAAATCAGCCGACTATGCGTTGATACAAATATACATTTATGCAGTGTTTGAGGAAGAAAATCAAAGCTTTAAAGAGTTAATGTAATGATTCATGAAACATATGGTTCTTTTCTTATTTACTGACAAAAATTTAAAAAGAACTTACAACGAAATGTGAATGTCAGGTTCATTTAGACAATGTTATTCACTTCTGACCTAACCTGTTTACATTACTACATTACTGCGTAAGGAAATCAGCCATTATGCCCTCGTCGAGAATTTTTGTAGAGAGGTTGGCTCAACATATTTACATGTTATGGGCTTTTATTGCAGATTCTCGTTCATATATCGTATACAGTTCTGTATAAATGAAAATAATCCTAACCTAGATTTTTTCAAATGTGTAGTGAAACAAAAACTGAGACACACCAAAATAGCTCCACAAATGTAGCGAGACCATTGTCAGCTTAGAGCAAGGTCGCTGGTGAGCGCGGTGTCCACCAGTTCATGCTATTGTCAACTATTCCAGGGAATATTGTTATTACGAAAGCATGAAAATTTCTATCGTCTCATTAATATAGCATGAGTTTATGCATCAACAATAAAAGGAAAGCCCGATGGGTAGACGCAGGCTGACATGGACCTAATAAGAGTAATGTAAAGTACTTTAAACTACATCACAACCAACTCAATCAAAGTATATTTAATAATTTATTATTTTTGGCGAAAATGATTCCCATAACTCAGTCATTTATGGCATGAATAATAAGTTAAAGAGGGGTTCCTTAAATAAACTTCGGGTAGCTAATTCATGAAGCAGTTCAGAAAACAAAGATAACGAATGGGGTTCTTGTGTTTGTTTCAGAACCGTGTGTATATATCCCGGAATGGCAGGGCACAGCGTGCAGAAACAGAACTGTTCGGATATCCACAAGTAGTACATATCACTTTTGAAATATGAGACAAAAATTTGCTGACTAAAAATTGCCGATGCTCTGCGCATCTATTGAAATGGCCCACTGTTTGCTTTGGACTTGCTTGTTGTAAACAGAGGAAGTTGCTTTGTAAATACATTTAACAAACTGTAACCCCCTTTAGCTGGACATGCTTATTTATTACCAGCGTTTCACGATGGACTGCATACATTTGCCTTGGCGTTCCACAGTGACAAACCGGAATCACATGAAATATGGTTTTTTTAAAAGTTTGACTGTAGTAAACAAAGAATTCTTACACAGAAACTTTCTGTAAACAAGACTCAGTAGCACCTCATTACACTATAGCAGGATAAGTTTATAAACTAGGGGTGGTGTGTATGTGAGGTCCTGAAAACAAATAAATGGCTTGTCTCCAGTGCAAGAATTAAGACTCATTTTCAAGACCTAACAGGCACACAAGTCAAAAGGCGATTTTTGGAAGTTAAGCCGAAAACCTTAGAGCTAATGTCAAATTCGAATGAGGACCTCACATGGAAAACAGCCCCGGTGCTTTAATTTTGAACAGCTAACAACATTACTGTGGTCTGGTTTCATGGCTTCTACTTGCATGTGCATTGGTGCTTCTAGCTGTCGCATGAACTTATACAGCTCGGCATGTGTCTTGGCTTGTGTGTTACATGTCTAAGTTTCCATTAAGTACAATTTTGTTTGTTTGCTTGCTTTCTCTGGCGGCTATGTATTTAAGTATGTAATTTTCAAAATAGGTTTGTACATTCATTCCGGTGGTTTTTATTTGCTTCACCCACTAGGGGTTAATTACATCCAGTAAGGATTTCCAACAAACAAGACTGGGTAGTACTGTCTGTGGCGTCGTTCATGGCACATTTCACATACAAATTTAGTAGTTGTAACATAATATGCTGCTGAAGATAGAGAATTATTTAAAGCTGTATAACTCAGAAATATCCTTTGGATGTGATGTGTAAATTACTGAAAAAACACATGCATGATGTCACCACAGTAACACTTTGTTGTATCTGTGTTTTGGTCTCTCTCTCTGTTTTTCTTCCTAGTTCCGTGTATGGCTTTGCGTCTGTCTGATTGATCTCTTATTGACTTTGGTTCCTTCTCCTTTCTATTTTATTTCATCACATGCAATCCTCCTACCTGGTCTGGCTGTATGTCTCTGTCTGAGGAGTACACGTTTCATTGATTTGTAGAATAGTACGTTAGGAATTTTTTGTTTTAGTTTTTTGACAAGCCCGTTGGTAAATTTCAATGCGTGTGATTTAGAACTTTGGGGCACATTTAATACTGATTAAAGTAAAAACAGAAGAAAACAATTGAAATAAAACCAGTTCACCGAAGTGGTGAGAGAACGACTGCTAGACAAAGTAGTGTCTGCAGAACAAAGTATAAAACGTAGACAAATGTGTCTACTTCTTGATTCTATAGCTATACAGCCATTTAGAGTAAACCCATCTTAACTAGATGTCTTGTTTTTAAGATTAATAATAATAATAATGATGATGATGATGATGATAATAATGATAAATGCAACAGTTGTAAAGGGTATATTCAAACTCCTAAGGAGTATGCTCTTATCGCGTAAGAATAAAAACGAGACATAGACCGCATACGAGGGACAGAAGAACAAACAAGTAGTATTCAGAATACTTACACATCAATAGACCCTCAATTTGCTTACAGTCGGACACTTCTTTAACTCTAGATGCCTTACATATGTATTTTTCTATCTGCGTTTTAAGTTTTATAGTACAAATAAGCTGGTGGTATTATATATTGTAAGCGTGTAAGTGACTTCTCATTATTGACAATCATTTGTGTAAATAACGATATGTAGTATGTAGATAAATGTAGATAAATAAAACCTTGCAGCACCTACCGTACGACTAATCATCGTTTGTGTGATAACATACTGTGGCTAGAGGTTTTTGGTTAGTAAAAGGTTAACTTTTTGCTCCTGTCTTTTTATCTGGTCGCCTGTTTCTTAGACTTTCTGTCAGTCGACCTGCTCTTTTCTTTGTTCTCCTTTCCTTTTCCATTAATTTTCGATGTTGTTAAACTTAATTGAAGCGAATCTTTTCCACAGATGAAGCTCTTAAGTTCTTCACAGAGGCCGAATGGATGAAAGAATTTTACAAAGACAAAGTGAGACCGGTTGATGCCCTCAGAGATGGGGGGTTTAATGTCACCAAGACGGGGCTCTACCTCATCTACAGCAGCGTACGTGTGAGGATTGTGTTAATCAACCACTTTTGCTTTTCGCTTAGTCTTTGTGTCAAATGTGTCTTTCTTCTTACCCTATGGTCTTAGTGTCACAGCAACATATTCTTTTTTATTAATTTTTTTTGGTGTTGTGTAATTGTTTAGCGTGTCAAAACACTTTTTTAGTTGCTGTGTTGTTGCTAACTGCTGCACTCTTTTATACAACTATTGAATAATAATAAAATAATTACATATGGCATTTTCACTGGTGATATTCGGGCAACTCTACAGACATAATTTTAGACGAAGGAAATGATTTCTAAACTGCTACGACACAAAAGGACGAATATCATGTTAGGATATTTTATTAAGTTTCATGCTAACATTGCGCTTCATTATTACATGCACAATACATGTTCAGATTATAAAGAAAAAATGCATATAACATATTTGTTGGAGAGATATATTTTTTCCTTGACAGCAGTACACGTGGCTGCCTATGGGGAGTAAAAAGTAAAAATCTACTAAACTAAAGACAAATAAGATGTGAAAATATCGTGTCTCCGAATATACTCAAGTATCAAGTATTTTCTACCGTTGCGATTTTCCCCATTCAGGTGTGTCTTTCGTAACTGCACTAACAAAAACAGCATCTTTTAGGAAGAGCTCACAGTCGGAATTACAACGCTTAACTAAAGGGTCAAGTATGGTATTGGCTCTTAGGAAAACTAATTCAAACTAGAAAATATTCTGTTTGAAAAGGTTAAGTAGTATTCAGAATCCTTACACATACACATCAATAGACCCTCAGTTTGCTTACAGTCGGACACTTCTTTAACTCTAGATGCATTACCTATGTATTTTTTTTCTGTCTGCGCTTTAAGTTTTATAGGACACATAAGCTGTTGAGCTTGAATACTGTATATTGTAAGCGTGTAAGCTACTTCTCATTATTGATAATCATTTGAGTAAATAGCGATGGTATGTTAGTGATATCCATACTCTTCAACTGGTTACTCTACGTGTCAGTTATAAGAGGCAGCCAGCTATCTTTTCTTGCTGACGAACACTGAGTAAATATAAGTTGTAATATTTTGAGGCTACATGCGAATTGCGCCATTAACTGAGTGTTTTATTTATAGCTGCAGCCAATAACACTTCCCTGTTTTCATTTCATGCTCCTGAACTCTCGTCGGTCTGTATCCTGTTTTCCCGCACCTATTTCTATACGTGAACTTACAGAAATAATCATTGCCAAACATTTTAGGAACATTGTGATGTGTTGATCACATAAATAATTTAATGATTGCTAAACAAGAATAACAAAACAGGCAGCCTGCCGCAGAGCTGGTACAAAGAATTGTGGAAACAGTCATTTAATAACCACACCACTTAAAGCAAGTAGAAGTCTACAAATGTGCTCTTATCACTCGCCAGATTAAGGTACAACGGAGTGTTTTTATTACTCTTAATGGAGAGATTGTCAAAGAAACAATAGTAGGTGCTATTGCAAGAACACGACAGTGACACTCATATACTCAGATTTCGTGACAACACATAAAACCTCTTTATTAAGACCTTCCCTATTAGTTACTACCAACATTTTTCACAGACATATTTCGCTCTATAAAGTCATTTCTATTACGACTACCTCCGCAACGCGACTTACGGCCGACAGTTTGCGATCTAATTTCTTGCAGAAGTCACTTGTTTAAAAACTTCAGTACATTTTAAAATAATGCTTCTGGCGGGCTGTTTACCCCATATTACGATTTTCTGCAGAAATCACGTATAATAAATAAAGTATATTTTGAAAGAAGGTGCTTGTTTATTGGGTAACTTTGCCCCCCAGCTTTAAATCCTGCGGGTTAAACAATGATGCGGCTTGTTTGCGGAATTTTTTCCGGATTTTTCAGATTCCGATTAATTTTTCGATGAGCTCCATGTTAAAGTGTTCACTGTTAACCTTGTTACCGTGATAAATGTTCACATTTTCAAATCAAAGCTGCATACAATTGAAGCATTCAGATCAGTTGCTGAACACCCTCATCATGCCGACGAGACGAAATGCCCACGATGCAGCTTTCAAGTTGTAGATAATCGCGGCTTATAAACTAGTGCGGCATATTTGTGAAAAAAGCAGAGTTTATATTTGTTTTTAGGTTTTTACGGTTATCAGTCGAAATGATCAGCCTTACCCTGCATCATTGACTCTTTACCAGCTCCCATTAGTCCATTGTGCTTCATTATCTTTTGTAGAAGGCACGTGTTTATAAAAAAATATAAACTTTATGATCGACTGCTTGTACATGCAGTTTTTTGCAAATATTGCCTTAAAAAATAGAAATAGCGCATTTTTAAAAAGAGGCTTTAGCTGCCACAGTAATATGTATTAATCGATTGCTCTTACCTAATAATGGCAGAATTAACATGACCAAGTGAAAATGAAAACGACAAGAACACAATGACGTGGATTTTAAGAGCATTATTTCAATATTTTAAATAAATGAGCTTGAAACATCTTAATTGGTTTAAAGAAATGTTTGAAAACCTTTTGATATCCTTCCTCCATGCTTTGTCCTTCTACGAGTTGTCTTCATTTACTTGACCTCTTTCTTTTGCTTTTGTTTCTGAAACAAATACACAAGACTCCAATAGGTTTCAGGTAGAGGCATAAAGCTTTGCAGATACTACAATGTAATTTCCCATGAACGGAAATGTTAGAATGTATAAATGTATGGACGTGCATATATCTGCTGCAGGTCCTCTTTCACGATCTGAAGCCGCGCCAGTCACAGGCTGTTGTGGTTAACGGCGTTAAACTGTTCAAGTGTATGGAAAGTGTTGACTACATTGATCGAGACCTTCCCCCAGACCAGAACCAAGCCAAGTACAAGTCTTGCGCCATGACAGGTCAGGAGCCAGCTATTTCGTTACCCGCTTAATCTCGGGAGATGGTGTCAAAGCTCAACAATAATGATAGACAAGGAATACTGCTACGCTTTGATGCTACACATTTTATTTGTCACACCTTCCCCCATTCTTCTAAGTGCATGACTTTGTACTTTTATCAGACTTTGCAATTATTTGAAGTAACAAGGAACTCTTATTATACTAAAGATATTTATTGTATTTAAGGTTGTAGTCACTTTCTTTTTTGACAGAAGGTATTCATTACGGTGGGTGTAGAAATAACAAGTTAAATGTAAAGATGGTAGTAGCGATGAGAAGTTAATGACAGTCTGTATGTGCATGCGTGCGTGCGTGTGTGTGTGTGTGCCCGCGTATGAAAAGAGTATATAATTATTATAACTTTTAACGAGCAGATTAGTATCGTCCTTATTTCTTAATCAGTAAACTTATTGATTCCGAATCTGGTTACCTTGATGCACTCTTCGTTGAGTGTTTTTTTAATGTAACACGTTTCAACCCTGTTGATTGCAGGAGTGACCCAGCTTAAGAAGGGAGACAGGCTTGAGGTGCAGAACCTGTACCCTAACACAGAGATTGATCTTACTGATGATGCCACCTACTTTGGTGCGGTCCTTTTGACGCCCACTGGGCCATAATTTCATGAGACTCGAGTCCTTTTGTACCTGTAATTATGAGAGAAATTCTCTCTGAACTCGCCAGCAGTTCACCAAATGTGTCTCTTCTGGTCATATTGCATCCTTCTGTCAAAAATGACAAGCAGGTGACATGTCGTCAACAAACTGCTGTTGTGTCTCGACACCTGCAAGAATTATGACTGTAAGAAGGGCAAACATGTAAACAAAAGCGACAAAACTGTGTGATGTGAATTTAATGCCACCCCCGTGAGACGAAAATATTTTACTGAAATGTAGCTGTTTTATGACACAGTAGTACCTCGGCACTCAATCACTATCCGTTGTGTAAAACACACTCTTTTTCCATAAAAAAATAAGGTAAATCTATTTGACGGGTCCCGACACTCATCAAAAGCTAACTACCTTGATTTATTCATAGTATTACAAAGTAAGACAAAGGTTAAAGAAAATATTTCTAGACGTTTTCTTGAAAAACACAATTTCGACATTACAGTACTATAAATATAAACTAAAATATTAAATATAATTTTACTTCTTTAACTACATCAAGTGCTTTATTAATGGCCTCTTTGTGTTTTAGTATTGTCGATTTCGTGGACTTTATTATGCCATATTGAATGGCTGATTCAGACACCCATATGCCACTCTTGTACTAGGCAATAAGTTCTGTTATGTGCTTTTGTTAGTTCAGAAATGCTAATTGTTGTTATTGATGTCTTCCTATTTCATTTACGTTTATAACTAGAAAGCTTCTTGGGTGCTATGATAACCTTATGGTATACGTGCTCGCACACACACACGCGCCCATGTGAAATAAAACCCCAGGAGACTGTGAACCCAGCACCAGGACAGGGTTTTAGTGCTTGAAAGCAAGGCGCCAAGAGACGCTTTCCCCTTTGTCACGGGTTAGCGTGGCGTCTCCTGTGTGTTGTAGCTCAAGGGTCGAGTGCCGAGCACGTGGTCGAGCACCGAAATAGAATTCTTTCGAAAATATTGGTCCAGGACCGAAAAGTTCGAGCACGGAGGAGGTGGCGTGCCGAGGTATCCCTGTATAATGATGGGCAGGTATTCAATAGTACAGTTTTCAAACTCAGCTCTGAAGCTAATTATTTTCTTACTATTGTTTTATACATGAATTAATGTTTATATTTGTTTTAATGAACGGTCAATTTGAAGTGGAGTAATAAATTAAGGAACCTTAGTGCGCAGTTGTAAGAAATGAACAAATACCGACAGGACCTCCGAGCCGTCCATTATGTAAATGTTGCACTCTGAACAGGAGCATTATTGTACACACTAAACATTTCTCAGACTTTCACAAACAATTACACTCCGTGTAGCGTAATAACTAGAAGCAGTAAATGATACGTGGCATTGTAGCATTACATTTTCCCATGGACGTTGCTTTCCCACATGTTTTAAAGAAGCATAAATCAGTCGTGGACAAGGGTAGAACTTATTAAACTATGTGGTCAGGCAGCAAGTGTATAGAAAGCTTGGGAAAGGCGCTACACGCATATTGCGTCGGCCTTCTCTAAGCTACAAATCCATATAGTTGTTAATGTTTTGATCTCTTTCTTTATTTCTTTATTTCTTTATAACTGGTACACGAGATACATATTTCCTACGTATTGCCTCCTTTCCTCTGTTTTTATATCTTTCTTTCTTCCACACTTCCTTTAATCCTCCCAGCTGTAATCTGAGACTGCACTCACATTAGACTCACTGTTAGGGCAGCAAAAGAATGTAATCGCATGTGGTTAGTTTCTATTGTTAGATATGGGTTGGGTTTTACTCCACGATTACTTCAGCATACTGCCCACGCCCAGCTATTATTTTTATTCAACATTCCATTGACCAGTTATGTAAATAAGTAAGCCACTGTAAACATTGTGTGGCACTATTACGCATTTCAAAGTTACACCTGTACATTAGTCTCACAAGTGGTAAGCAAGCAATAAGAAAACGAAATCCACCACTTTTCACAAAGTAGTGTGTTTGCCTTTATTTCCGTCGTTTTAATGTACATATAATGAAATAATCCCACTCGACGCATGTGTCTGTGTTTACATGTTCGATATAAGCTTTTATAATGTAGAATTCAACACTTTAAATAGAATAATTACTTAAAGAAAATGTATTGTTAGAAGTTTGCTTCAGAAGTTGGGAAATTTACGATTTCTTTGACTTCTAGATGCTGTTTTGAATATTTTGTAAATAAATCTAAAGAATTCAAAATGTTTCCGAGAGTGTTGAAAGAGTTGCAGATATGGGATTTAAGTGAATTGGATAGTGGATGAGATTTAGGAAAGACATTTCCGTGTTTCATTACATGTTTGTGTGTGTGTGTGTAGGGGACGCGCACGCATTCAAGTAAAGTTTAGATTGTGAAAAAAAAGTTGAAAGTAACCTTTTATATTGCTTTGATAGGATGAGTACATATACCAGGATACTACCATTCATGAGTATGAGCAAAGTTTTAAAATTCCTCGTTATTACCATTTAAGTTCACATAAGACGGAAAGAGCAGAAAGAGTTCCTGCTAGTTAATATCCTGTCAACAGGTAGCTTGCCGAACTAAAAGTAAAATATGTCAAGGTAAAGTAGACGTCTAATTTACGGGTGGGAGAACAAAACAACAAATACGTATGTTTGCGATTGAATAAAACCCTGGGTGCGTGTGAAACTGCAGGGTGAAGGTAATATACTCTCCTTCTATAAGTCGTCGGAAAAATAACCACTTGTCATGGTGAGCTAGATCGACAACTTTGTCTGCATTTGAAAACTGAGTATATCTAAATATGTGCATCTGTAGTTGTTGTGTGCGCGAGTGCGTGTTAATGTAAATGAAGAGGGTCAAGGGCTGACGACTCGGGAATTGGCAGCTCCACACCCTCTTGTAATGAAAGGATAGAGGCCATCCACAGTCGCACGCCAGACAATTTGCTTGCTTTTTTCATTAGTTTCCTGCGCAATTTAGTCCAAGCACTTGTTAGTATAATAAACGCGACGTGCACTTTCTGTCACACAACAAGCTGTTGACAGTTTAGTTTTGACGAGAGCAGTACAATTTCATGCGCAAGGTGTACGCACCCATTTAAACAGAAGTGTTTCACGTGCCTTTAGAGAAATCGGTGGTAAGACCAAACAGTCGAGCAGACGTTGCTGCAAGTAGTAAACATAGAAGACAGTAGAAGACTATCAACACACCGGAATAAAAATCTTTTGAGTCGAAAGTTCACAAACATTAAAGCTATGGCAAGGCGCGCGCGTACACACAATAGTCTCTCTTTCTGATGTCTTAGCTTGTATCAGTGACACGGAAAGAGTCTCTTTCCTATGTTCGGAAGATGTGTCAAAGTTTTGGATTATGTAGACAGCAAGGTAATACTTTTCAAAGATTCATTCTCATAAATGATCCCTTTATGCATGCAAGGTCAAGTCTGCTTGGAATTCCTTGTAGGCCTTTCAGGCGCTTCCCGAAAACATCAACCCACGAGGCTTAACCAGTTCACGGAGGTCAACGGATCTTCTCCTGACGTGTCTGGGCTTGTGTTATTATCTATTTTCCAACTTGAGTCTGTGTGTGATTTCATGTTCATGTCTGCATGCGCGAGTGCAGTTTTGTTTTCAGGCATAAATTAGCAAACTTCCTTGTATGCACGATTGCCAATATATGTATTTTTATTTTGTAAAGTCAATATCCACGTGGATTCAGAGCCAACTGTAGTGTTTTGGCATTGTTGATAATGCGCAGTATAATTGACCCCGCTTGTCGGAGTGAGACTAATATTAGATTCTGACCCAAACGGTAAATATGTGTTGTCATTTGTGATGTCACGTGGTGTGTTGGTTTCGATTTAAAACATAACGCCAGGCGTCAACAAGTCGTGACAATAATAGTTTTTTAAAACCCCAGATTTTACAGAAACCTTAAAAGATGGCAATAATATATTAAAAACAAAGAGGACATTTAGCAAATAAAATTTAATATCACAAAAAATACAGCGCGTAATGTTATCTTGCGAGACAACTTCAGAAGAACAAAAAAATACAGACCCATTGATACCAGGACACACACACACTGACCAGACGGACAGAAAGACCGATAGATCAACAGATGGACAGACAGACTGTCGGACCGACAGAAAAAAAAAGAGGCAGACGGAACAGAAAGAAGACTAAAAGATAATAAACAAACTGTGGCTATCTGTCGGTGACTATGGTTTCACCTATCACACCTACTTATATATGTATATATTATAGCTAAAGGGAAAGGATTTGATATCACTTGATGATTGTGTACCATGTTTTCAAGATAAAGGAGTACAGATGTTAAAGCATACATAATGTTTCAAACAAGTAGCTTCACTGATCATTTGGACCCAGAACCAACATTTTTTCCCCTATGCTAGTCATACGCACCTCTAACAGGGTTAGTTAGAAACACTACTGCACGAACTTAGTTCAGCCTCTTGACTTCTCTGACCGAACAGGAAGAAATTTTACCTTTTATTTAAATGTGACAAACGTCCATTTGTTGGTAGCAAAATGTACATTCGGCACTGGGGTACACTGTTATAGCCGAGATCTATAAAACAACATGTATTTTCATGGGATCTGATATGGCGAGAAGTTGCCAGAATTATCGCGCAGTCCAATCTTCTTTAGTTTAAAGAACAGCAGTTCATGGCGTTATGGCTTGAGACGGCGCGATTGGAAGGCAATGTAGCTGGAGAGAAATGGGTAAAGAGTACTGGAGTTACAAAGCTGTCCTTTCTACAGTAATGTGAGTATGCAGGAACAAATGGCATCATGTGTCCATCCTTTCAACCAGTGTGTCACTAGGTCACCGTGCAAGCCTGTAAGGTAATAGTGACATGTCACAAACAGTTTATTTCCTCTAAACCAATGGCCCCTATTAGCGTGTATATTCCTTTAAAAAACATCTTTAACGCATCACGGAAGCGGACAGCACGGTAGTTAGAGCACTGGGATTCGAACCCGGAGACGCGCTGCGTCGACACCAGTGAGCCGCACCCCCCCCCCCCACCACAACCCCCCCCAAAAAAAAAAACCACAGCAAAAAACAACAAAACAAACTTGCAGTCCAGCCTTTAAGGAAGGTAGGAGAAAGGTAAATTGGAGAGAAGATAGACACCTGCCTTACAAAAAGCTAGCGCCGAGGAAAAAGTAGTCGCTCGACCTGTTTAGCGGACGACTTTTTTCTCTTTCTTTGTTCGAGATTACACCTGACACGTCCTAAAGGTAAAACAGTCTCTAAAGTTGCCCAATCTCTCCCTCGGTGTCACCTACCGAAGGCTTTATTTTAAAATCGAGAACTACAGACTGTCTACAGCTTCTCTTATGTTGTGTTTTATTCGCCATGCTCTGCGTGTGTATGTATATGTCTACACCAACGCATGTTTATGTCTGTGTGCCTGTATGCCTGCGTGCCTATACCTGTACACTCGCGAGAACATTAATTGTCCTCATTGCAGGCATTTTTAATTTTTTGGGGGGTGAGGTACCGTTTCTCCTTTAGTCGTATAATGTGAGCTTGAATTGGTATTTGCGGCAAAGTTCCATCTCTGGTATATTTAATTAACAAATTTTATTTTTAAAATTTGATTAGCCGTATTACAGATACCAAAACCCTACAATGGCCTACATGCTACTTGTAGTGCTGCTACTTTAAAGGGAAGGTCTTCATAAGTACATCCAACAGAGCAGAGGTGGAGTTCAGCCTTGAAAGGCTGATATGCTTGAGTGAATTAAATCCCCTACTGTTCCACCGCTTGCAGTGACGTAAATGCTCTTTGACACGCCATGAAAAGAGCCCAACGCCCTCGAAAGACTCGGTGAATTCAGGTGACCGAGCGCTTCACGATAGTTGGATGAATATTTAAAGACCGTCAGTCTTCAGACGACAGCTTTCTTTTGTATATCTATATTTAAAAATGTGAGCCACGAAAGAACTACCAAATTTATGCCAAAGCATTGAATTTGTTCAATACTAAAAAGAATTTAAAAAATGAACGTTAAGTTGCTTAAATCAACAGAAAAAAACTTTTCTTTTGTTGACATTATGTAAATAACATTATGTCCAAGTTATTTACACCGAATTCACTTCTCGGCTCACAGTTCGCGTCCTTCCCCGCTTCGTGTCGCACGCTCAGCCTAGAATAACGGAGAAATTTCATTTTATTTTACGGATGTGCAAGTCTCAGTGTGTGTACATCCATGTACTGATGTAAATTATAACACATTTATTATATAAATGCAATCTATAAAAACTGCCAAGACAATTAAGTGTTTGTCACATGTTCGACAATGCTACCCCGATGCATGAGGGTCATGAGAGGTTAAAATCTAATAACAAAATTATAGCATGTGCGTGTTTGCGTGCACGCCCATTTGTGATAGTGTGCACATCGCCAGTTGCGCAATAAGGACCACTATCAAGCAGCAATCAAAGGTTGCTTCTTATAATATTTTAGGTGTCAGGTGAACCCTAAATTGCCAGTTGTCTTTACAACAGGTGTCTAATGGGAACACATTTACTGCAGAATAACACTGTTTAATCTACTATGTGTAGACTGTCTCACCAAAGTGCGTATGACTGACCTTTATAAGACTATGAATATCCATGAGACGTTTCGACACCATGATGAAAAAGTGTGCCAAAAAAAAAAAAAAAAAAGAACTTCCTGATCTTTTGACCCTAGGACGCCCACCCTCCCATGAACCGCGCAGAGTTGCTACTTGCCGCCTGTTACACAATAAAGGCGTGTGACACATTCGCTGTACGACCAGCCATTTATTAACGCACTATACACAGGACAAAGTTTATAACGGAACATTGAGCTATCGTGGATAGGTCTTCATGAGACAATGTCTCTAGATGTGCATTAATTCATATTCAGGTGCAAGCAACTACAGAATCTCATCCTAAGGTATAGGACTAATATGAACGCAGGCAACCATTACTGTGACCTCTCACTTCTCACGCTTGCACCAACTTCGGCGGCGACCCCAAACATCGGTGACGATAGCCGCGTCCCCATTTCTGAGAAATAAGCCCAGCCACCTCCATACATTCTTCCCCCTTCCTCCACCATGCGTCTTGGTCTGCGTGCTCGCGCCTCTATAACAGAAGTGTGCACGCCCTTCCCCCACTTGACTGTGACTCATCTAACATCTACCACTGGGTCAAGAGATGTGAGATAGGAGGTGATCAGGGGCCCTGTCAAGGGCGACAGCTAATTTTAAACGTTGCTTTCCTGGCCCAGCACAGTCTGGTGAACCTTGGTGTGTAACATGGCGACAGAATGAGAGGTCTTTGCTTTGTGTTGTTACATAAAGGCCATCCCTTAGACTAGTTTGTACATTTTTTCCTTTGCGGATAGTCAATGCAATCATTTCATCTTACACTTACAAAATGTCATGTCTTTGCTCTCAAGTGCACATTCCTTTCCCATTTTCTTCCCGTCACTCTTTAAAGAAAATCCGACTAGTTTCATGTTTGTATACCTGTGTACTGCATTCTTATTACAGGCGTAGTCATTCTCTGTGTGGTCGTGCGAGTGTGTGTATATGCATGCAAGCAAATTTAAAACTCTGCGTGCTAAGGTGTTCTTTGTTCACTTAATTTATCGCTGCCCTACATTTCCATAAATCTTGGTATATATTGTAAGCAATCTTTAGGCCCGACTTTGTACACACCCATTGTCCTTTCCGTTAAAGCAGTTCATCTACTGCTTATGTACGAATATTTCATGCAACCGTTTTGATCTTCTTTGCAATTTGTTCAGTCATTAGTGAACTTTACAACTAACAGACTGGCGAAGCTGTTCGGCCAGTTATTGTCAGGTGGTAAAATATTTCAGAGATGCACTTGTTTCGTCTATTATTTTTTTTTTTTCCTTTTCTCTTTCTCCCTCTTTTTTTAGTCTGGACTCTTCCAGCCACAATTTAAAATCACCAACGTTTTAGTTTTAATTTGCAAAACCTTTACTCTGCATTAAAAGCATGTTTAAGAAAGATAGTATAATACTTTATGGGAGATTATTATCTGAATAGCTTTAACATAAAATATTCTTTTCCATCAAGACTTTCCATGTTTAAAATTTATCAAGACATGTTTTTTCCGAAAACATTTCAACTAATAACCGTGCTCTGCGAAGTGGTCTCAGTATACGATATGCAAGTGTTGTTTATCCAGCTATTCTTCTATGGAGAAATCCTTTTTATTGGTCTGTCGCTCATTTATTTAGGCAATGTTACGCCACATCCTTCCTCCATTTACTCCTTCTATCTAATGAGTAACATGCCTGCCAAACCTGTCCGCGTCTGCAGACCTTTCTGTACAACTCTTAACTGAAAGTGACATAGAGTGAACGAATATGACCTTACTCACCTTACATCAAGTCTGTTGGATTTCTGTTTCTAGATTCGACCTTCTTTCATCTTTAAGGTTCTGTGAGTAAGTAAGGTATGAGATGTCTCCCAAAATATTGGTCCTGTCGACTGAGCGCACGATGCTGAAATGACAGGTGTGTTCTCTTACTTCTGTGTATGTAGAATATAACTTATACCTGGCCGTACATTACGTAGATGGGAAAAGCCCACGGCTTTTCGCTTGTATGATAACGTGTACTTGGGTTTTTCCCGACCGCTTGTCTAGTTTTGAACCGAGGGGAATTCCCAAGCCAGGTAAGGTCAGGTAAAGCCAGGTAAGACGCTTCCGCAAGACGGTCGGAAGTGTACTTGACCAATCAGAAAACAAGGCAATGGGTATTCCTAACACAGCAGGAAGTATTGAGGCATCAATAGGCCTAGCTTCCCTTGTAGTTAGTTACTAAAGAAGAAAAAGACAAAGCTAGAAGTATACGGATTTTTAGATAAGGCTCTGTGATGAGCAACGTTGTGAAAAGCTGACAGCCTCCAAGTGTTTGTCTTCAGCGTCTTTAAGCTTGTGTGCACAAGTGTATCCTTGAAATCTCTACTTCCATGGTAACACACTGAGAGCAGCCATATAACACAAGGTATGCTAAGTATTCTTTTACATGAAGCTAATGCAGTAGCAGCTTATTAGTGGCAGAAATATGCAAACTCTAAGATTTAGATTTTAAATTACCATTTTAAATTTACAACACAGTCGGGAATTTTTTTTACATTATTAGGGACCATAAAAACGTCTTATTTCCATTAGTTTCATTAACTCTAGTCTGGCTTATAGAAAACCGTATTGTTTTAAGCCCTGAAATTCAGAAGACAAATGTTCTGACCATAATATTTGAAGGCAATATCATCATTTATTTTATAAGTTGTCTGAAAATGCCATTCACATTCGATATCTAAATTTAGAAAATGTTAGGGGCAAACTATGTTCTTACAAAGAGCACAGAGAATAATGCAAGCCTTACGCTGTAGGGTCCTTTTAACTGACATTCAATGATGCTAGTAACTTAATGACAGACAAGCTTAGGGTGAAAACATAAAAATTAACACTTTTATTTTAAAGTATGCATTGTTCATCAATAAGCTGTCCTTTCCGATGATGTTTTTACAATCCTTTTCAAACAAAGGAGATCATTTCACGAAAGCCAAGAAATGTGCTGTCAATGCTAGTTTTTACAATAAAACCAAAGGATGAAAAGAGTGCTTATTTCAGAATAAAACTGTTGTGGGAGAGTTTGGCGTTATGCAAGACCACTTCGTCTACAAAAATCCCGCCGAAGTATTTTTAGGACAAAGAAATTTCCCATCGTCCCAAAAGACGGAATTTCCATCTCGCGAACATATAACGTTTCTCCTTCACCCACAAGTCATCGGCGGGACTTCCCAGATCACAGAGTTTTAGACGGTGGTGATAAAAAGCTTTACATGGTTTTATAGCTTTTATGCAGACGTTCATTGGAGGAGATATAACTGGTCGGGCAGGTACGTTAACCTTTATGCTGTCTTTCCACAACATTGATAAAACAAAGTTAATCAGCGAGACTGCTTAAAATATATAGTGCGCACCTATTAGTCAGTGCTTGGTAAAACTGAGATGAATGCAAAGTGGAGAAACATGTACTTTTATCTAAAAGCACTTTTAATCTTTTCGTTTGAATGTTTATAATTGTTCATAAAGTCAATTGCAGAAAAAAAGGACACAAGGATGGGAAGCCAACACTAACAGCAGGTGAGACGAAATTTCAACTTTTATGATAAAGTTGAAAAATACAGTTTTGCTCATACTCGTACTAAATATCTCTATTTATTTGCTATTTCTTTGTCACTTTCCGCTTTCAGCATATCCGCATTCGCATTGTCTGTTTATAAAGTAGGTCTACCCAAGCAGCTCCGCTCCAAATTTAGGCAAAATGCACTTGGCTCATCATAAATATTATCATTACTTTTTTTTGCCTACATTTAGACTAAACTTTAATTTCAGAAGAAGCAAGTTATTTTTAATACTTTTCATATTATTAGAATTTAAAACAGTTTCTTTTTCGATATGTTTGTGAGGCTTATGCTCGGCAGCAATAGGCATAACAGCGGGTTGTTTTATCTGTTGTAGAAACGTTTAATTTTGCATTATAAACTGAAAGGGTAGTTGCCAAGTTTTCGTACGAAACCTGCATATTCAAATCTACAAGTTTTATTACTATAGCATCTTATAACATATTTTTGATCCTGCAGATTGATAAGGGTATTGATTTCTTCACACGTTCTCGCACTAATTCATTCTTTTGAAGAGTTAGAAAATCACCTGTTGCATTAAATGTCCAGGAAAAACATTGCTGACTTAAAAATCACGTTGTAGTTGTACTTTGAAAGATTTTAGATACCGTTTTTAATTTGTGATTCAAATTATTAAGATAATTAGACTTACGATTAAAAGAGTTAGACATTTTGTGACAAAATTTATAACGGAAATAACAGATTAGTTACATCACTTTAGCAGAATGGTTATTGAAGTTTCTCTAATGTTCTTAGAGTCTGCATGTGCTGCAATTATTACAGACATATAACAAACCTATGAACCATTGATTTTAAAGATAAGAATGCTCCCTGATAGTAAAACGTGATATATGTTAGGTGCGTAGGGCAGGACAGAATAGTGTCAGTTACTTCAGCACATTTCCATTTTCGATAATAAACAAAAACACCATGTGATTAATATATGTTTACATTATATATGTATAGTTTTGTGTCTAAAGATTATAAAGTCTGGATCACTGGCTGACGTTCACAGTGAGATAAACTGGTCACATGAGACTGTATGCAAGATCTTCCTCTTTGACAGGGGCAGGATCGGGGACTGACAGGAACAGGTAACCCATTCGGTAGTTTCATAGTATCACAGCTGGGTTTGGAAACAAAACCCGAGTCAACTGTATTATTCTTGTCTGTAATATATTTCTCTATTATGCCATCTGGGTTATTCGACCCCGACTGGGTCTGTTCTACCCTAACGCTTGGTAAGTTTCGTGAAACTCTTATTAAAAATAGAGGACTCACCCTGTCGACACGATATCTAATACCTTATTATGTCCAAAAAGGTGGCTGTATGTTTCGGAGTTTAGACTAAATTTTTTTCAGTAGAAGTTCTCTGCTTATCAAGTTACCATAGTCTGCATGACTTGGGTCATAATATACATTTCTGTGTGTGTGTGTGCCGCAAATTACGCAGCATACAAAAACTATTCATGAAATAAGCATCTCATTCATAAAATTGCATTACGAGTTGTGACATCAAGATTAGGCGCTCTCATAGCTGTACTCGATCAGCCGATTATTTTATATACATTATGGTGCATTGCTGTGACATTTGTGCTTTTATACCGCCCTGCTTATGCAATACCTTGGTTTTCATTACAGATGGGACATGCCAGAGACCAGCCAAACCACTTCTCTCTCCCCTCATCAAACTTTGCTTCGTCATCCTGTAGGGTCAGACAGGAAACGCTCCAACCCGACACTGATCTGACCTTAGTTAATCTGGCAAGTTAAATAATTCTTATCTTCTGCTCTCGCTCTACCTTTGTTTCTCTTTCTGTCTGTCCTCCCCACCCCTCAGTAGCCTGATTTACTACTGATTGAGATTACTTAACCAGACTAAAATATTACATACCTGCTTGTTCCTAGTTAAGCACAAAATCAAAACTTTCAAACATATTGGTGGAATTTTGGAGGGTTCGGAGGTGGGGGAAACGCTAATGCCCTCCAAGAAAAGGTCTTCAATTTTATTGAGGCCCTAAGTATCTAAAGCCATTTCAAACTTGTCCCTTCCAACAAGCAGATAGTTCAGTAGTTTGAGGAACGGGGTCCAAACCCCAGTTGTGACGACTCGATAGTCGTGAGGTGCAGCGAACTTCTCCGAATCGACCCAGCTGTCAGTAATGGGTACTTGACACTACAGAGTACCGGGGGAAGGTAAAGTAGCGAGAGAGAGAGAGGTGGGGAGGGAGAAGGGTTCCACCGTCACAAAAAACTGGCCCCGAGAATAGTGTGGAAGCTAACGCAGCTCTGAACGACCTTAAAAAAGGTTGAGGGCTGACCTCAAGCTCCCCACGTTCTTTAAACCTGGATGGGGTGGAGTTTCTGGTTGGGTTGTAGGGTATTGTTCACATTTACCTTGACCTTCCTGATAGCCAAACGCAGGTGTGTTCAGTCTAACGCGATCAAAGTGAGGCTTTCATCATGTGCTCCAAGCATGACAATCTGGAACGTTCCAAGGTCACTTTAAAAAAGCTTTGATATGTTTTGAGAGACATGACTCTCTCGAGTCTTGGTGGTTTTTTTCGGGATTAAAAGTCGCGAATGATCATTTATTTATGTCTTTATCTTTTACTATGGTCATGTATTGATACAATAATTGTTATATATATATATTAACATTCAAAAAGCCTTTGCAAGGAGGACGATCTTACCATCGAATATATTTTCTTAAGTGCATATTTTTTTCCAAGACCGCTGACATCAGGGTTTAAATATCGCTGAAGGGCTTGAGAGAAGAGATTATTCAGCCCGGGCACAAAACCTGCAGAAATATACAGGTGGGTAACATGGAACCGTATTCATCAGTCGTAATTTTCCATTTGGCTTTAGTGTTGAATACATCATGTCTGGGCTCGAATAAAGAAAATACAAAGCTGCCTTAAGGTTGCTTTACCTGCGATGTGCAGCTAATGCACCGAGAAACTCCATGGGGCCGTCGCTAGGAACCAAACGCAAGACGATCCTCTCAACATTATTTGACGACCTCTGAGACCCTTTGCACCACAAAGGCCCTACTTTTACTTCTGACCCATTGCTACGGCCCCGGCTGTCTTTAAAATAAGGTAAGAAACTTGTAGAGGAAACGGTTTCTGTGTTTAATAGTACCGATAATACTGCAACCTTTGAGCTACCTGGACAGTAGGAAAAGCACGGGCACATTTATTGGCATAACGAACACAACTATCACTAACATCCAGTGTAACCCATTCCTTACCATCAGGACTCTCGATTAAGTTTGCTCCTTCATAAATACAAAAATATTAATAAAAAACGGAAAATATTTATGATGAATACCTTAGCACAAAGCCTAGATGAAGGAAAGTTTATCACTTTTAGATAGTAGGAAAACATGGAGTAAACAAAGTCTATATATAAATCATTCTTTTCAACTCTTCTCAAGGACAGGTTTATTCCTATCACACTTTGTGTAGATGGCAACTCACTCAGGTGTTTTAAGTATTCAATCGTCGCTCATTTAATCAACCCTGCGCACTCGCATGTACAACCAAAACAACAACCACGAGTGAGATAAAGTGTCAGTGAAAAAAAAAAATGTTGGCTTCAATCCAAACAGTTTTTATGACCCTCATGCACCCTTATTCGAGCAACAAAACACATTCTCGGAAAAACAGTTTTCTTAGTTTGTATTTGTCTACACCCCTAAACTTCTGTGCCGGTAAAGTAGGGTACGAACCGGTGGGAGGAGCTAGTAAAAAGGTGGAGCTATGTTTGAGACAGTATCGGCCCCCATGAAACAGTATGAATACGACTGCATCAGTTTCAAACCTAATTTTTGAGCATGTTAAATTTGCATCGATCGTAAGAAAACGAGATTGGTAGATATAGAAGTTCAAATATTATAAGTTTAGTTTGATATTTTGACGTAAACCCAAAGCGACAAACTTTAATTACTGCAACATGAAACAGGACGTATTATCTACAATAAAAGCTAACTCTACGGCATGTGAATGGAGAACTGCTGATATCCAAGTGCTGTGCAATTTAATAATCTTGAATACGAGATGCAATTTCTGTTTAAAAGATTCTCCGAATGATACCATTAACAGCAAAATATTGAGCTTAAAATTGCCAGGCTTCCTATTTATAAAGAATCTATTTTCTGGCTAATGGTTTTCGATCCTGGTTTTATGTTTTTGTTTTACAAGTGCTCTCTCTCTCTTCCTTGGGTAGAGAAAATCTTTTGTTTCTTTAAAGATCTTGTCACAATTTATGACTGAATACTTACCCAACGATTCCGAAACTATTTGAGATTAAGAGGAATAGGCTCTGCTGGTCATGAAATATTAAAACAGCTTCTCACAAAGATATCAAACGCCAAAATAATTCAACATAAACAAATGTCTCCGTCTCTCTGTCTGCCTCCTTCCTTATTCTAGGATCGAATGTCATAATTTTTACTTGACTAACCAATATATTTATATTCAAATGTGCCTTTTTTAAAGATATAAAAGGTCCCTCTTACTAGCTGCGGCAAAATCACAGCAGTAATGTCAAAAATTATGCAGCTAATTAGTTTGTTTTGATGATTTTATTAAGCCTATGCCTAAACATCCGGAGAGAAAAGTAAGTGCTAATATTTCACTCTGAAATTTGAGGAATGAGGAAGCTAGGGTAACAAGCTACCAATCCTAATACTCGACTGTAGCGGTTCAAAAAGCGATCGCAACCAGTAAACAGATATGACTATTTTCGAGAACAGTTTCCGAGAAAAAAGATTATTTTCGGTATTAAATTGTTCTAGTCGCTGCTTGCTACCAGGCTTCTAACAGAGGCAGTCGACAGTTGTGGTGTTCATGGATTAGATGCAGTTTATATCAATGAGGTAGATACCTTTCTTTTGCTGGGGAGGAGAATTAATCAAGCTCTAACGGATTGTGATTTTAGTGAGGTAAGATTTTTGTATTTAAGCTACAGCACCATAATGTACACGTATTTCTGAGAAAAGAATATATAACGTCTACTGTAGATGCGTGTTACTCTGAATCAAAGCAAATTATATAACATGCGCAAATTGCAAATCAAGACTGCAACAACATGGTTACATTTTTTATCATTAAAACAATGCGTTTGGTAATCGAACATTAATCAACAGTAATCAAAGGTACTTGTCATACGATATGTGAGAAAGAAATTGTTGCAATAAATGTAACGAGCAAGACATAGTTACTTTTTCTGTTACCCCGACCAAAGCTGAGAATAACAGAAAACAAATTACCTTCCTGGTGACTTTCATAGACTGTAGCAGTACACAATTATATTAGTAATATTACCTATTGAGTAGGATACATGTTAATAACACTAGTATTTTCAGCTATTACCGTGAATCACATAGATAGTAGTATGTGATTGTTATGATAGATTCTAGCTATATTCGCAGCATGTTTTTGCTAGTTACATAACTAATGGTATTTATTATGATCCATTTTAATTATGTGTTACTATGATTGACATTTGTTCTGCTGCTAGTGTTACCTGTTTAGCACGATGCCAATCAGGTAAACAACATTATGTGCTTTGTTATTTCCTATTCATGAAAAAATATTAATAGTGTCATACGTTACCGATATTAGCAGTTTTGTCTATTTGGAAGCTTGTTTCGACTTTCAGCCACTTAAGATTTAATTTCTTCTTTGCGGATTCAGGGTGACCTTTTTGTGTTCGTCGACTTAATTCATTTAGATATAAAGTTAGCGATAATTAAGCTTCTCGGGTATCTGCCTTTTCCGTGAAGTTTTGGTTAGATTTCTTGAGGAGGTTTCTGACAGACTTGGGAATAAAGTTTCTGTTAGACATATTCAAAAAGTATGGTCAAAAGTATTTTCTTTAAAAATCATTCTATAATTATCTTAATCCTTCATTCAGCCCTCAGAGTCAAAAGTTAATAGTGCATTAACTATGTAATTTCTTAGAATTGATAGGGACAGGTTACGACAAAAGATAGCTGCCCTTATCTTTTCCAAGCTTTATGAGGTAAATCAATTAATGCGCATTCTGTCTGAATCTGCGTATGCACATTAAAGTGCATATTTATCCGTGTTTTTGCATTACGATGTGCAAACATTCGTGTGTCCGTGTGTGTGTGTGGATGAGCAAATTCCATGCATGTATATGCATCTCTTTGCGTGGTTGCGTGCGTCTCTCTCTCTCAAACACACACAGGTAACAGGGTGAGAATATTTGCAAGCAATAGAGGATCACACTTTGCTGATGCAAGAGCACTATGAACACGCATATTACAAAGGAGCAGACTGTTTGGTCAGCAAATATCAGTTTTTTTTCTTGATTGTAAGACATAGATACTCGCTTAAGTGGCTCTGAGATTTATTGTTATAACATTTAAAAAGATTAGAGGGTTACAGATTACAGTCAGCTGCGTGTCAACATCGCTCACTTCATGTTGAGGGTGGTGTTAGGACTGCGTGCGTTTCATTCTCTAACGCGTGCGGGCTAAAGGGACATAACTGCGTAGTAGGCTATCTTGCACAACCTAACCAGTGTCTTGGTGTTTGTCACATTCCATCCTAATCATTGTTGTTGGAAAGTGAGGGAAGGAATAAGATGTGTGTGTTATTACAATCACACTGACACCGACCCTTCAAAAACTGGAACAGGCAAAGACTGTTATGAAAAAGCAGCAAGGTCAAGATTAGCTGTGCTTAGACCACCTGACTACTTGACTCTCCTGAGTCCCGCAAATGGGCTTCTTATCTACACGCGACAAATGTAACGATTAGCTGACCAGCGCTTTTTAAATATGTTTCAACTGACTTGCAAAAACTGACTTGTCTAGCTGCTTACATAAAGACAGTATCAAGGAATTTTCGAGAATGTGTGATATTTATAAAACCTGCTTGTCAGAGTATAGCTAAGTGCGCTCGTCCTCCAATATTTTGATTGGTCAGTCCAGCGCCCAATGAAGCTTACTTCCGTGATAGGCTTTTAGGAACAGCTGCACTCTAATGTTTGAACTAGAATAACAGCCAGTCTCTCGCCTGCTCACGTTTATGTGTGTCTATAGCATGTGTGTATCATGCTGACAGTGAACGACGTTCACATTCTTGCTTCCTCAGGATCTTTTTTGAGGGGCACCTTTCCCCCTCCCCATGGTTCCTACACCACTGCATACCTCCCCTTGAAAGAGAAGTTCATGACATTTACAGTGTCTACACATATGCTCGCAATTGCACCAAAAAACTCATAAACCCAAACGAATTTTTACCAGTAAAGCTTTTTTAGTTTCTAGTCCTTTGGAAATCCATAAAAAGATAATGCTGGACACTCGTAGAACTGAACTATACCCTGAGATAAAGAGCAATGTCAATTATTATTATTGTTATTGTTGTTATTGTTATTTATAGCCGAAGTTGGGTGAAGAACGCTACGCGTATCCGACATCAAACCGGAAATGGTCTACCCTCGGCTTGGGTTGAAGGTCGCATGCATGCATAATTCTCCAAAATCGTCCACGAGCAGCCGATGAGAAACACACGCGTTTGTCCCCGCATTTACTCGCATGTGTCCCGTCTCTCCGGTAATGGACGTTCGTTGCTTGTCCCTCAAAATTTACGTCATTATTATTATTTGTTGATGCCATGAAAAGACTTACAAATTTACTGAAATCTGCGACTGCCTTAAATGATCATGCTAGCTGTGTGTGCATAAGTGTATGAGAATATAGGTGTGTCTTACGAACGGTCTAGATGCAGGATTGCATGTTTTCAAGTTTTACAATCTTTTCCTTATCATATCCTTCTTAATAGCACTTGTTTATTTTGATAACTGAGCACACCCCTAAAGTAAAATTCCCTACTAGGACTAATTAAGTTGGTCATTGTCATGTTGAAGTCACTCCATCGCCAATTTATTAATTGTTTCTGTAATCAGGCTTGCAAGCCGACCTAAATGTAGTTTTTCCTATATGTATTTTAATTTTTAATATAAAGATCTAAAGGTTAAAAAATATGCAAGTAAATTCTCAAAATAGAATCATTTCACAGACATATCACGATATCAATTCATCCAATTCTAATATTCGACTGACTTCTGTAGTCAAGCTTAAGTACTTTTAAATTAAAAAAAAAATAGAGAAAGTTTGTTTTCTCCATCATGAGCCTTTATAGAACACTAAAAAAACAAAAAATCGGATACGTGGGACCTTTGCTTTGTACGGCATTCTCTGTTTTGGTATTCTTCGGCAGTTGGGCGGAGAACAAAACTGAATATGTTTATATTTACATTCTTACTTTTTACTATACTTTTTTTCGTTCTCTCCTATTTCTGCTGTTATAAAAGGTGAAATAATTAACTTCATGACACATTTTTCCAGTCACAAGTTATTCATTACAAAAAAACCGCCGTGATTAGAATGGACTCACCGAAAAAGATAGCTGTTAGCAGGAGCAGAAGTGACATGGAAGGTACTAGAATTTTACTGTACTTACCCCACTTGTATCCTCCGGCCGATCCACCTCTTTGATCAAAGTTTCCGTCATGAATTCGTAGCGCAGGACCTCAAGCTGAAGGACACATGAAACTGAATATATGCTATCCAAAAAGCAGCGTGCACTGACAGAATTTTATAAAACTGTAGTCTCAGCAAAATATTGTTTTACCAGACGACAGCGTGAAACTGACAAAGTGCTCAGCACAAACTGGAGTTAAAAATAGATAAACTACTGCCTGTAGTATATTAAACAAGCAGAATAATTTTATGTGATCATCATATTTCATATTGTCTGAGTTCACGGAATTTCTGTCAAAGGAATATTCTTATCAGATGATTTATCTGGAATAATTTCAAGACGAGAGTGCCAAGTCCGTAACTACAGGCCATGTAAAAACATGACGTTCAGGAGACCATTAGGCAAGTGAGTCCCTCTTCTCTATTTATATAATGTGAGAGAGAAATAGAGAGAGAATACATATTATTTCAGTTTCAGTATGACTTACATGTACAATACATATACAAAATCAACCTAATCAGTTGGTCGGCCGAACGGGAAGTCAAAAATGTCAGTGATGCATGATTATCTCAAGATGGAGGCCACTCGGATTCAGTTTTGCGGACACATGAACAAACTGCAGTACTAAGCATTTAAAAATCTTTATCAAGTATTATGAAGCGACTTTACTAAACTCACTACTTTACATATTATTATCTCTAATACAAACCAGCATCTAGTTTGGAAATGAGCTGTACACTTTCTTGATGTACTTCTCACGTAATGACAGTTTGGGAGGCAAGTAACCGCCGTGCTCTGTTTCCACCACGCCACTTATTTCAAATCTGTTCTACACGCTGCGGCATGTGGATTCAGCACAAGACCTTTTTCAGATCCTTTATAATCATCTTGCCTTATATTCGCAGTCACGATCTTAGTCTGCCTTTTGCCATGTTACAAGTCATTGAGTGAGCAGATCTAAATAAAAGCAGAAGACAGTTTTGAGTAATTAAAATGTCGCACGATATCTTCCGGGGTTTCTCAGATGCGATTCTAAATTCTGGAGTATTCGAACGGAAGGTTCTGTCATAAAAGTGGAAAAGGTATGGCTGTAAATCCATCCTAATCTTTTAAAATAGTGAAAACGAGTGGCACTGCTCTGCTGCAGATTTCGATAAATTAATAATTTTTACAAGTGTTCAGTGGAGGAAAAGAAAGACTGGTGCATTTTAAAATATTGACAATTGGATGAATGGGGAGCGATACATCACTTCATAATTTACAGCAGTAAGGAGGCGGATACCAGTGGAAGTACAAAGATAGCTGCCTGCTAGAAGTGTAGTGACCTAAGAGGTCAGAGAAGTATGAAGGAGCAGATGCGAGCTTGTAAAGATCCTGAAGCTGAAGTTTCTAATCCACGCGGGCCTGGAAAGGGAACCGGTGGAGAGTACGAAGAGGTTTTGCATGATCTCGATTGCGAGCTTTTTGGGGCTGCTGGAGTTTGTTGATAAGATGGAACAGAGAGAATGACAGTTGTCAAGTCTTGATAAAATAAGGCACAGATTTGTTACAATTTGTCAGTTCCAGCAGAAAGATTTAGATGTATCGTGCTGCGTAGCACAAAATATGCAATTCTGCAGATATTAGAAACAAATTTGGATAGAAACACATCGGACATCTTAGTAAAACAAAGGTTCCTATCTGAAGAATAAAATAGATCTTTTGGTCACTGTAAGTTAACGTAATAATGATCAGAATTGCACAGTAAATAGCCCGGGCAGGTGTGCTACTGGTTTATTGCAGGTACCTGTATCCACCTGTGAACCATAATTGATCAAACACCATCTTCCCTTGACATTCCACCACTTATCTTTCCTTGCGATGCTGTGCGCGTCAAATATATCTTGTAGTCAAAGTATTAGTGTGTATGTGCACGTGCGCGCGATTTCTTAGGACAGTGTCATAAAAGTAAACTTTGTCGTTATAAAAGACTTTTATAAACATGATTTCCGTTCCCTTTCTGGCCAATGAGAAAATGTTCGGTGCAGTCAGATGATATAAATAAAAGTCTGTTCTATAGAAAGCCTTTACATTTCAGTTCTTTTTACATTGTTCTGTTTTATTTATACTTTAATGTGACTTTAATTAGATATCATAGCATTTCGCCTAAGCTATCCAACGCCCGGACTTTGCACATTTTTGGGGGTGTATTAGTGCCACTGAACCTACACAGTTGAAAAGTCACGGTGAGTGTTGAGTGTTGGGCTGGGAGCACTGACCGATTAAAAAGCGTGATACAACAAGAGGATTTGTACCCGCCAAAGATGAAACTCGGTACTCGCGCGATAAACGTGTATTTCCACGAGGTAATAAGATACTAAAGCAAGCAAGCGCGCTCACGCACACACACACACACAGAATAAAAGAGAGCTTTACATCATTGTCAAATATAAACACTATAAAGGTGTGTTTTCTATATAGAGGATTATCACGTGTGTAAAGTCCGTGAACTCAATACTCACATGATAAATGGTTGTTTTACACCATTAAGATTATCATGTGTAAAGGCAGGAAACTTGGCGTTCCCGCACAATAAATGTGTACTCCCACATGATGTAACGAGTTGTAAAGTCGACAATCACGCGCGATAAACGTGTTTCACATCATTTCCTCGTGATGTAAGGCCGTAAACAAGAAAATCGCGATAAACATGCTTAATACTAAGAGGACTATCACTTCTATAAGACGAAAACTTCGTCCATCAAGCGTTTTCTACACAATTTTTTTCACCGTGAAAATCTCTTGTGTCAGATGTACTTAATAACCAACCCTATATAAGGTTTCAGAAAAAGATTCAGACTGTTGTCTAATGCTTGTCCTGATAACCTGGTTTTGCTAACCGCTTGTAAGTATGCTTTCCCAGGTGGTAACAAAGGGTCTCCTTAGCTAACCTTCACCGTCAGGCTCTGCGGAGCGTAAAATGTCCTGTGGAGGAAACAAATTAAGAACAATAGAACAAACTGCCAATCTCAAAGACTGCTTTGAAATATTGCTGAGGATTTTTATTGCGTTTGAAAAATCATTTTTGGTTAAAATTTCCTTCGCATTTATTTTCACAATACTGTAAATGTAGGTCAGTGGCTCAGAGTTTCTGCAGATGTGAAATTTGATACCACTGAGAAAGAGTAGATCTGGTTACTTTTAGAAATACTTTACTAATATTAAATTAATGATAAAAGTTGCATTACTTTACTCACAGACAAAACTAAAAAGGGCATTGTGGCCATATTTTATACCATATAAAAGATGACATTACTGGTGTAAGATAACTGATAACAAAATAACGGGTCACTTTATTTATGGCAGTGTAGCTTTCTGTTGACATATATAAACTTGCACGAAAATGTTAATTTACACCTGAAATAGTTGCTGCTCACGTAAACCACGCATTAAAAAAAAATTAAGCAATCTATTGCAATACAAATTACATTTATTTTGGCCAAAATTTGACCATGCTTGAGTGGCTATTCCTATTTTGTTGGCCTTCAAGTAGAGCAGTTTGCTTTGAACGTTAGGCACTTTTCGCCTGCAGTTTTAAGAAGGCTCGTTCTTGTATGTGTATGACATAATCCATACTCATAGATTCAATAATTTTCCTACAATTTTATTTTCAAAATTATTATCCGAGATTCTTATCCC
Organism: Pomacea canaliculata; assembly: GCF_003073045.1. Classification (NCBI taxonomy): domain Eukaryota; kingdom Metazoa; phylum Mollusca; class Gastropoda; order Architaenioglossa; family Ampullariidae; genus Pomacea; species Pomacea canaliculata. The sequence goes on from NC_037603.1 coordinate 10,429,921, forward strand.
TTATTATGAGACTATGAAAGCAAGCACTTGGTAAGTACTGAAAACCCTTCAGGCCGTCAACCTAAGCCTGGGTGGTGCTACACTATTCTGTCGCCATGTTTTCATTTTCTGTCTGAAGTATTTCTCTATACCAGCAAATGGGTAAGAGAGAATGACAGAAGAAATTTGCAGTTTTGAAGTGCTTGCGTACGAGTGAATGAACGAACGAGTGAGTTAAGGAAAATTTAACACAATATGAAGAAAAGAGAGAATGACAGGCAAGTGAATCCTCATTCGAATAAAGAGACAGAATGAAGTAGGGACAAAGGCAGTACAGCAAAGCTGTGAAAACCTTCATGCGTGCAGCTGCTGGCAGAAGGGTCTGGCTGGAGTCGGCTACGTTAGACGTACGCACGCAGTCAATCAGGCTTTTAAGAAAAGTGATTGACGTCCTCCATATATGGGCCTCATTTCCATGGTCGCAGGTCGGCATAAGGTACGGTTTGTCGCTCCTGCGGGTCTCTGGGGACACTTTGACGTCGTTGATGATTTCTACATCTACTTGTTTTCTTTTGGGTGCGACAGGTAGACAGTAAGGTGAGCAGATGAGAGATGTATATGCATGTAAAGAGGCCGCTCACGTGCATTTGTACACGATGTCATACACAAGAAATGTCGACTGCAGTCAGCGTTGAAGGTCGCTTACGTATAACGCCCCATTTTGTAAACTGAATTCACGAATTCGCCAGTAATAGCTCACCCTCTTTCATCAATCACGATCTACTAACGCTGTCTAACCAACTCCAAGCGCAACAGTTCATCATTTTGCGCTCGCTTCTTGGCGGGGAAATCACCTTTTTGACATCAGCTTCTTGCAGAGAAACGATGGAACATCCAATGTCTCAACAGGTCTTTGAAGATGCAGGCCTGCAGAAAGCGTGGTCAGAGAAATGTGCACAGAGCAAGGACAGGGTCTTGTTGGTGCCGCAGGCTTTGACGAACGCAGCAGGGACGGGCGCTCCATGCGTCGGATCGTTGTCAGCACCAGGGGGGCTGCGTCTCCCAGTAAACTCTGTCGCAAAGTCTGTGAGTGGTTGTCATGTTCAGAAAAACCCTGAGGCGAGATTGTGGCAAGAGGAAGGAAAGCCTTTTCGCATCCCTCACTTGCTTTTCGCTTTGGTCATCTTCTTGTCCACTGGTCTGAGCTTGACCTCGCTGATCTACTCCATGCACCTGCACGGGCTGCTGGAAAGTGAGGCTGCGTCCAGAAAAAACCTAATGACACAAGTTGATACCATGGAAACCGCTCTCAAGAAATTAGTAGGGGGTCTGAAAGATCGAGATCATGACACGTCTTCAGCAGAGGTAAGTTGAAAATCTAGCTAAAAGTCATCCACATCTTTTTATGAGTGCCTTTGGTGTAATGAACAGTCAAACGGGTTTTGAGGCACCCGGAATTTCTAGTACAATTATCTTTTTCTTTCTCAGTCATCTGACACTTTTGAATATCGAAAGGGTTAGTCTGCAGTGGAGGATGTCGATGCAATCAGACAGTAAAAGAAAACCAGGAGTTACAGCATTTCTTTCTTCCATGTACATTTGTTTTCATGAACAATTCTGGTCCTTCTAGCATTCATCATTGTCTTTGCTGTTAACATTTGTATTTTTTGTGAAGATGAAGCATACCTACATTCGCTCTGTGTAAGATGATGCATGTGTCTCACACATTTATACTAATTCGCGATACTTAAGGGCATAGACAATACACTCTTATTCCAAGTGTTAGACTTGAGCTCTAGTTCCCTTATATTTCAGTTCTTTGTGCTTTAACACGTGGTACTACTACTCCTGGTTCCTCTTTGTGTTTCATTTTATTCTTAATTTAGTATGGTTGTTTATTCTTTTATAGTTCGTATGTTATTTATGTTCCTGTCCCTCGTATGCTGTCCATGTTTCGTTCTTGTTCTTAGGAGCTAAGAGTATACGCTTTACAAATTTTACATTTATTATTATCATTATTATTATTGCTACTACAAGATCCGGCTTCAGTTCTCTCAGAGCTCCCATGGGGCTTTCAAGTGTTCTGGTACCAGGGACTTCAAAGTCGTAGTGTGACATGTTTACTGGGAATTTTAATAGAAGCCACTATTTTAGAAAAATAGCCACCCTCATATGTCGAGAATTAAAAATTAAAAACGTAAGTCCTTATGTTTCTAAAATTCAACTTAGAATAGGCTGAATAGCACATGTACACACATAGAGTGGAGTTCAAAGGAGAGCCTGCAGTTTGATGCTGTAGCCACACGAGGACCTTGACCCACTAGGTGGGGCTTCCTATCTTTAGGGTTTCCTGTTGGTTGCCTCTTTAACATTTGCTCCTCGGTCGTGACCAGGTCATCTTAACCGTGCGTGTGACAAAATGTGAGCAAGGACAAATTATATACATGCCTCGTTTTTGTAAACTTATTCTTCCAAGCAAGTATAGATGACAGTAATGTCAGCTCAGGCAACTGCGATCATCAAGAGAGAAAGAGAATGACAACATTTGTTTCCTGCAAGCTCAAAGGCCAAAATTGCCAGTATGCATATTAGACAATTAAAGATCTTTCCGTATTTTCTTGTATAATTCGGTTCATCAGATTAAAATCATAAAATCATAAAATACTTAAAACTGTAACACAAACCGTTTTACCATGTTTTTCTTTAGGAACCTGCCAGTGTAACACCGTATCGCTGCTGTTATCATAAATATGTTTGTGTGCTGAATATTCACGCTTTCAGTGTGTATACTTAAGTTAGAGGTCTACCACAAGTATGTCAAGTACTGCATGTCAGAGAAAATTGTCTCTGTATTAAGTTTACAACACTCATTGCTTTGCTTTTCTGTCTGGTCTAAAAAGACAGCACCCTGGCCTTACAAGCAATAAATAAAATAACGGCTAGACTAGAACAGTTAATCTTTTTGACAAAAGATGAAAAGCAGAAAGTGTCTTTATAGGGAACAGCAACAAGGCTATGCTATTTCAGGATATTCTTTGGAGAGGATGAATTAATACCATTATGGCCTGTTTGTCATCTGGTAAGTGTCAGTTCAAATCTCGATTCTTCCGGCTGATACTGTCTTTTCTTTCTTGGGCTATTATTCCTTCGTTTCTTTCCTTATATTTTTTTTTTTTATATGTGAGCGTGACAGCCATGACCTCTGCTACCTCCACACACGTTTCACAAAAAAACATTTGTTTAAAGGCGATAAGTTCAGTGACTCAATGTTACTCTAAAAGTGACAGGTCAGTCGGTCAGGGGGTTAACCAGCTTTGTCCACGAAGCAAGCAGCACACGCAACGTTCTACTTGACATGATCACTGCAAGGGAAGCAATGATGTAGCTTTATCTCTTGCTTGTTACAGTTGCTGCCCGTCGATTTGCTGCTGGGTGGGCAAGAGCGGAAGGCTTCATCACTGTCGAGCCAGCGCGGCACCCGAGGGAAAAGAAGCTGTAAGTTATAGGGGACAGCGCTCAGTCACTTTCGGACCCTCAATACCTTGAGTACTCTCAACAGATACAGACACAGCTTACACAACCACTCATACACAGAGTAATCGTGTGCAACAAACTGAAATATGTTTCTGATTTTTACCAGATACAGAATAGTGAATTGTGCTATTATTATCATAAAGTATATTACCATCAAATCATAGGTAGAACAAGAAATTAAAAAAATATTGTATGTGTATAATATATATATAGCAGGAATTACTGTACGAAATATGCAGGCAAGCCAAATATTTAATGCAGTATTAGACCAAGATGTTTTGTAGTGCGGATTCTTTGGATAGCTTATTTTATTTTGTAAATTTTTGTCACGACCGAAGACTTTTCCGTGTTCACGTTATTCATTGAGTTACTAACTGACCATTTGACTGGTGAGTGAGTTGCTATCTGACTGGCTTACTAGGTAGCTGATTTGTTATTATTGTTGTTATAGTAAGCTCTGTCAAAGCTGTCAAGGAAAAGCTTTAAAATGTAGTAAATATTTCAGATGACTGCGATGGCGACTGCTGGACCGGTAAGTACACGATCATTGCACTTTCTTAGATGCAATAACGATGTTGTCTTTGGCATAATAAGTAACAAGTCTACGGTGTAATAAGTAACGTAATAAGTAACAATCGTTTGTTAACTAGGTCTGCTTCGTTATAAGATACACTCTACATGTGATTGAATTACTCTGTTCAATTCACTTCACACCTTTGAAACTTCACAATTTATAAGATACACGCCTTTAAAACTTTACGATTCACGTTATTTTGGGGAAAAAAGATCCATGTCGTGAAAGAAAAAAAAGTAGAAATGCCGTTATGACACTGTTTCATTAACATGGCTGTTCTCTTCAATGATGCCAAAAATGAGATTTTTTGTCAATCCACATATGTTATTTCCTAAAAAAGAAAGTAAAAGTCTTGACGTATTTATGTCAAAAAGTGATGAATGGCTGCGTTATGTTTTAATAATATGTCATCAACTTTGAGCTTAATATTTGATGTTTAATCGGTGATAAGAGCTAGTGTGGTTAGTGTCGTGTCAATTAGTGTTGTTCAGTGAAACAGTATTTTGTTATCGTTTCCGCAGAAATTCGAGAAGTCTGTCAATCAGAGGTAAGTTTGATAACTTTTGTTTAGGGAGGCGGGGTGGGTTGGGGTTGGGTGAGATAGTGATACCTTCTGGTTACCAAAGACATGTGTCAAAGTCATCACTTTTTTGGCGCACGCTGTGACACACATTACAGACTAGTATTCTCACGCAGCGGTTGCATTAAACGAATATAAAAAGGCTGGGTAAATGATTCCTTGTTATTCGAAACTAAGAAAGATGTCAGTTTACTGGTTGATAAATGTGGGTTGGTGTCAATTTGTATCGCACGTGGCTATGGTTTCAAAATATAAAGGTAGTTTTGAGACGTCAGGGTCACAGAAACGATGGGAAGGTTGTTGAAATTTCATGGTATTTTTTTAGCGTGGGTTTTGTGTGTAATTTAAAACTAAGTTCGTTTTTCTAAAGGTGGCAGAATACCTTATTCAGCGAATCGACAGAGTGCACCTGGAGGCAGCTAACGTGAGCCCTCGCGATGGCACGTTCCTTTGGAGGATTGTCAGGGGCGGACCCACGTCCTTCTCCCCACGTGGGGTGAAGCTCAAGACAAACGGCAGTGAACTGATCCAAGGCATCGAGATTGAAAAAACCGGAGTGTACGTTGTGTACTCTCAGGTTGTCTTGCAGGGTCAAACCGGAAAGTGAGTAGCCCTGCCTAACTTCTGCTTTGTCTTTTCTCACTCGTACCTTGTCGTTTTGTTGCTTTCTTTTCTCCCTTTCTTGTCTCCTTTCTACTTCTTCCTGTCTTTGTCTTGCCTCTGATTTAATTTCTGTGTCGCGTCTTTTCCTACTTTTTCCTGTCTTTGCATTGACTTTTTCGACTCTTTCCTGTCTTCTTCTGTCGTGTCTCCTATCTGCTCTTTCCTGCCTTCGTCTTTGCTGTTTTGTCTTCCTGAAAGGTTGGTTCTTTCCTGTCTTTCTTTTTTCCGTCCCCACTAATCCTTTAAACTTTAAAGTGAAAAAGATGTTTTCCTAGCCTACCAAAAATCTCAGTAATAGGGGAGGAGGCTCCAGTCCATTGTTCTAGCTTGCCTAGCTCGCGAGAACCAAGATTATGTCATCGCAGCGCAAGGCTAGACACCTTGCTGACATGTGGAGGGATTCTGAAATTGATTTCTAATAATCTCTTTAGGTTTTTTTCCTATGACTCTCCTGATAACTGCATCATGATTCAGGTCACCTGTGTATGTCGTTACAGCGCATCGAGGGATGACTGTGCTCAGGAGACGGTGGTGATCTTACCGAACCGGACCAGGATCGTGCTTATGATGAGTTACGTAACCCAAAGAGGACATGCGTAAGTAATTTGGTATTTTTCTTGTTTATTTGTGCTGTTTCATTTTATTTCACAGATTTAGCCGTCATTGGCACTTTTCGCAGTTAATTACTCTCCTTGATAGTTGTGACATCCGAGATCTCTGTGACCAAAGGAGGACCTTGAAGGGAGAAACGATAAGCAGCTACCAAATACAAACAAGTGAACTGTGCCATCACGAAAGTGATGAAGGTAGCTAGGGAGGACTGCATCGAGAGCCAATACCGGGACATAGAGGATGGAATGACACGAGGTGACAGCGAAAAGGCCTACCAACTTCTAAAGACCCTCACTAAGACAGATCAACACAAGACTTCGGTCAACGACGACAGCAGTGGCCACCACACAGAGAGCAATGCTGCACTCATCCAGTGGACTGAATACTGACGCCAACATCCTTCAAAACACCGAGACTAGAAACAATGAACCTGAAGACATACCTACGGGGAGATGTCTAATGAGCTGTACACAGTCTAAAGGCGTTGATAATGTGCCAGCTGAGTTGCTCAAGCAGGGTGGGAGAGAAACTACAAAGGTCCTGACTGTCCTTTGCCAAAGAGCCTGGGAACGCAAGGAATGGCCCAAACAATGGACGCAGTCACTAATCATACCCCTCCACAAAAAAAGGAAACAGCAAACAATACCAGAACTACAGAATCATAAGCCTTATCATCCACCCAAGCAAAGTCATGAAGAAGGTCACACAGAACCGCATCAGCAACACCGCAGTGGAGATGCTAGCAGAACAGGCTGGATTCAGATCACCTAGAAGCACAGTTCCGCACATCTTCAACTGTTGCCTTCTTATAGAAAAGCATCTTCAGCATCAGCGGAACCTCCACCACAACTTCATTGACTTCAAAAAAGACATTTGACAGGGTCTGGCACGATGGGCTATGGAATGTGATGTGGAAATTCGGCATCGTTCAAGTCATCGAAGCGCTGTACAATTGCTCCACGCGTACAGTACTGTTGAACAACGTAATAGGAGCTCAGTTTCGCACCACAGTAGGCGTGCATCAAGGATGTCCCCTATCACCAGTTCTATTTAATATCTTCTTGTTATCGTTTTTGCCCTTATTTATTTAATTTTAAGTTATAAGCATATTGAAAATGTTATGCTTATTTTCTTGCTGCGATATATCCGTAAATGACCTGAAGTTTCGCAAAATTTATGCATTATTTTTGTCGAACAGAGACCGAAGATCTGTGGACACTTCCATGCAGATTGGTACCTTTGGACTCCTCCGCCAGTCTGTTGTGTACGTGCAACACCCGGACCATAGAGGCGAGTGCAGACATACCAACTTTAAAACAGATAATAGACTTGCCAGCTTCTTTGGTCTCTACAGAATCGCATGACACGACATGCGCGCACACATTCCTTCGTAGCTGCCACCGGGAATAACGAGAAAAAGTGGCCGGTGCAGGTGACTCTTGGGTTGGGGAGCACCTCGATCTAGCCTCTGTACTTTCCGCTATCTTTGTAAAACTTTGCTGCACTAGCCGTCAGTGTCAAGCAATTACTGTGCCTGAAGACTACTTGGCCAGCAAGGAGGGTCTCTAAACACGTCGTAAGTGACGGCCATTGTCAGAGCTTCGTTGCACATGGCAGGAAATTCGTCCTAATCCCATGCGACCTGTTACTTACTGCATACTTGTGACATAATGCTTCAGGATTACATGTGACGTGATACTTCATAATTACATGTGACGCGATGCTTCCTAATTACATGTTACGTTGCTTCCCACGTTTCTCTCACCTGAGCAGGTTTCGCTATTCATCTAGAAATGGAACACTGTGAATCTTCGGAGGCCTGAAAATATATAAACCTTCACAAATGTTGCTCTGAAATCACGTAGAGCCCTAGAGTCACTTCCCTGTATTTATTTCTGCGCGTGTTTACAGTTAATTTGTAACAACGTGCTGCTGCTGAGTGATGGGATGAAGGGCGAGACTGGCAACAAGATCTGAGATATAGTTCAGCAGCAGAACCAGAGGCTACTGCTATCAGAAGTCAACATACCGACATTTTGATGCAATTTGTTTACATAAAGACAAATTCACGAAAAATATTTAGAAAAAACAAACTTCTCGCTGCAATCCCCCTTAATCATCGTTTCATTCACACGTTTTAATCCGTTATCAAAATCGGGCTCTTCCTTTGTAATCAGAGAAAAACAAAAAGAATAGAAACAACTGAAGACAGAAAAAGAAGGCAGCAGTACAGATGTGAAAGAAAATCACTTGGTATCACTTATTTAATCACTTGGTATAAAAACATAAAGGTTTAATGTTCCAGAAAATTATGAGTTTTCCCAGCTGAAGAAAGTCTAGAGTCTTTTCTAAATATTGTGTGTATTTCACTTCCGTCCATCATCATATGCGGGATCATCGCTCAAGACGCAGATATTGCCACGAGCTGCGAGCAGCAGCAGTAGCAATAACAACAGCAACAAAAACAACAACCAAAGACGTGTTATAGCAGCACTGGGAGTCGCCTCGTGTACCTCAGTCTTGGCTGGCTACAACGCTTTATCAAAGTCTTGAGCCGTCCTCATGGTCTTCACATCAATACAAACATTTATAGGCTTCGTTGTTTTTTATTTTTAAGTTTCTCTCACTTCTGCGTTGAATAGTGTTGGAATAGGGCAATGTCTTTGTATACTATTGTTGATTAAGTAGTGGCTTTGCAGGTAAATAACATATAGCGTGTGTTCTCTTTTGCTAGCTTAATGCGATATGCTGTGACACGTTTATGGGGGATACTTGCCGCCATGAATAAAACTGATGTAAACAGTGTATATTAGTCCAATATACAGATGTAGTTTTGGAAATAAAATGCTTTTGGATAAAGAAAAACTGGTAACGTTTTATTTCATTTTTTCAAAGTACCAATATGCGTTGTTATGTACATGTATGTTGTTATATATGTATGCGTTGTTATATACAGTGTACATTTTTTGCGTTTATCTTAGTTTATCTTTTTATCTGCCCATCTGTTTTTCCCTGTACACGGTTTCCTGCAAAATCATATAATAATTAAATTTGACTGTGAGTGTTTTGATTGAGAGAAGAGATGGGGACTGACCTCACAAAAACTGCAGGTCCGGAGACAAGTCTCTGCCGACCGAAGGCTACGGGTCTACATTTACCTTTATCTATAAATCGTGGAGATGGGAGATAAGTCATCCCTTTCAGCTGTCTTCAGCATCGCTTATTTCCCTTGCATTATAAGGTAGCGTTTCACGAGCCGCCCTTTTCTCCTAGCTAAGAGAGAGAGACAAAGATGAAAAAAAAGTCTTTGAAATAAAGTGAGCATAGGTAAACAGAGATCAAGTAGCCCACCAGTGTAATGTCCCTCTCTTGTCATCACTGCAGTCAACAGGTTGGGTTGACGTTTCGCGACACTATGTGACTGTTCGCAGGGGTTTTCTCAGGGTACTGCACTTTCCTCCACTCTTCATCAACCCTCTTCCCCATAGCGAAATCGCCATAAGGTGGACGCACTTTCCGACTAAACCAATCAAGAGATAAGAATGGGAGGACATTCAGTCTCCGGTTTTGAGTTTTGAATTCGTTTATTCCCCCCACACACACTCACTGTCCATAATGAATGGCAGTTGCTGGCCCAGAGCTAGCGTAGTAAAGACAGGCCTTGCGGTCAGTAAACCAGTCACTGATACACTCCATCGTGTGACTACCGACATTTACCCGAGCATGCACAATAGCAAGTCTTGGCGAGTGTGCGAGAAGAGATTTGTTTGCTTATTTATTTAGTCGTTATTTTTACCGCTGGCATACCGACCTGGTATATGTGGATATACACTTTCACATCGTCTGAATATACTTGACAAACAATGAACTTAGTGAATGATAGAAACAGTTATGACATGATTATTGACTTGATTAAGACATGATTATTGACTTGATTAAGACATGATTATTGACTTGATTAAGACTGAAATGTTTCGTTGTTTGTAAAGTGTTCCATACGAGGTGATAGGTCAGCCAATTCTTTTAGAATGTCACGTGGGTTACTGTTAGTCCGGCTGAGGGTTAGATTAACCACCGAGTTACAGTGGACAGAAATGAGGCAGGCAAGGAGGTCAAAGTTCTGTGTTACGGGTGACGTGACGTAGTAAGAAAACGTGAGTGAGCTGAGTGTGTGCACAGATGTGGGGTGTGTGTGTGTGGCAGGAACACTGTCTGGGGCTACAAGTGTACGTCGCACGCGCTGCAATCGATTTGACATGAAAGCTGGGCGCATGCGATCTCGTGCACACATCGATCCGTCATCGGCTACCCGCTTCCCGCGCGATCTGTCTCCACCTCCCCGCCTGACATCCACAAGCCGGAGGAGCCGTTACCCGCTCTGTGCTGCTTACAGCCTTGTCGTCTGCATGTCTCTCCTGACTTTTCTAAAGTCTTCTCTACTAATGCCAATATTTCTGCTTAAGAAATTCGTGAACTTTTTTTTTATGGGCGATTAACAAAGTGGAGGTTTTCCCTTTGCGCAGGAACTATTTTGCTGTCGCCATTAATTGCTGATTTGGATGGGGCACATCTGGAATACTCTGTAGTAAAATTAGATGGCTTTAGGATGAAAATGTTATTATGTCATTACCAGTTTAAATAACTAATCTTCTTTTCTGTACATTAATTTTGAGACTTCAGACATCAGTAAATTAACTTTCCCAAAAGCCATTTTCCAAACAGAGCAAATGGATTAAGAAATTTGCAAGATCTATTCAGCTACGTTTGGACATAAGCATTCTTTATCGCTAAGAGTCCACGATACTTTTATTAAAACATAAACTGTTTCAAATTTTATTTTCGTCTTCCGATGACTTCCCAGTTTTTGTATCACGAAAAATGACAAATGGCAAGTGGCATCAGCGGGGTTCTTATCTTTCAAACACACATATGCTTTTGGACTATTCCTCTCCGTCCATCTGCCTCACCACCACCTCACTTATTGAAGCTCATGGACATGCACTCACAGATATACGTACACACCGACCCACCTTCACACCCACACGCACACAGACATGCAAACCCACTCACATAGTTATCCAGCAAGGAAAATATTTGATGAGTTGTAAAAAGAAAACACATCATGAGCAAAGCAGACAGGCTGGCCTAACACAGGCATGGAGGACAAGGACAGTTTCTACTGAAACTCTAGTCGCTGGAGACCACACAGGAAACGGTTTTCGATAAGTCCTCCCCAAACACGCGCTAAACCTGAAAGGTTGCGGTGTCACCTTCAAAGCCAGCGCATGACTGTCCAGGAAGAGGTCGAGAAAGGAGAGGGAGGAAAGGGGTTGGGGGTAGGGGCGAAAATCACTTGGCCGGTGTATTACCAGAGGGCGCCACTACAATTAAATTTCGACCTAAGCGCAGGCTGGAAGTCTTGTGGGATTCCAGGCGTAAAATTAGACAAGGAAACGGCGGACAGTGAAGCATGCGACCGGTCGCTCAGCGAGCACGGAGGGGGAAAAAATGGTCACGTGACACGGTCAGCTATAGCAGAGCTGCTCCCCTCCATCCACACACATACACTTTCTTTATTCCCTTACCCATTGCCACTTGTTCGCATGCACGCACGCACTGACACATTCTTTAACACACGCACAAACATTTTTTCCCCGATTACATCTAATATGCAAGATACGCACGCGCGAACACATAAACACGCTGGCGCACACACACACGCGTGCGCACATGAGTATACAGACATCACACTGATACACATTAAAGCACGCACACACACGATCACACAGTACACGAACAATCACAGACACATCAAAGTTGCTTTCCTGGAGTAAGAACTGTTGGATTCTTTAGTCTGAACCTCAGACACTTTTCCTCCCATGTCTACAAGAATTTTGTTTTTCTCGAAGATCGTTTCCTGTTGTCGTACTTACCTTCAGGAATATTGTAGAAAAAAGAGTAAAAGATCAGCATCTTACCCAGCTGACATCTTTGTTTTTCAGAACGGTTTGCCTATTTCTTTCCGTTAGACAGTACTTCATTTTCTTCTGCAAAATTCGATCATTCTTAAAATGGCCGTTGGGAACTGAACGCTTGGGGAAGTCCTGAAATATTTAAGATTTTCATTTAGATAGCTGAATATTCGTGGAAATTCAATAACCTGATTTTATTAAGGTTATATGAGAAGGCACACGGATGCATGCTCACAATTATTCATGCAACATGCACACAAGCGCACACTCGTTAGTCCTCAATCACACAATCATCTAGGAAATGCAGCGACGACTGACAGCGAGTCAATAATTCACGGAGGTCTTGCATACTTTGTGATTATGACCTTTACAACTCTTTGTTTATGCCTCTAAATGGAAAAGCTGGGTTGGTCACCTAAGCTTTTCTGTCTTCCACGCCAGACACAGAGTCACTGGACCGTGTAACAACCGCTCTGCGCGTGCGCAGGAAATAGCAGCTTCCTGCAGCCGAACTCGCCAACACATTCACACGACATGGACACAGGATTGGGCTTATTTAGCTGATTCTGTGTGACAATAAACAAAAATAAATCTGTTCTTTGAGCCAGTAAAGTTCAAATTCCTTGTAGGGACATTAGTGTAATAATGTCAGTACAAACTGGAGGACCATGAATGTTTGGACGAGCAGAGGGATGCTGGGGATGGGAGACATTTCGCTGATAGCAACAGATTACACTGGGGACATTCCAGACTTATCCAGAGGCAATCTTCAGAGGATTATGAAAACAATGCAGCACCTGTACTATACTGTTGCCAGCTTCAATGGAACCAGCAAGACATACCTGGGACATTGCAGTTGAGGATGTCTCACCCGACCTTTAGTTTTCTCACTTTTATAGATGCAGGATGAACTGTTGTAAATGAGACTAGAGATAATGACGACGACGATGGCGATGATGATGTTCACAGAGGAATTTCTCCACAGTTCAATGGATGTTCAAACAGAAACATGAGAACAGGGAAGGTAAGACACCATTAGGAGAACTCCGCCGCCTGTTTACTGACATACAGCTTCAGTGCTCCCACTGTTTGTCTCACGCCTTGCTTGACAGTAAATTCTCGCTCACCTTAAAACAACAGCATTATCTGATCACTAGGAATGTCTACTCTATTTCTCACCAGACCACTCACTCCACTTTCCTTCCGGGAAGAAATGTGTTCAGGTGATGCAGATCGCGGTGGAATGTTCCCGAGACCTTGACTGAGATATTTGTATGTATAAAAGGCTTTGCTTGGGTCCTTCTGACTGACATCGGAAAACAGCTTCTCTAAACAGCGGCAACAATTCAATCTTGGGCTATTTACAGCTTATAGAAGAATGCCTGGTCCCTGGAAATTCGATTATCTTATCTTGTTATTGTACTGCGGGAGTGCGATTTCCCTTTCATGCGTTCTTTGATACGGTGCGCAGTCATTCCGATGTTGTCTTAATCTCTAGTTTTAATGCAACAAGAAAGGAGGATTGCTGCTGTTTTAGCATCTGGAAACACGTGTTGTCCCCAAGGGTGGGCATGCGTGCACGTGCAGTCCAACTTCTCCACACGCAGGGTATTGACTGTCGCCAGACGTGGAAATCGGCTTATGTTCTCTCACAGAAAGCAACCCACCCATCAGATCTTCCCATCTTTATTTCTTCTCTTTCCTTTGCTAGCCTCTGAAGTTTTTCTTTTCTTATCTTTCATTCGGTGTTCCTGAAATGTAATACAGTATTTTTGCGAAGACCTGGTAATGAAGACAAAGAACGGCTTGTTTGGTTCACTTTTTGCCAAGTCTGTCACTTGTTCACTGTCCAGGTCTTTCTCTCTCTCTTCAGCCACTTTTCCTCCAATTCGTCTTTCGCCCGGATTAATTCCCAGACGACTTGTCTCAGTTTCTGAGAACAGATACTGTACTATTCTTCAGCTACCAAATCACATCATGCCGTCTGCTGGATAATCGGCACAGGATGCTCTGGGTAACATCGCAGTCTCCACTAATATCCGGTGTCTCCATGGCATGCGATGCATGTCATTGCTGCTGGTTGAATCGCACAAACTGACAACTGCGTCTGGACCTTGCACGAAGATAACTAAATTTTAATTCTGGACAACCGAATCTCTGCATCAGCAACTTGAAACTTAATTTTAACTTGCAGCAGTTTCGCTAACAGAACTTGTCTTGGAAGAAGATCTAGTCCAGCAGGGCAACATCATTTTTGAGGAAAGACGAGGACAGAAAACGAACTCATGAGTTTGCTGTGTGGTGAAAAAAAATTCTCCACTCTAGCTGGTTGTTGCATGATCTCTACATCCTCGTCCTTACCCTAAACTTATCCTACCAAGACTTCTAGTTGCTCGAGCGCCAACGAGAATACACAAAGATGGCAGCATCTCATGGGCCAGCTCCTCATCGCCTGACACCCGCTACTGCATCTCAGAATAACACAAATAATAAACATATAAACACAAACAGGAGCACGTGATTTATGTATGTCGGGCCGCAAACGATTGACGTCTTTTGGATCGTGATTCGCTATCTTGCCTGCGAGTAAATATGCATTGGGTCGGTGTGTGTGCAAGTGTCTACACTGGAATTGGAGCAAAGCCCATGTTTCAGGACCTCAGTCCTTTGCCCTTATATACAGCGCGAGATGGAGGCAAGGGGAGGGAAACAGGAGAGGAGATAATCAAAAGCCGTGTTTAAAAAAGGGATGTGAAATGTCGCAATAATTTGTCCTTAGCGCCAGTTACCCTCATCCGTCCATCGCCAGCCCAGCAACAATCGTTTGAGGAAGGAGCGAGGTTGGACAGCTGTGAGAACTGTATCTGTCCTACTTTCACTCTTGCTCAGTGACCCAGTCCTGTGCACCTGATGTCAGCGTTTTATTCCTCCCTTTTTATCAGATCACTCATCGGCTGCAAGGCAGAGAACTCGAGGACTTGTTATCTTAGCGATTTTACAGTCGTCACTGAAGACGATGTATAGCGAGTTACCACACCATCCCCTGAAACTATTTTGATTTCCCAATTTTTTTTTTCTAAACTGTTCTTCGCATAGGAATGAGAATGTATCGGGGGTTGGAGGGGAGAACTTATCCGAGCTGTGCAGTTTGCATTGATCTTTGCACTTTGCATTATTGCAGTTCTTCTAAACGAAGTGTTGCTGGGTATTTGCAGTGAATGCCACATAATGAAAATCGCTTAAAGAATGTTTGTGTCCAGGAAATGTTTCCCGTTGTGATCTTGAGGTCCATGGCAAGCTCAGCAACTTCAAGGCACAGAACAAAAGCGACTTGTTCGTCCACGTTGTCTCAAGGCCTTCTTTTGTTGTTCAAGAATGTCTGTGAATGATGCTGCGTGGTGTGGAAATGGTCTTTTCTTGTTCGGCATAAGCCTTCCTCGCTTTTCAAAGTGTTTTCGATTTAATGATTATCGCTAGTCTTCTCTTTCTCTCACTCTCTCTCTTTCTTTCGTGAATCACGAGTCCTCGTGTGTGTGTGAGAGAGAGAGAGCGGAGTGAACAACGGAGGAGACAAATGTACATGTACATCTTGAGGGTGCGCGCGCTCGGCTCACTTCGTTTTACAAAACTGACTTCCAGCTTTCCAAAGTGAAAAATGTCTTATTTGCTTTTCCCCACCTTCACACTCACACAACATACACACAGATCCCCCAGCGCGCACACACACACATACACACATGTACATTCACCACAAACATTTCCACCGTCAAAGAAAAGGAATGATGGAAGACAAGACAGACGTAGTAAGCACACAGTATGTGTGTATATATATAATTAAGAGAAGGGAGGCAAAAGATCAAGCTTGACAGGCTCTGTCCAAAGAAAGATAACCCTCCAGTGCAGCCTGGTTCCCTGATCACAGTCGCCATTTGTATTTCTATGGCAATCTCTCTCAAGTCGATACCCGGAGTGAGCCATCACGTGATGACTTGAGTCAGGGGACCAAATGCCGTGCATCTCCATGGTTTCTGAAATGCTTCAGATTGTGTTATTGTGTCTTGTGAGTGCTGGCCATGTGTCTGGAAGAAACAACAGCTATGCCAGAGGCTCGCCCCTCCCTCAACCCCAAGCATCTTTACATTCAGCAAGACAAGGTTTCGTATTTGTTCTAGGATATTTGTGTACACTGAGTTCCTGTTATTGTAGTTTGTGTGAGTTTAGCTGTAATATTATTCACTGCTATGTATGAAAAACTTTCTTCGTTTATTTACTTTTTCCTACTTTCCTTTGTTTTCTTGCGCCTATGAAAGCGCGATTCCCTACAACACAAGCCACAAGCATCTAAACAAAAACAGTCGATGACAGATTGGTAGGACAAAGGTCGACACAACATGCGACAGTAACCAGCTCTTTGCTCTCTGTCACGTGACATAGATACAATGGTGTAGAGACCACAGGTCACAGTAACCAGCTCTTTGTTCTCTGTCCCAGTACATTGATACAATGATACACAGACCACAGGTCACAGTAACCAGCTCTTTGTTCTCTGTCCCAGCACATAAATACAATTATGCACAGACCACAGGTCACAGTGACCAGCTCCTTGTCCTCCGTCCCAAAGGTAGCGGTGAAAGAAAGAAGTCGTCAAACATCTTTTCTTCTTTACTTCAGCCACCGGCAGGCAAATTGATTTCCCTCTATAATTAGCCAGAAAGCTTTTTCCTTTGTTTCCTTTTTTAAATTTTTATTTGCGTTGTTTTCGCTCCATGGTTTCTTTTTTCTTACACTCCTGTCGTCTAACATCGAAAGCTTTTTTCTTTCTTTGCGCTTCTTAGCTTCTAGCCTGTTACTTTGACTGTCGATTCTTCTTTCAAATAACTTTTAATATCTTCTTGAATGCTCATCTTTTATTTACAGTTACATTTTCTTCGATATTGCACTTACCTGTCAAGTCTTATATTGAAATGCAGATAAATGACATACTGTTTCACATTTCATTATTGTTTTGCAGTATACAAGCATCTCTCACTCGCATGTATCAAAGGTCAAAGGGTAAGTGCATCGTCTGTTGGAAGGTATATCGTAGTTATCTTTACACCCGACATCAGTACTCCGATATTAGAGAACTCGTGCATGCTCAAAGATAGGAAACAGAATTTGAATATTCGTATCCAAAATTCTTCAACGGGTAGATGAAATTCGTCAGTAATCGAAGGCATTCTCAGATGGCTGTGAACATTCTCGGGTGACTGAAGACATTTCTGGGTGGCTGAAAGCATTCTCAGTTGGCTATATATATTCTCGTGTGGTTTAAGGTTCTGTCAGATGGATAAAAGCGTTCTCGGGTGGCTGAGGGTCGTTTCAGATGACTTTCAGACATTGTCATCCAGGTGGCTGTAGTCGTTGTACCTCAAATGACTGAAGATGCTGAAGTGGTATTAGAAGCCTTGAAGATAAGGATTTTCCGCCCCAAGCGACATAATTCTCGAATTCTCTGACTGCGGTTTCCATTCACT
Organism: Pomacea canaliculata; assembly: GCF_003073045.1. Classification (NCBI taxonomy): domain Eukaryota; kingdom Metazoa; phylum Mollusca; class Gastropoda; order Architaenioglossa; family Ampullariidae; genus Pomacea; species Pomacea canaliculata. The sequence goes on from NC_037603.1 coordinate 10,447,351, forward strand.
GTCAAAAAAAAACCCAAATGTGGCTTCATTCTTTAACGGTTTCTCCAGTCACTTACGAGAATAGGTTACAGATGTGAACCTTGACACCCGGTCCTGAATGTACAGACAACGGAAACAACCACGTGACCGCGCCTTGTAGCACCAAGACAGATGGACAAGACCCCCGATGACATCAACATCATCTCCTAACCGTCTTTCAACGTGCGACTGCACAGTGCATTGTTCACAATATTTTTGTCACCTCAGAAGGAACTGCTCAGTTAAAAGTTACGGACATGAAATGCTCCCTACAGAAGGAAAGGACAGCACGCGATTCTATAAATTCTCTATAACTGCCCCCAAAATATCGAACAAAAATTCCGCACACAGAAGCATATTTTCTAGGGTTTTTTTGGATTGGCAGCGCTGCTGAAGCCTGATAGTTTCATTAACTTGTCTCTTCGATTGAACGTGGCTGACGAATCCGTCTACACTACTCCAGCCATTGAACACGAGTCTCCCCGGCACGCAGCCACAACTGGACGTCCACACACACAGAAATGAATTGATGGAAAATAATTGAAGCTCGAGCCCAGCCAAGAGACCTGTTGACCTCCGGTAAGTATGGGAAAGCAGCAGATGAGTTTTAAAATGGCAAGTCTGCGCCCCACCTCTTGGCGATTGCTTATTGATTGCATGGTGGTTCCGTTGTACCACTCAGCTGACCGAATTCTCTTTTTTTTCTTTTGATCTCTGTGTGTGTGTTTTGGCACCTATCTGTTCCTATATTTTTCTCTCTCTGTCTTTCTGTCTAGCTGTCTGTTTCTTTCTTCCTAACTCCCTCCCAGTACACTGGAGCCATGAAGTCCAAATTTACAATATATTAAGAGGACAAGACCGTGTAAGGCACTTTCTATCGACATCCAAACAGCTGTCAACTTCCTGTGACCTGTCGACCATAGACTTCTAAAATAGCAACCCTTTTCGAAACAAACATAATACATAATATTCATGATACATCATTAATTAAAATAGCTATACACTGTCTGGCCACACATTCAAGACTGCAGATGGCCGAGACCCTATGATGTCCTACTACATGGCCGACAGTCTGAACAATGTTCTTGCTTTGTTGCCGACGCGATACTTCGAGGGTAAAATTCCCCACAGTGTTTGTGGCTTAATGACTTTGTCTTCCTGGCTGTAACAAAGAAAAGACACAAGGCTTTTGAAATGCCAAAGGTAAGGTACATCTGACTTTCAGTCTTTCTTTTCGTATTTGCTGTTAACACTTCGATTTTTCACCTGTCCCTGGTTATTTGAATTCACACTTTTCTCTCTTTTATTTTTTTTTCAGCGGTTTTGCTCCGTGATTACACAATGCTTGGTTCCTATTTCGTTACTGTGGTAACCTTCATCCCTCAGGGGTACCTTCTCCCAGGAAAGGTTACCCGAACACTTGTTGATTCCTTCTGTACCTCGTCCGGGATTTATACGTGTTCACATCTTGCACATATCCCCCACATGTAGCCCACCCTAGGGGCTGGAGGCATGACAGTTCTTAACTCCTTCTCTGCCCTTCAAGTGCTTCAATAGACCTTTGACCCCTGCCCCTACCACAACATATTAATGGCCAAGCTACTCACCACTTATTCCGTACACAATGGGAGGGTCTCTGTGCTCTAGGACTTGTGAGAAACAAGCAGTTTTATATTATTTTGTGAAAATGTGTGTTCATTATTATACACTCTTCTGTGTGTTCTTATACTTCGCACAATTGTGAGATCCCTGAGACAAGGAGAACTTTTAATTGAAGTGAGAGGTTGCGTACTAAGATGGCGTCTGATTTGTTTGCTCACGGCTCCCACCGCTCGGTTTGCTCACAGGAAAGGCCTTAAAAATGCCCGTGCCACCATTATTGCTGTTGTTTTCTTTGGCCTCAGCGCAAGCAGTCTGGAAGTGAAGACTAACAATCATAAACTCTGGACCTGCAGGGCCCGTTCCCTTTATACCCGGCACCGCTGTGGGTGGTGATGACACTTCAGTCCCTCCACATGCACGGCACCGGGGTGCAGATCGTTTAGCTGATGTAACATCAAGTTTAGTCTTGTCCAAATAGTTTCTCTCGTTTTCCTCATAAACCACACATTCCCTGGGATTCTTGCCAACCTCTTAGCTGTAGTCGGGGGCGAAGGAGGAAGAAGAAGAAAATTGATGATGACGACAAGGTCTACGATGATCACCCTAGAGTTCTAATCACTTGAGCTGTTGTAATAATTTGTAATTATAATTAACAATTGTAATTGATGTAAATGTTCACACGGTGCAATGTCCTTTTTGACCATGTGTTCAGTTGTCCGAACTGCGTTTTATGTTCTCCTGTCCAGATTTGAGGGAGAAATATATTCTGTAAACAACCGTCTATATCCCTAAACTTTCTTGTTTTTAATAGCTATTAGTAATAAGAATATATAATATAATAACATTGTACCCTTTATAACATTGTACATATATGAAACTTTTGAGGTTCGTAAGTTGGATTAACAGTTGTCATTCGACACACTTGCTTAATTTTTTCTATGATTGTATTTGTGTGTAATTTATCAACAAGGTCAGTGGGGAGACAAACCGTAGGAGGTTGGCGAGACGAACTGGTGTAAGCTAAAAAAAAAAAAAACTAGTGGGGTCGTCAGAAGACAAACTGGTGTCATCGTCAGGGGACGAGCTGAGAGGCTATGAGGCAGAATTAAATATTCTCGTATGTTGTCACGCTAGCTCTGCCAGTACCATAGCAATCGATGTTTACCTGGACGCCACCTTCTTGCAGGTCATTGCAGGTCCTTTAATATTTAATAAATACAAGGTTCACCCTCTGTTGGACCACCACCGTGACGTGGTTAGGGCGCTGGTGTATCTCGATGATTCTTAGAACTATACCAACGGAGCACTAACTCCCGGCAAGGCCACCCATTTGGGAGAGATCAAGGGGTAGGAATCAAACTCAGTAGTCCATCGGTCCTCCAGGTTGCAGGGAATGGACTAATAATGCATTGTTGTAAAAACGAGATAGTTACAGAGACTAAAACTAGAGACAGCCCGTTAAACGGTGACAGTATCGAGATAGACCAGGTAACTGGAACTTTGATGGCTGGGGACCAAAGCCGCAAGGACGTGTCCGACCTGACAGCCGATCTGCTCTCACCCAAAAAACACATACTGTTGGTTGCTGGAATGTGAGAGCATTGAACCAAACAGGAAAGTTAGCACAGGCCGTCCATGAAATACCGATGATCTTCTTGAAATTACGGGAGCATGTTGAGACTTACCATTGTTCTTGATGACATCATCAGGCAAGAACAACCTCAAAAGGAAGGTCATGCAACGATCACATCTCCACCTTAAGACAGATCACAGAACAAACCACAGAATGGAACAGAACTCTTTACTGTGTTTATAGACTTTAAGAAAGCATTTGACAGCATACACCAAGACTGGAAAATCACGCGTCACTATAGAATACCACAGAAAATAGTAAATGTATTAAAAGTTTTGTATATACATTTTCATTGCCAGTGGGTTTGTAGCAACAACAAGCTAACGGAAAACTTCAACATTACCACTAGTGTCAAACAGGGATGGTTTCTGATACCGTTCCTATTTATACTGACTATGGACTGGCTTATGAAACAGAGAGCAGAAGACAACAAAGAGAAATCCGAAACTAGAGACCTTTCAAACCAAATGTCTGAGGAAAATTTTTAAGATATTCTGGCCTAACGTAATTACTAGCTAAGAAATCCTTACAAGAGCCAGCTGCACAAAAAAATGACAACCACAATCCAAAAAAAAAAAAAGGATTGAAATGGCTAAGGTATGTGTGCAGAATGAAACCAAAGGCTCCACACAAAATAGACCTTCACTGGACAGCTGATGGCAAGAGGAAGCATGGTCGGCCAAAAGAAACATGGCAAGAATTAAAGAACCAGAAACTGCCCTGAAATATCATGGCTAGACTTGCTACTGATAGACAAAATGGAGGTCTTTAGTGCATGCCTTATATACCCCTTTAGCTTTAGGGGTGAGGATAATGTGGTAGGGTGGTGAACGAAAATCGACTGATGTGAACTCAGAAATACAGGAGAGACAGTAAAGATTTCCTTTCAGACTATTTCTGATTGCAGACTGTTTATGTGATTTGAAATTTGGATCGTGCTTTCTGGACTTAATGCTAAGCGCGTAGCTTTTTCACCAGAAAAATGAAAAGGCAAAGGCAGCAGAGACAGGTTAAAGGTCAGACATAAAATCTGGTCAGGGTATTGGTCGCTAAATTAACAAGAATTTGTACTGTGATCTACAAAGACTGTTCAGTTCGACTGGAGTAAGAAGTGGGTACCTGACTGTGGAGGTTTAGGGAACTTATGCCTTTATCTCACCTCTTCACACACACGCGCATACACACTGTCACTTATGCAAGATCGCAGTCTTCATGAAATGTTCCTGAAGACAGGGCGACGATGCTTGTTTCATGGCAGACGAAGCAAATATGAAGTTACTCCTTGCAGGAAATATTGCAAAGACAATTCTGTGCATGACTAAACGAATTTATGCCTTCATGAGTTGGTGCAGACGAGGTGCACAGTTCCACGTCGGTTCTCTTCCTCTTTCACACCATCACTCGTCTGTCTTTGACCTTTCTCGGCTTTTTATCGCGGGAACGCTTAAAGTCAAACAGGAAGGTTAAAGTTCACACAGGTTTGAACCGTGAAACGAATTCAGTGGACCGCGTCGGAGTGCGAAGTGTAGTGAGAAGGCTACTCCTACGTCACCAGGCCTGCCTGAAGCTTGCACCGGAAGTAATCACTCTCATTTGAAGTGGTCTGCTTCCGGTACGTTTCAAGGCAGTGGAGAGAGCGATTGAGACCAGCCAGCGCGTGAAGCTCTTGTACTTTGCCTCTGTTCTCGGCGAGGACGTGGCGGAAGCTCAATCGATATCATGGAGGGTGGGACTTATTCCTCCTACCCTCCTTCATTCCGCGCACTGTCTTCGCTGGGCAAACCTTCGTTCCATTTGCGCACTGTGCTGGTAAATCTCTCACACCCTTGGTCGGTCGTCTCACCATTCCACTGACAGTTATCTCCTGGACACAAGATTTTCTCTCGGATTGGTGTAAATTGTGTGCAATTTTTTTGTCATGCAACCTTTTGAAAAGTGGAACAGACTTTGTACATCTTTTTCCATCTTTCCCATACCTTCATTTCTCCCTCCCAATCCTTCATTTTATCTTTTGTTCTGTTGCCTCTTGTTTCTCAAGACACCTTGTCAATCTGTTTCGGTCAAAAAAAGATCTGGCAATCATATGGTATCTATCGGCTGTCCAGGAACTGTCCCAAAATGAAACCCAAGGATTGCACACGTAAGTTATGACTGGTAGACTGAAAGGAATAAAACCACCCAGCTATTCACACAATACTGAAAATGAAGGACGCCAAAGTTGAGAGGTAGTATCCATAGTGACCACCTCCTTTCCACTTTCTTCCTCCAGTTTTGTTACCAATAAACCAGTCACAAGGGTTCTATTTTTTAAACCAATAAACCAGCCACAAGGGTTCCAATTTGTTACCAATAAACCAGTCACAAGCGGCGGTGTTTTGTTTCTATTGGCTCTAGTTAAGTGTGGAGTTATTATTATTTTTTTAAACAAATAATTCCAGTCATGAGTGTCTTTATTTTCTGCCATTAATACCAGTCACACGTACCGTTATTTAGCAACAGCTAATGTCAGCCTTGAGTGGCAGTTTTTGCTACAATTATTGCTGTTTATGTATGAGAGGTTTATTTTTGCTACAATTATTGCTATTTATGGGAGGTTTATTTGGAAGGCAGGGGTGGCATTACTGTCGATCATTAAGGACTAGTTTGCTACCATTAATAGCCTGTTTGAAATGCTAATGAGTCTCTCACCCCACACCCTGTGTGCGCGTGCTCACTTTGGTCCATTTATGCTGCAGATGACTGGGTTCTGTTTCTAATCGATTGTGGAATGTTCTGTTGAGGCAGGTTTTGTAGTTTCATCGCCCATGTTTTTTGTATATTTTTATCTACAGCAATTCATTCCACTTTCAGTTGGCTGCCCTGAGTTCATTTCTCGTCTCGGGCACGCTGATCTTTCTCTGCACGTGACATCTGTTTACAGGGCTGGCTGCTTGCCGTAATATAGCCTTAGTTGCTGACACGGCGTAAAACACCAATTCCCCCCCCCCTCATTCCACTTTCAGATACTTTCTGAAAATCTTGGGCTTTTCTTGTGTGTAGTTGATAAACTGGTCCACATTCAGACTCGTCCAAGCCAGTTTCTTTGAAATACCACGTTTACTTTGGTCATAAATCATGGTACCTGCAAGCCTCTCAGTGTCTTTGACTCTCTCTCTCTCTACACAGAAAAAAAGAGAGATGATCTGATCTTCAGCAAACGATGGGTTTGGGGTAGGAGAAAGAAAGAGACCACATCCCACCCCTCATACACTACACACAGCCAACCTTCAAGAAGAGACTGTTGCACTCCCCCACCATTGAGAATGCAGTAATGTGTGGAGTGAAGAACCAGATGTAACGCAATCAGTTAACCTAATAAGGAGCTGTACCTGCCGGGAGACGACTCTCTAGCCTCTAAACTTCTCACAGAGGGTGAAGACCCTAATCACGAAGATGTAGAGCGCGATGACACGACCGTTGGAGACACCAGTAGGTGGACAAACCTGACAACAGACGACCACGCAGTCTCGGCATCATTTCCTCATCACAGCAGATTGTAAGATGCTGTGGCGGGCTGAAGCTCAGGCAACGGTCGATTTTCCGTTAACTGGTGACGCAACCGACACCCTGCATCGTCACTAGCTCGGCACAGACCACGTGATACTCTTTTGAACGCTACCTTTACAGCGCATGCGCAAAGAAAGTTTACTTCCTGTGCAAGTCGTGATAGCGCTCAGAACAAATGTTCCCGCACGTGCACAGTACGTGATACATGTGATAAATATTATTATGTATTTGAATGTGTGAGTCTTTGGGAATAGGAAAATGGAAATTCTTTCCGATTTATATTGGAATAATCTGTACTCATACAAGTTTACATATTTATTTGTAGCTGAAAAATGTTTTAATGAAGCTAATAAAATTTATAAAAATAATAACTGCCAACCCCAAAGATAATAAGGAGCAAACAAAATTGAGATTAATGCTTTTATTGGTTACTTACTTATCTGAATTTACTTTCTATGTATTTTGTTTTCCATAGTTCGTTTTTCATTCTAGTTATTTATTGTGTATTGCAGCGTGTTTAAATGCCACCCAAGGGTTATAAATATACTTTATGGGATTGGTTTTAAAGTACTATTGAGGAACATTTACATTTACATATATATATACACACACAATGAGTGGCTGTGTTGACTGTGCCTGTTAAAGTGTATATCTGACTATGTGATAGTTAAATATACCTGTGAAAACGGATAGTAATTATACTTGAAATGTATAACTATACCAGTGAAAACATAGCTGACTATGCCTGTACAACCTAATTTTTTTTTCTTTGCTGGAAATTCTGTGTACAGAGGCAGGGCTTGCACTACCTGTGCCCCCGCTAACGGGGTAGGGGGTGAGGCAGGAAGGGGTGGAGCTGTGCAGTTACATGCAAACCATCAGCGATTATCACACGACTGCTGCACCAGCGCCAGCTTGATGGATGACATATCGTACATCATGCAAATTCACAGTAGTGGGCGAATTGATGATCTGAAGCCGGTGGTTTGAAACTACCTTTGACATTGTCCACATGCCCTTCTACAATATTCTGCATGCAGAATGCTAGTTTGCATTCAAAAACTCTGAGCTGCTCAAGTCACTGACTTGTGTCTGTTTGTAGATGACAGGATTTATACAAGGAGTTCTACAGATACCTCGTGTATTTAAACATTTGTGAGAAGTGACAAGTACTTGTAAGTAATGATAGTCATATTTTGTCAGTGTTAGCACCTGATTTGTTTCTGGGCTATCATTCATCACAAAACTTTTTCTTTAGAGCAGCTGCGGTTCTCACACTGAACAAGCACTTCCAACTGTTATTCTGATGATAAAGCCGTTGAGCCTGCTTTGAACCTCCTGCATCTGGACACCTGTACAATATCTTCACACTTTCGCACATATGTTATATTTAATCAATCACCGACATATCTAAGAGTATGTTTAGTCAACCTTTGATGTATTAACGAGAATATAATAATTATACCTGCAAGTACCGACACGCTCAATCACTTATCGAATACAAGCCTCGTCTTTTTTAATAACCCATGCTGGCAAGTTTTCCAACAACTTTTCTTTTCTTCATTAGTTACACTTCAAATGATGATGATGATGATGATGAGATGATGATGATACTCCCCGTAAAGGCGTCCTGTGACATCAGGACCTGAGTGGACCAACAATTTCTGATAACGACTCTTGTCGCCTTTGTTGTATATTCTTGCAGCTGCTTACTAAGGCAAAACTAAACGACGATGACCCATTTGTGACCTTTGATGGAAGTAAATCTCAACAGTGTTCCTTGATCCTGATACCTGATATTCGACAATTAAATTCTAAGTGAAGGAAGAACAATTTAGGTGGAGATCCCTGACTAGGCATACATAAAATGTCGTGACACTGACCGGAAGCCGTGGGGTAAGTGTGTCATGGTGTTCTCTCTGTTCAGGAAGCAAGCGACGTCGCCACCTTTGTTTCCCATCAGTGATGGGGCACTGTTTGAATAGTCCTGATCGTAACCATTGTCCATGTATACACTCGGCCCCTAGGTCGGGTCATGGACATGTATAGGTGGACGGCTGTCTGTCTGCCGAGACCAACGCTTGGTGCGAAGTTATCCGCTGTTAGTCTCGGCGACCCTCAACAATATGACTAAACCGGAAGCTTTGTAGTCTCATGCCTCGTTTTAGCAGTTAACTGAAAAAAAATCTTGTGCCAGCAGTCCACTTATACAAGTTCGTGGTCGGGTGAACCAAATGCAGGTTCCTTCAAGTCACATCGTTATATCCCAACAGGACAATGGGTCAATTAAACCAAGGCGTGGAGGTGTGCAGCAGTTTGTTTTACCGCTTATCTTGAAATTTGAGCAGTTTGCACGGGTGACTGATCAATACTAGACAGGTATCGATAGGTCGGTGTGAGCGTACACAACATGCCTCTTACTGAATGCATTTCATCAGCCGCGCAGAACTGCTGCTCGCCTCAGATTCTGCACACGTGTGTATAAAAATGTCCATGAGTGAATAATGTGGACACACACACAAACGAGAGGGGGAGAGAGAGGCCCTGGACAAGACAGCAAAACTGGGAGATCAAATGTGCAATTAATGGCAGGATAATTAGTCCCACGACAACGCCTGTGAAAGGGGGAGATAAGACCCCAGCGCCACAGGCCAGGCGAGGAGCGACAAGCCGCTGAGCAAACGGGACATCAACACTTTGCCGGAGCCTTTGAAGCTTTTGATGCTTAAATATTTGACGAAGCTAAATCTGTCCATACTTCGCCTCGTGAATAAGAAACTGGCGGCCATTTACACTCCCTGCACCCCGTCTAGACAGCTGTGCATCAACAGCTCATCGCAGCCGAAATTTCCAGGAAAGTGAAAGATAATATCTGAGAGATATTATTAAGCAAATTAAAGCTTAACTAAAAACAAAATAAACGATTCCATATGGAATGGTGTTGTTTAGTAAAAGACATGAAATATCTTTTTCTAAGCGATTTTTATCCAGCCTTTTGAAAGTGAAATATTGCTGACTGATTAGCACGTGGTCACAGAAGTATAGCTGACTGATTAGCACGAGGTCAAAGTTCACTCATTGGCAGCAGCCGTCAGCTCGCTCAAACAGTTGCTAAAAAGAATAGCAACAGATTCTGTGACAAACTATGTGCTATTTACTTTATCCGGATGATTGATTTTGCTCTTTGTCTTTTGTTTGCAGACAAACATTCCTTGTGTTTTCGCCAGTTATACATGAATAACAAAAGTTAAATATACATTACTTCAACACACGCGCGCACGCACGCACACACACTACTCAAACCAATTTAGAACTTTTTGAATAAAACATTTCAATCACAGTTAATTGATTTTCGTCGTTTTCTAGCAGGAAATTAGTTTAATGCTCAACTAACCAATTAATTAATTGATCTTTGTTGATCTTCATCTGGACAATTGACGCGCAAAGTTTTTAAAAGCTAAACATTGATGAATACACAATAATTAATACTTTATAAGACAATAATTAACATTCAAGTTAGAAGGCACTGTGAATGTTAAATTTCCATCTCATATTCTGAATCAGTGAATCCAGTCACCGACACAACACTTCAGGGAATCTCCACAAGAGGGAAGCTTTCCACAAAACTTGTATAAGGCGCTCTGCTGGGAAATGGAGTACATACATGTATATGCAATCAGAAAACAATGTCTTTCACTCAGCTGTTTGGTAAGCAGTTTAACAGTTTTCTGGTCCTAGTCCAGCCTATGAAAAAAAAAACAACAACAACAACAACAAAATCGAACTCCGTCGACACTAACTTCCCGGTTCGTCTGAACACTAACACATGATCGCCACTAATTATCTTGTCAACAAACTCAAGTGTCTTCTCGTGTTTTCTTTTGTCAGATTCCCCCTGTAGTCCCTGAAGCAAACATCACACAATTTCCACGGATAACCCCAAATATTCCACTCTTCTAATCTCAGGTAAAATATAATTTTTTTTTAAATATGTAATATGTGCTTATGAGAGAAAATAAAAAGTTATAACCGACTTTCTGTCTTCCTTTTGTTCCTTCTGGCCATTCTTCCTTTCTACAGTCGCCTGTATGAGGTCATTTTTCCCCTCGTGGGACAGCACAATGGCGAGGACTTAAATGTATTGCCTTGGAAACCGCTATAAATAAACGTTCTAGTTTTCACAAGCCATTTGCTGGCCCAGATTAGCCGATAAGCTGCGACATTTTGTGAGGAGAGCTTTGCGAGGGCGGGGCGGCGCTTGATTGTCCGGGCACAGTAAGGGTTAATGGTGGTTTAGCATGACAGTTTGTTTTATTTTATGATTGCTGTTGTTTTTTAAGCCATTTCGCTTACATTCTGGGCTAAACTAAATAGGTTATTGTGGAAAAATAGACGGAGAAACCGCACGATTTCTGTTCGGTATGGTCTTTATTTTTACTCAGAAACATGCATGTGGGGCTATTGTAACTCAAGATAGATGCTTTCATTTTTTATTTAACTTGGAAGAAAGTGAGTGTGGAATGAAGTCTTACACAGAAGTTGTTCAACATTTGCATTTAAAATGTTTTCAGTTATACGGTAAGCCGCTAAAAACTCTGTCATTTCAAAGTTATGTACAATGGTGAAGAATACATAATTGCAGCTCACTTAAATGCAGGCTTTGGTCTTTTAACTTTGATCGTTTTTATACATAACTTTGAAATGTCACAGTTTTAAGCTGCTTTCCGTGCAACTGCAAACCTTTAAAATGCAAATGTTGATGAACTTCTGTGTGAACATATAAATCATTCTCAATGATTTCAGGGATGTCATCAAGGTAAGTAACAGATAGGAAGGTAGGAAGTTTAGTTAAGACTGAGGGAAACCTAGTGAAGCACAAGTGTTAGAAAGAGGTGAGATGAAAGACTATCAACAATTATCAAAGTAATATTTGCATTAGTGCTTACATGGCTCTTACTTCTGACAGGGTTAGGGTTAGGGTGCTTTTCACAACTAACCGCCTCCTTCCACTATCTGTCTTTCTGTCTTAATGTCACTGCAGTTTTAATCGTATTGTCTTCGTCTTTATCCCTCGTAATGTCTTTGTCATTAACTTTTTTTAACTTAGTTGTCTCATTCTGTCGTCATGTCTTGAGGTAGTTGTTTTGTTCTATCGTATTGTCTTTCAATTCTCTTTTTCTCTTGTTTTGTCTTGAAGGTTTTGTCTTTTAAAGGTCAAGCGGGGTGCAAATAAAGATAAAGCTCAGATCAAGAAATTATTTCCCTACATATGGGTGACTACCCCTCTCACTCCTTTTGTTCTCGAAATACTTGCAGACATGGCCATTCACAGTGAGAGGTCTGCAACACAGAGGTCAGTGGACATGGACATTGTGAAGGTTTCATCAGTTGGAGAACTAGGGTTATATGCTAATTAGGCAGACTAACCCAAGATGCAACGAATTTGTTTTCTTATTGTTCAGTGGGATGCTTTGCATGTGTGTACATCGAAACAAAAGTTGGGTTTTCCTCCAGACTTGGCAAAATAGTATATGTTGCACTGGGCTTTATCTATAGGCATTAGAAAAAAAGTCTTCCCATTAGATCTTTAATTTCCCATGTTGCTCATTCGTTCAGTTCCTGGTCCTCTTTTCCTCTTCTTCTGTCTTTTGTGCTGTTTGTCCATCACTTCATCAGTCTGTCGGTCTGTTGTCTATGTTAAGGACAGACATTGCTATGTATTTTAAAGCTGTCACTCGTCCTGTCCTACTCCCGGACCGACTAGCGTGCAGGTGACTGGGCAGTCACGAGTCTCTAACTGGCAGCATTAATATTTCACACAGAAAGATAGTGTATCAACATACACGAACTTTATTGCACGGACATTTTATCAGCAAAACACTTTCCACAGTCCCTGCTATTCACCGCACGTGCGCTTTGTTTGTTGTGCTGTCGTGTGACCGTTGAACACGAAAATGCTGCTTTTGTCCTCAGTCTCTCATCACCTTTTCATTGAGAGACGGGAGTTGTAGCTCATGTTTGGAGTGAATGTTATGACTGAACAAAATAATGTTTTGGCAGTAAATGTTAGAGAGATTAGTAACTTGACACACGCCTGCGTAGTTTGGTAAGTCTAGTCATGGAGCCACGCTAAAGTTTGTTTTTACCAGCTGAATTTTTTTTTCTGCTTCTGGCTCCGAAGTTCTCGGTTACAGTTGTGCTGCTGGTGTTGCAGCTGCATCATTGGGGATTTACAACTCGATCATAGATGGGATCTCTTTCCACGCACACGCGATCTCTCTCTCTGACACTCACGGTCGCGCGCACTCTCTACAACGTGGACCCACGCAAACAAACACCTGCACATATTTATTATTTATTCTGGCTGCTAGCAGTGAAACGGGAGTCGAGAAAGTTTCCTAAACTACTTCTGGAAAAGCTGAGTTAGGAGACTTTGATGACGGCGGACGGATAAGATGACGGAAGTGCCCTGAGGCTGAGCGGAAATATTGAGTCACCATTTTGACTGGTGTTTCTGGGAAGGCTTCATAATTGCCATGACACCTAGACAGCGCCTATCATCGGTGCTGAGGAATTGCCTCCTTGGACGTCGTTCCCGACAGCAGGGAGTGCTTCAGCCATGGGTGCCGAGCGAATCAATACTTGCTGAAATCTGGGCGAAGACAGACCATCTCATTCATTGTCTAATCTCATTTACCTCGCACTAACGAGAGAGCTTTGTACACATCCTCAAGCTTACACCTCCACTAGGTTCCTCCTTCGTTTATCTTTCCTACCTCCGTTTCCGTTTTCATTGACTTTTGAATCGATTTTTGATCGATATTTATACTGATGGGCAAATAGTCATGCAGTACAAACAGGAGGCTGGGGATTCTGGTTTCATGAGCAGCGCAGTTTGCGTTCCTGAGGAAGGTTTGTCATGTGAAGGAGGGTAACGGAGGCCGATTAAAGGCATATGTACAGAGGAGTTCCTCATCGATTGAATGAAGCTTCCCGAGGGCCTTCAGCTGTGAGGCTGTGGGAAACACTGCAGTTATTCCACTTGTTTTGCTTGTCAGGGACGATCGTGTCAGTTAGAATTCCACGAACTTGACAGTTGTCTAGCTATCCCTTTTATGCCACAGACAGACAGATGGCAGGCAGGCAGACAGACAAACAGAAGGCCAGCAGACAGACAGGATAGAAGGTAAAAAAAAATGTGAAAAAATAAAATTATGAATGAGAAATAATAATCCAAACAGGCACATCAACCCGTGTATACCTTCATCACACATACGTGACGATTCCAACAAACAATTAAGGAGAGAGAACTTCAAACGCTAAACCTGGTTTGAGTGTGTGTGTGTGGAGGGGGGGGGAGGAGTGTACACGTGCGCGCAGGTATATCTGTAATAGAGGGAGAGAACTGAACCCCTTTACTGACGAAGCCATCGACCTGTTTAAGAGGTACACCTATACACAAGCATATAGCAAGGAATTAAAGTATCGACAGCATTGTAGTAACATGAAAGAGGAATACAAATTTTAAAACAAAAACCGTACTGTACGTTTCTGAATTCGTGACAAACACACCAAAGAAAACAAGCATGTGATAAATATCCAAAATACAAAATCAGCTTAAACCCACATTCGCTCTCAGAGAGAGAGAGAGAGATTTGGGGGTGGGTGGGTGTTCGGAAGGAAGGAGATTTATGGAGGCTCGTTAAGATATGAAAAAGTGCTTCCTTCACCTGATGGGTATTTATCCGTGTTGAGCCGGACATAACCAGCGACCGGCTGGCTGGGCATTATGGAGTGTTAGGGATGAGAAACAACCGCCTTGCACAGCTATACGTATATATATCACCAGACCACACCTTCACATTCTCCACGCCTAGTGGAGTTTTCTGCTCAAATACCCTCATCAACTTCAAAGCCAGTTATATGGCGCAGCAAGTGGAACTCCGATTACTTATCTGTAGGATGTTTTGCACTAAGTCATTATCTTTGAAATTTTATGCTAAAGAGCAGGATATCACATCAAGGTATATATATATACTTTCGCTACGTCTTGCTCAGAAAAAAAGGAATTTTGTGGTTGCTGACAGAAACACACAGGCCAGATGTGTGGGGGGGGGGGGGGGGGAGGAAGGTGTCGTGTGGCTTATCAGCTGTGTTCAATTTTGTGTTTCTTTGCTCAGATGATCAAGTAGTTAATGATTTTTTTTTATTCTTTGCTTTACTTTCGGAAACTGTTCTGGTTTTCATAGATTTTTGCTTGCAGTGCTTTAAATACCTTTTCTCTGATCGTTCGTGTGACATGATAGAATCAAAACCAGTTGTCGGAGCAGTAATCTGTATGTAAAATGTTGGCTTCTAAAATCTGTTTTCAAACCCGTTGCCTGTGTGACATCACTTCTTAAAAAACCTGGTCTCACCCCATTCACATTCTTTCGGTGATTCACAAAATTTTCTACCAACTCATAGTAACGCACGGTTTAGACATTTTTTAAAAGTCATTTACACTTCGACAGTTTCTTGCAAAGGTTCCATTTCAACATGGTTTACCTTTTTCACGGACAGTAACAGTGATTTTCTGTAACGCTTATGACCGGAAGTGGCGTGCTAGTGACGCAACGGCGGGTTCGTTTATAAAGCTTTGAAGCAGAGATGAAGCAACAACATTGTGGTGTCCCGTTGGCGGCTAGAAGATTCCAGCTTGTCTAGACTATAGACGTTTCATGTTGCGAACTGCGGACACAGCAGACTGCTTTTACGGGCTGTTAATGAATCGGTCCCCCAGGATGGATTCAGTTTCCTGTGTTATCAGTGGATGGCTCCGTTGTGTGCGTTTTGGTCGGAGGGCGGGATGAAAATCAGTACATCAAAGATCTGCAATAAAAAAAAGTGATGATGTGGTGACGAGATGAAGTGGTAATGTGGTGAAGTGATAATGTGATGTGGTGGTTGTGAGGGGTTGTGAGGGAAGGAGGTTTGTATTCTGTGTAAATGATTGAGACTGGTGGTATTCTTTATGAACAGGTCGATGATGATTGCGACACGGAAGTGGAACTCGAACAACTGTTCTCACACAACTGCCCGAAAATGTGCCTTTATGTGGAAGGAAAGCGCATTTGCTATATATTAAATTTCGAAATCGAAATATCGTCATTTGTGTGTTTTTCTTTTTGTGTAAACTCTGTTTGACATGGAGTTCACATACCAGCACTAGACATATAAACAGATTTATTTTGCAGCCTGTTGATGAACAGCTTAAGAAGGAATTATAAGCTTATAAGCAGAATGAATTTTTCGGGACTCTTAAGAGGCCGAGAAAACAATTTATGATTACATTTTGTATCTATATATATATATGCTGGATCGAATAAGTGGAATCCATCCTTCCAGTCTGCACGCGTTGCTGTGGTTCGGTTTCTCAGCCATGGTCATTGATTGGACATCATCGCCCAACTTGACTGGACATTGTCGAACACAGATTGGACAAAGTCCACCACTTGATTGGACAAACCTGCACACTTTGATTGACAGTGGCTACCGATCAAGTCCGACTGTGGTTTGCAAGAATTACTTCATTCCATTTTAATGGTCGATGCGTCTGTCCATCTTTATATAATCAGTGTTGTGGGTTTGACTGTTTTTTTGTGGGGGAATACAATAAAGGGTGATTAAAAACACACACACACACAGAGACTACAAAGGATGTTGCTAGCACATTTAAAACGAGTCTTGACAAGAATATGTCCATGCAGTTACAAAAGAAAGAAAACCGCTCACACAATCTTCCAGTCCATGGGTGCATTGATACTTCTTACTGACGGAAAAAGATCCAGCGACCTTTATACATGCTGGTTCAAATTACGAATAAAGGGGTATCGTTCTGAACTTTAAGAGAGTAATTAATGGTTATCCTGATAATTATTGGCCTGCGAAATCTTTATCCGCTTGTTTTATACAAATGGCGTTTCAAAATATTGTAAACATTGTGTTAATAACACTTACACTACAGGGCACCCTTAACTGGAGCAAGGCTATAATATGACCTTTGTCTTTACTCAAAATATCGAAGGTGTCCTTGTTCAAATTATCTTCTTCGGCTTCACCAATCGAGCACCAAGATCGTGGCGTATGCATTTGTTCGCAACAATACACTACCGAAGGTCAAATATGAATTCATTTTGCTTCCTTCCACCCGTCAACAGTGCAACGAGCTTCCTGGTAAGGTCTTTGGACAGAGGTCAGGAACAGGTCAAGATGATTTCCACCAGTGAGAATGCCAGTGATTCGCTTTCACGATGGAGAAGGAACTGAATAATGAATTGATGATTTCCGGTAAGCCAAGAGCAGTAGGCCTTCGTCATCAGACCCCATTATGATATGACACGTTTTGTTGATCAAAGTCTAACTATATATATATACCCAGTACTAATGCGCAATTACATTGTCCTTGATTATTGTCTGCAAGTGATCATCGTGTACATAAACTCTCTCAGCCGAAGACTCCCGGCCGCAAAGCGCTCGCATAAAGTCTCTTTTGTTATATATTTGCATAGAGGCTGGAAACTTTGAAAAGATTTTTACTGTGATACGTCCACACAATTAAATGTCTTAATTTCATAATGTGACAACATTTGTTAATTCATTGCTGTGATCAATTATAAAATTTAAGAAATCCTGTTGACATCTTTGGTGTCTTAACACACACACACGAACGTGGGCACACACACACACACATTTATGTACACTTTATTGACAAGTTCGCACGAGATTGAAATGAAAAACAACACCGTGTTTACCCGACTTACAGTGACTTAAATTCCATAAATAACACCAGTAAACAAAACATCACTGATGTGCATATAGTCCCGATTTCATTGCAGTGGACAGAGCGAAAATGTCTATTAAAATAACAAATGGTGAAAAATTGGATCAATGCGAGCTGTGTACAAGAGGAAGAAAAAACAAAGACCACGGGAACCCATCTACCCCGTCCCCCCTACCCCTTGATTCACAGACACACGCAGACACGCAGCACGCAAGCAGGGGTCAAGAAAAGGGGTCACAGAGTTCCCTCCCTTGAATTTCCCCACCGCTCGCGCAGAATTGTTCGAATGTGTGCGAGGCCTCGCGTATTCAGCTAAAGATCGCAGCTGTCGGGTGTAGCCTGTGCTTCATTTCATCGCATTCAACTGGGATTATTTCACGATGGATTAACTAGTTTGGATTAACGTATTTGTCGCTCCTTCTTCCTGCGATGAAGGTGAGTAGAAACTTCCGGACATGACCGGCCTCGCGGCGGTTGTAGCGAATGTAGTCCCACAGTTGTAGGCTGCTGTGGCGGTGGGAGTGTTTCGCAGCATTTCGCAGTTTCTCTTCCACTTGCCGACGGACACCAGCATGCATGCCAGCTTCATTTCCAAGCTTAGCTATTGAGTAACCCTGCCACGTTCATACACATCAACCCAGGCTTTGCTTTCCTTTTATCTTTCATCCCCAACTGGAGAGCCACGCCTGAGAGAGAGAGACGCAACGTATGGTGCAGTGGGGCAGCGAAGGGACTGGTGGTACCCCACTACTGCTACCCTTTACAACACATCTCGTGTAGCTGTGTTCTCCCACCAACATGGCCGCTAGGATTAAATACCTTTAGTGATGTAGAGTTGTGAGCGTGTGCTGTAAGGCGTTTTAATCTTGTCCTGACCGGAGATTCGGCCTGTTAGCCCGACAGCTTCCCTAGACATGAAAATGTCGTAAACTGTGATATCTGTGTGTGTGGATTAACCCGTTAATCTGATGCTAGGGCCGTGACGTAGCTTGTGTTCGAACTACCCTTCCACTCGTAGTTCTTACAGACCTAAATAGTAAACAAATGAAACGAAGACTTCAGTATCGCTGCGCTTTACTTATGTTATTAGGGTAGAAGTTGCAAACCTTATAATACAGCAAGGTTTAGTTTAAAAATAAATAAACTATTAAAGGTTTACAGTGTGTAATTATATGCTTGTTAAGTGTTTCAGAAATTGTACTTGCTGATTGAGAGATTTTTCGTTGCATCAGGCCATTTCTTTTACAGAATAGTGGAAGTTTTGGTATAATTTGAAGTCTTTCACTCCTCATAAAAGCAGGTGAAAGTGCTAACTTAAAGCTTAAAGGTACCTAGAGAGTCATATATCATCTACTGATCTAGTTAGAGTGGTCACTTGATAAGACAGTGGTCACATGTCCATTTTCATTGTTCACATGACAGTACACTGTATGTGGGGAAACATACTCTGTTATAGCGCAAGAAAGCTTTTGAAAAACATCAGATTTAGTAAGCATATAATGATATATTTTTATTTGAAATCCATATTTTTATTAACAAAAGTAAATGTCATTATGGATTATTAATATAAAAAGTGCAAACCATATCTTTCTACCTCTGTGTGAGTGTTCATATGTGTATGCACTTTTTTGTATAAGCAGTAGTATTTGCATCTTCATGAGTCTCATACTGCATTAATTCCTTCATATGCATAACCTAACTTGGCATGTCTATAAATGAGAAATGTTTAGAATAAAGCATGCTTCACTTAACTCAGACTAGTTTAGACAGCTGAAATAATGTTTTTAGACGTAGAATTTATTTTGAAATAGACTATCTTTAGATTGATAGGTAGAGTCCAATAAATGAGCAGTTAGTGTCTGTATTTGCTGATATTGTGGAGCTCCTCCTGTGTATGAACCTTAGCATAAAATAAGCTTAACATTTATGAGGTTTATTTAGATCATTTGGACAAAATGATTTTTCACTGTAGGACTGGGAGGCATATTTAGTTACTGACATTTTTAAAATAAAATCTGTGATGGGGCCTATTGCTTTGTTGTGGACTATTAACATAGCCTACTTATGCTTATCCTTGGGGTATAAGTCTGAGCCTGTAAAGGATGTATTTTAGATAGTGGTGTGGCCCATCCTTAAAATAGTTTCAAGGATAAACAACATTACCATTTCCTTGTCAACTTAGAGGGGGAATCATACACACAAATAAACTGTCCTGTTTATAAAAATTAAAAGAATACAGCATGCATGTCAGTGCTTAATTAATTAAAGATTATTGTTTATTATTTATTTTAGTATTTTGTAACCATAGACTAGAGACAAACCCATTTTAGAAATACCTGTACAAACTGGGGTATGTTGCACATTTCTAAGACCTAAAACTGTTCTAAAGAAGTAAACAGATTTTTTTAAAAATCGCTCCTGAGTCATTTAGATGTATTGCATGAGCATTTTAACATTTTCAAAGTAGTTTTTCCTCTTCTTAATTCAGAACTGGCTGAAGATTTAACAGTTATCATAGCTCTAGTGAATAACTCGAAAAATAAATGACAACAAACTGTTTCATTAGTTTGGATTTCGACAAACTGACACCACCAGAATTATTGCAGATTGTGATGACTACTGACAAAAGCACAGCTGAATACACCAGTTGTTATATTTTAAAAGTAAATTATATATATATAGTAATGTTTTGAAAGTTTGTCATTGACAGTCTTGTCTTAAATTTTTCATTTGCAAAGTATACCTTAACAAGTAATGTATTTACCTACATTTCCATGGTATTTTTTTCAAAAGTAGTACAGTCATTTCTTATTGTAATAACTGAGTTGACCTGTCAATTTATTTTCATTAACACTCTTCTGTTTTCATATCCCCTTTACTGATAGTGCTCGTCACATTGGCCATGCATGCAACTGTATTTGTTTTAAATTGAATGATTAGACAACCACTGTGTTTGAACAGTTTTCCTGTCATTGCTTTTCCATGGGACCAACCACTTTTACATTATCCTATTCTGATAGGAATAGAAATCCAGTTTAACAGTTTTATCTTTTTTTGAAAACAATTTTAGTTACAAAAGATCAAAATAAAAATTTTGTTGTGCACCACATTTAGGAACACTCTGTAAAATTGTTTTAACTAAATAGAGTTATGGCTAAACATGTTTAACATTAGAATTGTGTTGTGCGACTGCCTCCAGGGGTTAGGCTGAAAGGCTTTTGAGAAAAGTTGTCCAAGAGTAAAATCTTGTCTGTTGGCAGCTTAAAGAGATAATACTTTTATGTAATAGTGTAATAGATAATCTCTGGACACTTATTTAGTTATTAGGGTTTTAATCCATGATTAGCAGCAGATTTAACATGCTCAGAAAAATCTGCTCCTTGCTGTTTTCAAGTAAGTGATTAAAGCACATGGTCTGAACATACAGTAGTTGCATTGTTCAAAATATGTGAGTTTAGAATTACAGAAATAAAATAAAAAGTGAGCTGCCTGAGCAACATTGAACTCATACAAGGTTCAAAGGAGCTTGGCAAGCATCTAAACAGCAGTGAAAACATTTGCCATTTAACTGTGTTGCCAGTGCTGTGCTAATGGAGACTGTGTTTATATTTAAAAACTGCAGTTTTCAGAAACTATCTCATAATCCTATAATCCTAAAATTGAGGTCAAAAATAGGATAGAACTATAAACATGGGCCTGCTTTTAAGATAGCTTTAAAAAGCTTATACTTCAACCATTATGCTCTGATGAGAGAAAAAAAACCAAACTTGTTAGTGTTAGATGAAATCTTTATTAACAATGCTTTAATTCATTGTTTATCGCTGCTTTGAGCCAGCTTAGTTACTCTGTGTGACAGCAGCTCTTGAATGAAAAACATCTTTTTGCTGAATACCAGCTTTTAAAGTCTTGGGAGATAAATTTGTGATAAAATATTTTTTTACGACGTTTTTATTGTGTCTTTTCTATTTTCCATTGCTGTAATCATGTTTTCAGCATAAATATCATGGCATATATGGGGTAATAAAAAAGATGAAAGTTATTTCTCATCATAAGAAAACGATACATTTTATGCATATTCATTGAAAGTATACTTCCAGAAAAATGAATGTCTAAAACTATTACTAACACATTTTTAAGTTAGAATTTTTGAGTATTTTTGTATTACTGTATAGTTGAAAAAAAATTATGTGATTTTATGTAAATTTAAGACCTAATAATCAAATCAATAAATGGGGTACAAGGGACAGTACCTATAAGAAATAAAGGGAATGTTCAGAGATAGTATGAGAATACTTATCTTTTACATGTTATGTAGTATAAAGGAACAGTTGAAGTTGAAACACTTTCCTAAACCTATGGGGGCTTATCACTGCTTTTAACAAACCTTAATGATTACACTGTCACTATTAACAGCATGATGTTTCATATTGGCATGCAAGATGGCACATACATTCTTCACTTTGAGTCACACAAGTGGCACAAACGATCTGACATTATTTTCACTCCTATGTTTTTTTTTTTAACGGCAGAATGAAACTTCGTTGTAAGAACAGCAGAAAAGAATCACTTTGTTTTGTGGCTTTACTGATGTGAGTGCGTGTTTGTGTTTTCATTCTGATTACAACTGTTAGTTTTTCAGATATTGTTTTTTTTTTCGTTTAACTACATCTTTCAATGATACCAGTAGGTCTGTATAATACCAGTACGAGATGTATGAGATGTATGCGAGCTTTCTCAATTGAATGGGATGTTCTACAAGTAAGGACTTTGTTCTCATGCAAACAGTACTTTGTCATGTATGCTGTTAGTCTTATAACACTATCATGTTTATCAATGTTTCATCTCTCACAAGGACTGTAATTGTTAAGTAAGAAGTTACTTTTACCCCAAAGAGGGCAGAGGTCAAGAGTGGAGCTGCAAGAAGTGGGGAGGGTGTGAGGGAAGAAGGAGTTGTCAAAAGGTGATAGATTCAGTGTGGGAGAAGGAGAAACAGATGGAAGCAGGAGGTGCACATATGTATTGTACCTTTGTCTGTAGACCCCCCTCCCACTCCACTCCATATGTTTGTGAGGGGTATATATAGCACTGACCGTATGCCTTCAACACGTGGGAACAGAAAGACAGCTCAGCCTAGCTCAAAATAGATGGAATATGGTACTTGTGACTCTCTGTCTTTTCAAAGAGGGATAATAATAATAAATGCAAGATTTGTAAAGCGCATACTCACGCACCTAAGGAGTATGCTTTCAGTGCCTAAGAACAAGAACAAAACATGGACAATATACAAGGGACAGGAAAACAAATAACATATCAATTATAAAAGAATAAACAACAGTACTAACGAAGAATAAAATAAAATACAGAAAACACAAAGAGGAACCAAAGAACAAGAGCTGAGAGTAACATGATATTGCAAAGAGAAGATGTGCAGGGAAGGTTGTGACAAAGGACTAGCATAATGGGAAAGGCTTTTAGGAGTAATATTTATGGAAGAGGTGTGTTTTCAGTGCACGTTTAAAGGATTCAATAGTGGGTAGGTGGCGGATATGGAAAGGTAGAGAGTTCCATTGTTTTATAACTAAAAATACTGTGTCCATATGATGATAATCAGATGAGCAGAGTTGTCTAGCTGGGATGTAAGGGAAGAGCAGTTCAGAGAAATAATCAAGGCAGGGATAAAATGTGATGAGATGGCACTGATCTCTGTGAGCTAGTATTTCTTCATATATTCACAAATTGTTATCCACAAATCTCAGAAGGTTAATGTGCTTATGTTGAACTTAATGCATAGAATAAGCCATGAGTGGTAGTTTATAGAATCTACCTAAGGCTAAAGCCTCTTACAAATTATGGCAGAGAAGGGTGATGATCATATATAGTTGAAAGAAGAGTATCATTGTCACAAGTAATCTTGGACCTAATGTATGAAGCAAGACAATGGACGATGTGGGACACTACAAAAAGTGCCTTATCATTGCCATAAAGACTGTATGTATGAAGTGTCTTTGGGTTTATCCTATTTTTGGACTTCTGTGGTAGGGAAAATGTTGTACTGCCCAATCTCTATCTTATGGTATTTGGTCAGTGACATACAACATTCTGTTTAGTCTCTAACGTTGGCTATTGTCTCATTTCATATGTCAGGCCCCAGCCTGTTGTAACACATTTCCAAATTTTCAGTCTTTATGCTGTTTCATTTATTCATAATTTATTGTAACTACTCTCTGGTTCAGTAACAGCGCTTAGTATAAAAGATGAAACACAATAACATTTGGGTGCACACAACCATTATCTGCTGTCCA
Organism: Pomacea canaliculata; assembly: GCF_003073045.1. Lineage (NCBI taxonomy): Eukaryota > Metazoa > Mollusca > Gastropoda > Architaenioglossa > Ampullariidae > Pomacea > Pomacea canaliculata. The sequence continues at coordinate 10,471,274 of NC_037603.1, forward strand.
GATGGAAAAGTTAATGATGAGAAACTGTTTCTCATCTCTTCCTTATTCTCACAGAGGGTTTGTGTGTAACTTCTTGTGTCTTTGTGACAAGTATAGAAAGGTGCCACCTTTACCTCTAGGAGTGGGTAGGCAAAGGAGCTGAAAGCAGTGTGATCTCAGGGGAAATTGCTGTCTTGCACACCTTGACCTTTATGGCTTTGGTGTCACAAATGTGAAGAGTATTGACCCACATAGGAACAAAGTCATCATGGCATATTTTCTCCACTTTCTCCTAGAAAGAATCGTGAACACATCATTAGGTCACTGATTATGGCTACATAAAACAGAAGAAAGATTCTACAGAGAAGTCTTCTGATATGTTCAGTTCCAGCTGATATCTATACTTTGAGTTTTATTAGAACATTTTCAAGTGTTACCATAGAGGTAGTTTGATCACCTGTAAGTAAAGATGCCTGTTAGTGGCAGTGTGGAGTCAAGGTCTGTTATGTCAGATAAACACGAAGAGGTATTGGTAATTGTTACAACTAGAGCACTGGCATCCAAACCCTGACTAACCCTGATATTAAACAATTCTGTACTCCTTAATACTTGAGGATAAAGAGCATGAATGTGGTGACATATTTCATTTTCTCATTCTGTGAGAACAATAACTGAAAATTTCAGCTTCCTTGAAAGAAATTAAAATATTCAGGGTTTGCAACATTCTCAGAGAGAGGTGACAAAACAATATACCGTGCCTGAAGCTACCAGTTAGTGGTTGTGTTTGTTTAGTTTATTCCTTGTTGCTCCCTTGAGGAGCATAGGGTCGCGGGTTGTGTTTGTATTTTTGTGCATTTGATAAAATGGTATTACAAACAGTAAAATTAACAATGCACACCATCACCATCATTTTTACCTAGACCCAGATATGAGCAAATCCAATCACATGGTTTTATCCTTTGTCTTGTCATCCCCCTATGTGACTAGTACAATCATAGAACATGAATTGAATCAATGAAGTAGGTGCTCCTTTTAGAAGAATGTTTTATAATGTTGGATATGAACAATTGTAGGACACAAAGTAAGTCTTAATCAGTGCTAAAAATCCTGGGTTGGGGCAATATTCATAGTTTTAAATAGGCATGTATTATTAGATATTGTTGACTGAAATAAAGCTTAATAAATACTTCAAAATTTATGCTGTTAATGCTTTGTTGGGGCTGAAGATTTGGTATCTTAAACAGTTGTTAACAGGGGTTTGGTCGATTTTCAGGTCAAGGATATGGGTCCACTTTCATGAGACTGAGTCAATGCCAGTGAAGTAGACAAAAGTTATCAGTGGTCGCAATGGCCGACCCAAGATCACCCAAGTCACCTCGCAAAGGCAAGGTCATCAGCTTGCGTGTGAACTTTTTAAATGACACAGTTCATGCTTTCCAAGTACCTGTGAGTATTTTGTTTTTGTTATTGCATTGCTTCATTTAGTGTATTACCTCATATTTTATGTACTCCTGTCATATCATTGCATTAGTAATCTTTAATGCATCTTTAAGTGATGATATAAAGACCTATCTGAAAGCAAAATTCTTTAACTTTTAGTATTTAGTTTACTTTGCAAGACACTGATTTTTAGAACCTGAGCAAAACTTTTGAGAGACAAGTCTTCAGTCATTGTTATGCGCAAAAAGATGTCAGATTCACACCTTTATATTTAAACAGGCAGATGCTTAAATCTTTGGCCATCAGTGGCACAACAATTATCACCAGCTTAGTAAAGATTGGAGCTCCTTGTCTTAGCACAGTGTTCTTTCTCTGCTTGTGGTATTTGTTTACTGGGCCAGCTGTTTTGCCATGATATAGCCATAATTGCTGGCTCAACATAAAGCACTGTCCTCCCTTTCTCCACTGTCAAATTTACAACTATTTTAAGAAAAGAAAGAACTATTTATTAGACATGTCCAATCCAGAATTTCATCACAGACTTAATCTTCTGTGGCACACACATATATCAATTTTAAAAAGTCTTATAGACAAAAGGATATTGCTTGGATTTGAGAAATTTTTATTTTGCAAAGAATTAACCCCTTCACCTCTAGTCAAAAAATTTCAGTTAAGGTGGATTTTTAGCACTAGCACAGCAAAAAGCAACCAGTGTACACACTGGAAAAATGTGAGGAAGAAGGAATGGTGCTGGATGTATGAGTTGAAGCTTTTAACAAGCAACATTTATGTGCATCTAGTGGTAATTCCAGGAAATTAAGTTTGCCTGTGACAGTGGTCAAAGCAAAATTTAAAAAAAAAATGTTAAAGTTCGACCAATGAGTCATTACAGGCCAGTTCACTGTTGGATTTTAAATGAAGACTGAGTAACTCTAGGTCGCTTATACTCACAAATTATTTTAAAATAGATCTTTTTGATGCATGAGATGTGTCTTGAAAACTGTTTTGCTTAAAACCTCTTGTGAAGATTATGTCCAGATGAATGGCCCAGACAGCATCGTTAGTATTTTCCTGGTCCATTTCGGCCATTAGATTGATTTTTTTTATTCAGGAGCCATTAATGAACAGCAAAGAGTAATCTAAATTCATTTGCATGAGCTGCATGATCTAATCTCCTTAGTTCTGCAGTATACTGTAGTTTAGGTTGAACTTAAACATCGAAAAGTTTCAAAAATATATCTAAACTAGTATTATTATTATAATAATATTAATATGATAAAAATAAACCTTTCTTTCCTGACATGCAGCTGTAAAACTAAGCTTAGTCGAAAACAACAATCCCTGGTATTTATAAATATTAACAACAAACATTACAGCACCACTATAGGTCCAACATTTGTTCCAAGGAATTTTCATGATTAGAACATCCCCGCATTACATATTTTTACAGAAGCAGATAATGTATAATGAGTTTTGTTTGGTTTTCTTGGGGCTTTTTATTTATTAATTGTTGTTGTTGTTGTTGTTGTTGTTGTTGTTGTTGTTGTCTGTTTGCTTAGCAGAATTGTTGCAAGTGGTTTGTCATTAACTATATCGCTTAAAAATGAGTGGGTTGTTGAGGATTGTGGGTATGTGCATCTTTCATTGAGCATTGAAAGGAGCTCTTATTTGTGTGTTCTGTGTGTATTCGTGCTCAGGTGTGCTCAAAGACTTGCAACATTTTCTTACTTCAAATAAATGGTCTATTTGTTTTCATTAAAAAGTTTATCTTTGTCACATTTTTGATAAAAACCCATGAAGGAACAGAGCATACCATTTCTCTGAAGGTTCTTGGTCAACCTAAGATGGTCATTAGGTTATCAGGCAGTCTGTGTGGACAGAGGCTGCAAAGAATAATTATATCATTTCTTTGTCCCCTTTTGTAGTGATGGAGAGTGCAGTGAATTCTTGTGTAAATAGTGCTTTGTGTACACAGCAACGCAGGTTATGGCTCTTGACTTGCAGAAGTGACGTAATTTTTGCTGTTATTGGTAGTTGTCATGTCAGTGGGGATATAATATGTACTGTTGCTGTCTGACGAACACACATGTGCAGCACTTCTCACTGGGGTTAGAGTACAATAAACTAGGTAATAAGGGGACAATTGTCCTTCAAGAGTTGCAACCTCACTTTTTTGAATGTAATGCTTGTCATTATCTCTGCATTGGATTCTCCACTTTATCATGTGTGTGTCCTATCTGCCCTGTCTTTCAAGCTTTACAACTGCCAGGCCCTCAATAGAGATTTCACATTTTTCATTCTTCTCATTAATTTATAAGAATTATTGTGATGTTTGTATGATCCAAAAGTTCTCAGCTGCAGTATTCCAGAATTTGCAAGTCATAATTGTAATGATTTCATGTACACCTTTAGATTCTCGGTTGATTTTGGATTTAGCTATTTCCCTTTGTTGTTCTTTTGTACAATTGTTAGCCTTGAGTAAGGTATTTGGCATTCTGAAAGTGGAAAACCTTGGTAAAATTTATGCCTTTATGTTTAGGCAAGCTGTGTTTGTGCACCTGCAAGTATAACCCTATATTATTGGCTGTGAACAAATGGCAGCATTACTTAGATTGAAGCAGAGCACTTTGCCAAAGATAAGTTTTAGAGAGCAAGATGAGGATTGATCATTTCCTTTTAGTTTATATAACTGATAATCACCATTTAGATTCCTTACTGGTCTTAGACTTCAACTTTGAAGATAATGTCAGCCAGTAAATCAGAGAGACAGAGAAAGAAAGAAAGACAAAATAGAAGATTTGTTTTAGGCTGGATATCTTCTTCTTCTTCGTCGATCACTCAAATGGACACGCCTGCCTCCTGCACAAATGATGCTGTGCGCCGCAGGTCCTCCAGGCTGCCGTGTAGCTTCCTCAATACTGGCGTCTCATCAGTCCAAATGCGGTGCCTGAGTTCTTCGTGCATGGGACATTCTTGCAGTAGATGTGCTGTTGTCTGACTGCCTGTCTGGCACGGGCACTGGTCTGTCTGGCCGATCCGGAGCTTGGTGTAAAGGTGGTGATTGAGACGGTTGTGGCCTGTCCTCAGCCTGAAAATAATGACCTGCTCAGCTCTTGTAAGCAGGTAGTATGGGTCGTTTCGGTTGAAACGTGGGTGCTGCTGCAGCCACTTGTTGTGCTGTTTGGCCTTGATGATGGTTTTGACTTCACTGTAGGTGGTGGACCTGTCTTGCTGCTCTTTTGTGGATCCTTCCTTGGCAAGAGTGTCTGCGGCTTCGTTGCCAAAAACCCCACAGTGGGAGGGAATCCACTGTAAGACAACTGTGCAGTCTCCGCATAAGGAGGAGAGAGCAGTGGACAGGTCGTTCAATTTCTTGTCTCTGGCAGTCTGTAAGGCCTGCAGAACAGACAGTGCGTCCGTAAAGAAGACGACGTTGTTGGAGGTGTCTGGACTGTTTTCAACGTGGGTGGCACCGGTCTGAATGGCAACTGCTTCAGCCTTGAAGTTGGTGGAGTAGATGCCGGTTGCGAGAGAAAGACGGTCTTCTCTTCCTCCTGGGTACCGGATGTAAATTCCGGCGCCACCATTCTTCACGGCTTGTTCAGCTGACCCGTCAGTGAACACGTGAGTCCACTGATCTTGTGGGAAGTTGTTGTGGATATACTCCATAGTACAGGACTTCTTCACAGCATCTTGGGAGTCTTTCTTGCTGACACCAGGGATGCTGCAGTGAATCAGGGGGAAAGCAGTTTCATTCCATGCTGGGTTTGTCCGGCACAGGGGGATCTCTCTGAGGTCGTGTTCCAAGATGTCTCGGTGTTTTCGTTCAAGGATCCTAGCCTGGTGGATGAAACTTCCCCTTTTCAACCTTCCCTTCGTCGGCTGAGCCAGTCTGTTTCTCATGGGGTGATTTGGAAGTCTCTTGAACTTGGCGGCTTGGACGAGCATCTTTGTGTCACGTCGGTCCTCAAGTGATTCCAACCCTGTGATTGTCTCCAGTTCTTGTATGGGCGTAGACCTCATGGCTCCAGTGATGAGTCTGGCTGCTTGGTTCTGAACCTTGCTGACCTCAAAGTTGGATTTTGCTGCTGTGCCCCATGCTGTCATGCCATACTCTAGGACTGGTCTGACCCTTCCGGTGTACAGCTTCTTGAGGATTCTGTCATCCGCGCCCCAGTTCGTGCCAGCCAACTTCTTCATAATTGCAAGTCACACCTTGGCTCTGGCTTCGACCTAATGGGTCTGAGGCTTCCATGTAAGTCTCTTATCGAAGGTTACCCCAAGGTAGGTAAGGTTGTCCTCCAGTGGGAGAATCTGTCTATCGAACTTCAGAGTGGCCTTCTGTTCCCTAGTGGACAGACTAAAGATAGTGTAGGTGGTCTTTTTGGGGTTGACTTTGACAAGCCACCTTTTCGTCCAGTCCTGCAGGACATTAAGCGCCTCTTGGAGTCGGTAGTTGTCAGTTGTCAGGTGTTCTTCTGTGCACCAAAGGACCAGGTCATCTGCATAGATGGCTCCTTGGACATTTCGGGGGAGGTCCTTGATGATGTCGTTTATGAAGACAAGGAACAGGGTAGGACTGAGTACTCCCCCTTGAAGAACTTCTCTCAGCGTCTTCTTTCGGCTGTATGTTCCACCAACGTGGCCTTCCTATTTTTCAGGTATTGAGAGATCCACTGGTACATACAGCCGGTTACGCCACACTTCTGGAGTTTCAACCTCAGTCCATCTTTCCAGACCTTGTCGAAGGCCTTTTCCATGTCTATCCACACCGTCAGCGTGTGCTTCTTGTCCTGGTAACCATCTTCGATCTTCTGGGCGATGTATGCAACCTGGTCTTCAGTTGAGCGATGTTGTCTGAAGCCTGCTTGTTCTGGTGTAAGGATGTTGTTCTTTTCCAAGTGCCATGATAATCTGGTGTTGATGAGGCGCTCCATTAACTTGCCCACGCAACTGGTGAGGCTTATGGGTCTGTAACTGTCCACCTTCGCTCGGTCTTTGCCTTTCTTGTGGACGGGCACCATGTCTGCCTCTCGCCAGATTTGTGGTACATGGCCGCTGTTCCAGCTGTTGTTGAAGAGGTCGAGGAGTTTGGTCTTGGCTCGTGGGCCCAGGTGTTGCAGCATTTCATTGGTGACCTTATCTGGTCCAGGGGATTTCTTCTGACTTAGGGTAGGCTGGATATTACTGGTACTTTTATCTTGATAAGGTATGAAGAACTTTTTATGATCAGAGTTATTGCCAGTTCTCTCCCATTACCTTTTTCAGGTTGTTAGGGTTTCAGGTCTTAAAGACCTCACTTTTCTTAGGGTTAACTTGAGTGAAGGTGGTACCTAATTCCTCTCCTTTGCTGTGGTACCTTCCTCAACCCTCTTTGGAGTCAGGTACCCATTCCTGCCAGCGGGGCCCACTAGGAAGTGCTACAATGGTATCAAACTTGGTTTGGATGCCACTGAGCTAACGACTTGGCTATCCACTCCCCAACTGTTGTAAACAGTCATGTGAAAGATATTTGTTTTAAAATGTTTATGTGAAAATTGGGAATTTCTTGGAATTTAGTTTTGTTTTTGTTTGTTCTATTGCAGGTGAAAGCTGTGGGTCTTTTGTTATGGGATGCAGTTGTGAGTCACCTTCAGCTTTTGGAGTCGGATTACTTTGGCCTGGAGTACACCAATCACTATGAGGATGAGGTTTGTACAGCTTGATGCCTCTTTGTTCACGCTAATCTTTCATAAACTAACAGGTACAAATGTGTAAAATCAAAGAGTATGTAGCCTGCAATTCCTTGCATGATAAAATGTTATCAAAAGTATTTCTGAAAATCATGTTTGTAGGTATTGCTTTATCTATCGTGTCAACATATCTAGTCTTGGACATGACCTCCATAAATGTTTATGCTTTGATTCCACATTCAGTCTGCAGCAGTGCAACAAGTTAACAATGCATTCCTCTACCCATTCCGATTTATTCATTTTGCAGCAGACAAAATTTATTGTAGTGATAGCTGGAACCTGCTGGGTCATATTCATTTCAGAAAGAACTGTGCATAGTGCTTATAAATAGTGTTTGTTTAAACCCAACATCATACAGTCAGATGAGGCCAGTTTGGAGATCAAAGTTTAATTTTAATAAATTTGTTATTGTGCTTTTGTTGTTTGCAGAGCTGGCTAGACAACAATAAGCAGATTTTAAAACAGCTACCTTCTGCAGACACTCCACTGCGCTTTGGAGTCAAGTTCTACATGCCCGATCCCAGCATGTTAGAGGAGGAAATCACAAGGTATAAAACTTTATTACTGTGAAGAATTTACTACAATGACTCAGTGTGCACTATCATGATTGTTTGTATTAGTGTGTTCATATATTAGCATGTTTATATTTGCACTAAAACTTCTGTCTCATATTTATTTGTTTACACTTGCAAATACACTTGGGTACTTCTAAGTGCACAGAAAATCTTTAAAAGGAGCTTTAGAAGTATCAAAGCAAATTTCTCTAAAGTATAAGTGAAGATTTATTTATCCCAGAGGGCAATTTGGTCACTGTATAGTCATTGCTCTTAATACAAAAGAGACTTCTGTTTGTAAAACTGCAACACTTTAGCCCTTGGGCTTGTACTGTTTACAGGGCACATATCTGTGCTTTCTGCATAAGAATAATATGCAGAAAACATGTTATCAGTGATTGTATCTTTTCGTATGAAAGTCACAAATGTGCATAAATGCATATATTTACCTAGCAAACATGCATACATCTACAGATGAAATCTGCTGGAAGACTAATCTCTCTTTAATTATCAGATAACTTTGTACTGTTTCCAATTTAGGTACTTCTTTGCATTGCAAGTTCGTCGAGACTTGCTTTTAGGTGAACTACATTGTAGTGAAAACACTGCAGCTTTGTTGGCATCATACATTGTTCAAGGTACATTTATTGAAGCTTTTTTATGTTTTGAGAATGCTTTGCACATAAGTAGCATGGCTTACAAATTAGCATTGACCATATTAAAGTTTTACAGAAACTATAAGCTTTTTCTCTTGTTTGATAGAACTGTGAATAATAGATGGTCCAAAATATTGCTTCCATTATTGGTTACATTGCAGGAGAGATTGGTGACTTTCTTGTGGATGAATATAGAGACATTTCATATCTTTCTTCATTCAAGTTTGTTCCTCAGCGACAGCAAACAGTTGAGATGCTTCAGAAAGTCATGGAATACCATCGACAGCATGTGTATGTATTATCTTGACACTTTAAAACTTTATTTTTAAAGAATGAAAGCATTGAGACACTAATCGCAGAAATGTTTCAACTCAAGGCAGCACTGATCAATATCTTGCTTAATGCCAAAGGGAGTTCTTTACAATATTAAACAATAATATGACTACCACAAACTTTGAAACTAGATAATGAATAAACCGCTGTTTCAGGTGCTGAAATTTACGAAGTATATTTATATTATCTCTACCTACCAGAATCTGTTTATAACTCTGACTATTTGGGTAGGTCTTTAAGTTTGTGTTTCTGAAATTAAAGATGTTAGCTTTGTGATGGTGCCTGTGTGCAGAGGAGAATCCCCTTCAGAAGCAGACTCCAATCTCCTAGACACTGCTCGCAAAGTGGAGATGTATGGAATCAAATTTCATCCAGCCAAGGTACCTCAACTTCTTTATTCAGTTGGAGGTTTCATATTAACCAGAAAAAAGCATTTCAGGTCAAATAATTATTCTATTATGTTTTTTATAGGACAAACACTACCTGAGTTTTTCTTGCTTTATGAAGATAACTAACTTATGCAAAATGGTTCTTGTGAAGCAGATTTTGTAGGCCAGACAAATAAATTTGCATGAAACATATGCATTGCTGGTACCCTATCAAGGAAACCACAGATTTTCACTTAAGGGATAACATTACATTTATGGTTAACAGTGGTCAACAGTCTGATATGACAACTTCTGTTTGTTAATTACTCTGTAAGTTGCTAACCAGTTCCTGCTTAGCACTTGCACACATATGCTGTATACTGATGACTATGCTTACTTGTAAAAAGATATATTTGATATTTATTGTGAAAGTAATGCAGAGCATGTTGAAGGGAACACTGAAGAATAGAAGACAGCAAAATCAATAGGAATGTCACTCTTCCCTATCATGTTGAAACTATGAAAAGTGTGGCATTTGAACATTTTGATTTTGTAGCTGTTTCGTCTTCTTGATTAGAAAGCTTACTTTGTCAAAAGTGTTTCATTTAAATATGCTATTCTAGCCTATTAATCTTGCTGTGTTTTCGTTAGGCACTGTTTTAAAGACAGCATGAGAAGAAGATAACAAATACACAAAGAGAAAATGTAACAGCATTTTCCAAGATGACCTAGCAGTGACTAATGACATCTCAAGGCAGTCATGTGCCTGGAGACTGCACAAAATCTAAATCTCTTTTTGTGAAACTTAGGGTACTATTGCTCCTCTCATCATTTTATTCTCATTGTCTCATATTGTTTTCAGGACCATGAAGGTGTATCACTTAATCTGGCAGTGGCACACATGGGTGTGTTGGTATTCCAAGGAATGACAAAAATTAATACATTTTCCTGGGCAAAAGTGAGGAAACTCAGCTTTAAGCGCAAAAAATTCCTCATTAAGCTTCACCCAGAAAGCTATGTAAGTACTTGTTATTTTAAACATACATTGTGAGTGTCAGCTTTTGTTATTTAAATGGAATTCTTTATATCCAAAGTCTGTTGTATTTATTTCCCATATTCACAGCTTTTCTTGTGATATTAATGGCTGTGTGGGTATTTTGGGGAAAGTGGGGGAAGGAGTTTAAGCCAGAGAATGTGTGAGAGAGAATGTTTGCATACCTGAGTGAGTGACAGAGAGAAAGGTGTGCACATGTGCGTGCATCGTTGCATGCATGTGTGCAAGCCTGTTCTTTTTGTTGACCATTAGACATTGTCACGTTGTCTCTGGTGTGCAAGACTTTGTGGTAAATTCTCTTAGCTCTATGTTTGCAGCACAATTTTGGATAAAGGTTTATCATCTTGGAAAAATAGTCTTTAGAGATGGCATTTTCTGTCAAGCATTTGCATGTTATAAGCGAGAGATTTTTTTTCTCAACTTTGCATCTGCATCAGATATTTTGCACTTTTCATCCTGAGGTTGTTAGCATTGTCTTTTTTATGTCAGAAATTATAGGTGCTTTTTCTTTTTAAATGTTTTGTAGAGTTTGTACAACAGCACTTCTAAATCATATTGTAAAAAGCTTTTGTTTTTCTGACATTATGTGCTGTATGTTTGTGAATTACTAGTGGGACTTTACAAGAAGTATAAAAATGTAAATGATAACAAGATCTGTACACTTTCCAGTTAAGACTTTTTTATAGAGAGATTTTTCCATCGGAGCAGAATGTAGAATAGTGTTGTATTGATTGCTTTAAAACAATGGAAAAAGTTGCGTATTCTTTCTTCAGGCAGTGCGGAGAAGTGAAGTTTACCAACCCAATCCAGATGCTCCTCAGTGCTTGGTACTTGGCCTTTAACTCTGACCTTTGACCGACAGTGTTTTGCTGATTGTGACCATTTGTCTTGACTTTGATGTTGTGTCATGACATCTCAAGCATGGTGTTTTGTACAGGATGCACCAGTCCAAACAGTTACATCTTTAAGAAGTCCTTGCCCCAGTTAATATCTATTTTAGTTTACAGCATCCAATTAACTCATTCTCTCATGTAGAAATTTGCGTTTTCATAGCCATGTTTTCCCCAGTATGGGATTTGTAGTTACCCTGTAAATGGTCTGTGATGGAAATTAAGTTTGGGATTGTTGTTTGATGTCACATTTCTGTATGACTATGCTCTTATTATTTGCACCTCTGTTCAATAACAATAGAGGTATATTAAAATGCATATATATATAAACACATGACCTTAACCAAAATAATGTCTCAAAGGTACTGGTTATCTTTTAGCTCTTGCCAGCATTATGGTTATTGTTATTCAGTGCATGAGACTTCGCATGACAAACCCACTTTCAGAAAACATAATATAAGTGCATTTCTTCCAAGCATTTTTGATATTAACTTAATCATACTTGTTGCAATCAATAATGTCTGAATCATTCATGTAGGAGGACTGCTGGACAGGACTAAACTGAGACTTTAATTTTTGTGATTATTAATTATTGTGATAGTGCTTTGCATGCATTTGTAAATCCTTTTTGGAAAATACCAACAGTACCTGTGTATGAATGTTACTGTTGACCAAAGTTAAAGTGCTGTTATAGCTTAAGGAAAGTAAGCAAAGCTCATTATCAGACATTAATATAAAAGGTAATGTGTTGCTTTATACTGCCATGGCGAAGAAAAAGCTTTTGTTTATTAAAAACGACCTCTGTAAAGTGTTATATTCAAGTCAACTCTTTTCAACTTACTTTTTTGCCTTCTTAAGCCATGTTTTTGTTGCATATGCTTTTAATAATATACATAGTGATTCATATGAACAGAGTCAAAGCCCTTCACAAAAAAATGAGACATATTAATTACCATTTGCAGGTAATAGACACAAAAATAGCCAGTTCTAGAAAGTAATTATACAATGGTTCCAACATCCTTTGAATAATGCCTTAAAAAAAGAAGTTATGAGATTTTCATCAATTTCGTTTTCAGGGATATTACAAAGACACAGTGGAGTTTTTCTTTGATACACGAGACAGATGCAAATATTTCTGGAAAAAATGCATAGAACACCACAGCTTTTTTCGGTGCCAAACAATAAAAAAAATGCCCCGCAACAAGACGCGCGTCGTCAGTCGAGGATCCTCTTTCAGGTTAGTGTGTTTGGAATACAGCATGACAGCTGAATAATATTTTTCAATCTTTTGAAATATTCTCAGTAGGAGCTGGCTGGTGAACTGGTGTGGAAGTCTGTAAAAAAACAAATGCGTAACATTTCCTGAATAACTTTTAGAAGAAGAGACAAGAAGAAGAATTTATTTCATTAAGTGATATTTCACAATGAGCATGCTTTAATGAGGGCCAGTGCTTTGTGACAGTTGCCTATCACACACTACCAGTCACCACACACACACACTATTGACAACATTTACATTTTGCTATAGATTACATGCACATTTCACTGTAGACTTCACACACATTTCATGCCACTGCTTACACTGCTTTGCATTCCTTTACATTCACTGCTATTTTATTATAGTGGTTAATTGTCAAGTAATTGTTGTTTACCTTCTTTTATGTGGATCTGTTTGAATGAGACTTAGGTGTTATAAAGTGCATAATCATTAAATTCTTTTCCTTTTCTTTACTCATTTTCAAGATTTTTATTGATTCTTTATACTTTTCTTATGTTATTTTAAATGAACAGGTATAGCGGTAGAACTCAGAAGGAGCTGCAAGAATATGTACGAGAAAACATAGTCAAACGACCAATAATAGAAAGGTATGTTTTTTTGCATTTGATCTTTAGTTCTAATATTGATGGCTTCTAGTTCCAGCGTTGTTCCCATTTGCTGTCTAATTTTTGTAGTAATGTTGCAAAACTTCTTTTCACATATTTCATATCTTTTTTGTTTGCATGAATATTGATAAAGAAACATGTTAATGTGTTGACATTCACTCTTTTCAATGTGTTGAAATAAGGTTGAAGATTTTGTTTATTAACACACATGACTTAGATTTGCTATCATTGATGATATTGTTGATAAGTGCATCTTGTATCCTGTAACATACGATAACTTTGCTCTTTTTCTCTTTGGGTCATTTCACTTCTCATCTCTTCAGAGATACACATCAAAAAGATTGTCAAAAGATCCTTTTTGTTTTTCAAGTTGGCTAAAAGGACATTCTGCACCAAATCAGATTTATTTTGAAGTCTGATTCATTTCTAAACAGTCTTTAATACCTGCATGCTAATGCACCCATGCAAGCAAAATAATTAATAAGGACAAAAACAAAAAATGTTTAAAAGTTTCTTAACCTAGTGGTTATCTGACTAGTGAATGTTAAGTGCTTCACCATATCTGTCGATCTAATCCTCTCCTTTTGGCAACTTTACTTTCTGTGATAAATTAGGTACTTATGTCTGCAGGTCTTGAACTAGCAAACTTTGTTTTCCGTGATAAATTAGGTGCTTATTTCTGCTGATCTTCAACTAGCACACACAAACCATTGAGCTACAGAGGTTTCCCTTTGCTTCTTACTGTTTATACATACTGTGAACGTTGATCTACATTCAGTAACTAAATGAACTGTGAACATGGTTGCTGGGAAACAAAGAAAAAGGAGTGGGGATGGTTGCCCCTGTTGTCTTTTCTCAGTTGATATATGTTTTTGACCCTTTTTAGCAGGACCAGTAGCTTCATGACCACCAAAAAATAATAAAAGTAAAGGAGCTTTTAGTGCCCTGTTTCAAAAAGAATTAAAAACTGTTGTTTCCAAATATGAGTAAACTGCTGTATGTAATTGTATTTTCTGCATCCATATGTCCATATATGTCGGTCTGTGCATGTACAGGTCATTGGTTTTGATATCTATTGTTTTGTGGTGAGAGAGAGGCAACATTTGATTAACCCCACTCAGTAGGATATGGCTTGAGTGTGCATGTAATCATATTTATTTGTGTGATACAAGGTGAATTTTTGAGTTGATAACAGTGTATGTATTTTCAGATTATGAAGGAGAACTCTTTAGGGTTATTCACATTATTTCTATAATGGTAGTGACCTTTCATTTCCCCATTCACCCACCCCCCTCAAGTCATTCTTCCCTCCTCCCCTTTACTGCTAAATTCTTCTCCAATTTGCGACTTAAAAACCTGCTTAGCAAAGGAAGGTAGTTTGAAAAGGTTTAGAAAAATACAAATTAATGAGAAAGAATTTGTATTCCCAATAAAATGTAGGATTTGAACAGGCTTGAGGGTGTTGCAATGTGATACAAAACTACCACCTTGATTTCTTCACTATGTGCAGTAATGTACAACTGGAAAAAGTCTGTGCTGGTGAGAGAAAGGCTTATGCAGTCCATGTAATAAGAGCTTTTAAAATTGTGAATTGATTGACTAAGAGTAGGTGCAGTTGCACTTGTGGCTTCATAATTTTCTCTGCTTCAACAAGGCATTGTTAGATCTAGGCCATTCGACTGGCTGACCCAGACTGCCAGATGACCTGTGTCAAACAAATGTAAATTAAATATATTCCCTTGTGAGTGTGAGAACCTGCAATCATGTTTAGTTACACACACACACGTGCATGCACCCAAACATGGGCACCCTGTCACACACACGTGTATGTTCAGAATCCCTATTCCTCTTGTTCAGACGGAGAATGCGGGCAGCCTGCCATTCATGCTGTCTGTACCTGGCGGGGATGGATAGGCCTGGTTTCCATTAAGGTGGTGAAAGGATTAAATGTTCATTGTTTTTGCTTGTCATTGAGATAGAGGGCTTAATGTCTCTTCTCTCCCCCTTTTTTTTTTTACCTTCAAATAATATCAGCATTAGAAATAGCACAGTTGAGCATTGAAAGAAACCAGTAGTTCATTTGCCTTTGAAGTGAATGATATTTTCATTAAAATAACAGTTTTTGTCCAATAAAAATATCACTCGTGCAGTTGTATATATGGATGTAGGTTAACCTCTCTTAACCTTTGGGTGTATGTTTGTGGTGCATGCATGTAAGTGCTGCTGTTTCCCAATCATAAAATGCAAGGGGATTTCCGAGTCAAAATTGTTGGTTGTTGGTGTTATCTAGTTCCCTGCAGAAAACTATTGGGATTCTTATTGACCACAAGCTTTAAAAAAACCACACATGCACACACAAAGGCCATTGTGTTTTTCCCCTGATGTCTTGCTTTTATACATTTAACATTATTCCCTGACATTTGAAAACATACAGTGATGAAAATAAGCTTGCATGTCTGTTTGTTACATTCATGTTGCCATTTTCGATTTTCACAATACCAAATAATTTACATTTTCCTACTCATTTCACAACTGTTATTTGTGTTATTTAGAGCACTGTTACCTGACTACATACATTTCTGTGTGATCAGAAACGCGTGTGTGTGTGTGTGTGAGAGAGAGAGGAAGTGGGGATGGAGTAAGAGTAATTTGAACGAAGTAGATAAAGAATGAGAGACTGAGAAAGAAAAAGTAAGAGAATGAGAGAAAAAATTGCATTGCTCCGCAGTGTTTCTATTTTATTCTTTATTAATGTAATTTTTTGTTCACTTATGTTATTCTTGTCATCTTCCCCCAAACTAGGTCTTGCTCATATATAAAACTAAAGTAGATCTGAGAATGACTTAATGGTGATAAATTAAAACCAGGCATTATTTCCAACCCATTGCAATGCTATATAGGTGTTTGCATTTTATTGTTAAAGACCCATCAGGGTGATAATTTATTTCAAGTTAATTAGTGTTGTTCCAGCATTGATGTGTATGAAAAGAATTCAAAGAAAAACACCAACTTGTATAGATGAAGAGAACTCCTTATCCCTTTTAGAGTTGGGGAAACGACAACATCAAGAGGAGATGGGAACTGCCTTAATGGGAAAAAACTGATCCAAGATATATGCACTCTCTCTGCACTCCCCTTCGATCAAATGCTTATGTGACTAACTTTATTTTCTTTTATCTGGTAGTGAACTAATCTCATTAAAAAATAAGTCTCATTTTGGTGAGTCTTTAAGAGTTTTTGCAGATATGCTGGTTGCAGCATCTAGCAGGTCAACCAGTCACAGAAAACTGGATTTAACATAGCACTCAAGCGCCATTGTGTCCCTCTTAAAAGTCCATATAGCTAAGGGGGAAAATGATGTATTTGTGGGGTTTTTTTTCATCTGAAGCCTAAGTCTTGTTGGGCAGCTCATATTGCTGGACCTGCACTAGGTCAATGATGTTACAAGTATGCTCAGCAAGTTGATATCCTTGAAATAGCCATTGATTCTTCCCTCGAGATAATATTAGATATTTGCATAGCACTCATAATTTCACCATAATTATCACTTGGACTTCTCCAGTGAATCTCTCTCATCACACGCTGTGCAAGCACACACATATTTGTGAGGCATGTTAGAAGTTGGCATGAGAGAAGTAAGAGAGAGCAGATGAGTGCATTAGTTAATAAGAACTTGCATGCTTGCAACATTGTCTGCAATTAATTCTATGTACGGTGTGGAGGTAGTAAAATTGAACAACTACTCTGTGTGTAGAAAGAACTAAATTATTGGTAGCTGGTGAAAGGAGAGTTCATACTGTCATCTCATGTTCACTGTTATCACTTTTCGTTTGTAGTTTTTGCGTGTTGCAGTATATTACTGTCTTACATTTCATCCTGTTTTTGTTTTAAATTTCTGTCATTCATGCTTTCAAGGGCTAACAAAAAGTAAGTTCTGAAGCCAGTAAGATTTTTTTTCTTTTAAAATTATTTTGTTTTCATAATGTCTTGCCTTCAGTCATGTTACCTTTTGTGTTCACTTATTTACTCATGTTCCTGATTCCCATCAGTATTTCCTTGGCTCCATCTTTGCTGTCATACTGGAGGCTTTACATGTGAACTTAAGATGGCATTTAGGAACTATGGCAAGGATATGTGTAAGCAATTGTGACAAAACCAGTTCACACTCACATACAAATCCTGCTTTATTCTCTTGTCAGTCACAGCTAACTTGGCCAAACTATGGCTGGTTAGTAGCTGTGTTCATGGTTTTTGCTGCATGTCTTAAGATTTTGCACATGTAGAGATGATCACCCTCAAAGTTGTTAACACTTGAAATATTTTGTCTGTGTGCTTAAGGTCTGTCAGTGGCCGCATCTCCAGCCGCAGCACAAGTGTTACACCAAAAATTTCTGCAAAGCCTTCTGTGCACAACTCCTCAGATTTACACAACTCCACAGCATCAAGTGGCTCCCACATCTTGGAGACTTCATCCTCTGGGCTTCCTCCAATACCTCCAACAAGACTGGAGACTGCTGAGATCCATTCCGATTCCTCCATGTCAGGAAGTCGTTCACTTGGATCTCCACGTCTTGAACATGGACTGTCAGCAGATTCTGAAGGAGGAGAATTCATCAACCAGCCTGTGGATACTGCTGCAGTTGATGCTCGGCTGCCTCACTCCGACTCACCAGGTGCTGACTCAGATTTTGATAAGTTTGATGATATTCCTCTTTCTCTTTCTGACTCACAGCCCACTCTTGACTCTGTTTACGTTGATCAAAAGCCTGACTTTTCTGATTCACGTTTTTGTCACCAAGTGGCAGCCATTTGTGATGAGGACGTGAATGATGCTGATGTTGATGATGATGATGATGACGATAACAGAGTTCATAGGTTGTCTAACAACAAGTTGTCAGCCAATCAAAATGCAAATAACATTAAAGTGTCAGAACATATTGAACCATCTAATGCTGAGAACAGGATGGCAGGGAGTGAAGATGTGTGTGGCAGCAGGGTAGAGGAGTTAGCCGTAATTACTGACTCAAGCAATCAGACTGGTGTGGTAAGTCCAACAGGTGTGAGGAACATGGAAGAGGTCATGAGAAACATTGAAAAAAAAGGTAAGATTGTTACAAATGGTAGTGTTATCATTGATGTTCCATGCACAGACAGAACAGGTGTTACTGCTCAGGTGTGCTCTTCGTCATCTTCAGACGTCATCGTTGGGCAGCAGATGCCACTCCCATCACCACCACCACCCCCACAACCATCATCAGAAGTAGCAAGTGCAATATGTAACAGCAATCCATCTGTGTCAGTAACCCAGGCAGAGGTTCACACTGTACAGAGATCAGAAGTCAGTGGTCTGCGAGAAGCTCAGAAGAGCTCTGATTTGGAGACAACTCTTAGCAATACAACAGGCACTGTTTCTCATGTGGGGAGTGCTCCAGCCATCCAGACCAGAACACCAGTGGTAGTAAATGCTGATCTCATTGAGGATATCCCGTATGTTCTGCACCGTAGATCTTACATTGCAGCAGCTGATGAAAAGAAAGAGGAGGCTGCAGTGTCTCCTGCAGCGGATGGACCTTCAACCCGTCGCTCACGCAGCAAAAGCCCAAGAGTGCGGATGCTGCAGGAGGAGGGTGTTGGTGGGGAAAGTGCGCAGAGAGCCTACAAAGACAGGTCCCCATCGCTGACTCGCAGATTTGAGCTTGTACATTATAATAAACTCCCAGCCCGTGATAGCTACTCTTCTGTGGATGATACAACTAGTCCATCATCTGAACTAGACATCCTGAAGCAAATGGAGATGAAGAGTCCACAGTCTGGATCAGAGCAGCCAGTTGAGGCATCATGGGAGAAAGTGGGTGTAGATGTTAATGAATGTATCAGAACAGGCAGACAGATATCTGCCAGTGATGATGTTTGTATTTCTCAACAGCCAGTTGTAGAGAGTTTTGATGGAGATAAAAAAATGGTTAATATCAAGGTGGAGAGGGACTCAAAAGAGGAAATGGATGTTCTTCCGCTGTTGCCACCACAACCACCAATTCATATACCACCACAAACACCACCTCATATGCCACCTCCGCCACCAGTTCCTATGCCACCACAAACACAGCATCATATACCACCACAAACACATCATATGTCACCACAAACACCACCTCATATGCCACCTCCACCACCAGTTCCTATACCACCACAAACACAGCATATGTCACCACAAACACCACGTCATATGCCACCTCCACCACCAGTTCCTATGCCACCACAAACACAGCATCATATACCACCACAAACACATCCTATGTCACCACAACCACCACCTTATATGCCACCATCACGACCTCTTATGGCACCACCACCACCACCACCTCCTATAGTACCACAAACACCACCTCGTATGCCACAGCCACCACCTCGACCTCCCAATCCAACAGCTGAAGCAGAACCCCCACCAATGACTCCAATTTTGACAACAATCAGCACAAACACTGTGACTGTTACAAAGCCACTTGTTTCTCCCAAGCCACAGAAACCTCCTGTCATGCCTAAAACATTTCGCAAACCACCTGTTGCACCCAAGACCATGTCATCACTTAAACGAGACACCTCCCCAGGGACTGTGACATCAGTCACATCACTGAATGCACAACTACCACTGCCTCCTCCACCTCTGGTGACAGCAGTTGGTGTAACAATGGATCAGGAAGATTTCCCCCCACCGCCATGTGATTTGCTATTGCCACCTCCCTTGGGAGATAGTGATGTTGGTGGCATTGAAGAATCTGATTTAGATGCCTTTCCACCTCCTCCTTCAGAACTTCTCATGGAGTTGTCTCCCCAGTCGTCATTCATTATGTCATCAGAGTGCCCAGCAACTATGCCTTCCCCTCCGCCTGACACAATTGTTGCATCATTAGGTAGCTGTCAGTCCGCTGGACAGTGTCAGTGGCAAGAAGATCAGAGCACCAAATGCAATTCTGCACCCAACACTTGCACAGCTTTTAAAGTTCCAGCCACAGCAATAAACCCCTCAACAACTAGCCATAGAAAGGAAGAAATGAAAGACCAGCATATTAAACCAGGGTCAAATGATCAACCAAAGCCTACATTGCCAGATGACAATGACTCCCAGCTGCCTTTTGATTCGCATTCTGCAGCTGCAGCACTAATATATAGTGACACCGAAAGCCCTCCTTGTCAAGCTGAGCCAGTACTATCAGTGTTGACTTTTTCAACCTTCAGACCTGATCAATCTGAGGCTGAGACAGCTATTACCATGTTATCAACAGTAACAGCTGTGATGGGTGTTCCCACAACACTTGTAACAGACGACAGTGGAAACAGCTGCAAAGACCCACATAAACGTTGGTCATTGGAGAGGGTTGAAGAGGAACCTTCAGCAGAAGGTGGTGGACAAAAAGAAAAAATTGCTGCAAAGGCTGAGCCCAAGCGTGTCAGCTGGCATGAGGATACAGAAAGTACTCATAGTTTCCACAGTGATGTTAGCATGACAGTTATGCCTAGTCCTTTGGATGAAGGCCCATCATCCAGTCTTGGGGGCAGTTCTCACCCTGATGACATTGATTCAGGTGATATTCTGGAGACACTGGAGAATCTTCGGCATCAGGGTTCAGAAAGTGACATCACCTACTCAGGAAGCTCTGGGTCATCCTCCGACGAGGGTGATGTGGTCGATCACGGCACAGCAAAAGAAGTGTACCTGCAGTATGCAGCATCCAAGTGTTTGGCTGAAACAGGAAAGTTCAACACTATAGACTCTGGCATGGGCGAGATGAGTGAGGGTACCATGACAACAAATGCAAGTCACAATCGTGACACTTCCCCACTAGACACGCTCGAACGGCTGGAGTCTTTAGAAGGCAGCTTTGTAAGTGATGTTGGAAAAAGCAGCGTAATTGTTGAGGACTTTCCTCCCCCTCCCCTCTTTCTGCAGTGTGCAGGGAGCAGTAATTCATCTCTCTCCTCAGGGGAAATGACTGCGGGGGCGGTGGTGATAACTGGTGAAAAACGCCCTAGCGTAGACCCCTTGTTGAGCCTGGAGGGGCAAGACTTTGCAGACATTACCTACACAACAAGTGAAAGTGAGAGTGACTTTGATGAGGCCACCTACCTGCCAAAGAGGCAGCACCAAGTACCGGAAGTGGCCTTTGGTGATGGTGTGGGTGGTGGGACAGCTCCACCTGCATCGACAGCCAAGAGAAACTCTGACTTCCAGAATCAATGACGCTAATCTTATCAAGAAAACATTATCTCAGAAGATAGCAAGAAGTTGTGAATGGAGTTTTTCTTTTGTTTTTGATTTATAAGTGCTTGGTCAGCAGTGTAGTGCAGGTTTGATTCTAAGGTTACCAATGCCAGTACAATATACCCTCTGAAAGTGAACCTGTTATATGAGTTGTGACTGGGTTCTTTCAAGTGGATGTATCTTTAGATACCTCTGACAATATTTGAATGCAGTTTTGAAGTAAATTTGTGTTTGTGTTTAAAAAATATGTGATCCATTTGATGCAGCAGAGATGGTCTAGATCACTTATTCTTATTGATATCCCCTTATTTTAAATATTTAAAAAAAATGTTTCTTTGGTTGGGTTTTTTTTTAAATTTTTGCTTGCCGTCAGCAGTGTATAGACTTTTTTCATGTTACAACTTTGCTTTTGACAAATATGTTAAATCATTTTCATCGCTGAATTTGGTCAGTTGGTATAGAACAAGTGAATGGTATCTGGTAATAATCTGTTACCTTTCTTTTTTGTCTTGAAAACAGCGTCATGAGATAGATGATCCTTAAAATGTTGGGTTTTAATATTGTCATGTTATTAATGTATAATCTTTTTATTCCTTGTGTTAATGTGTTGCATATCTGCAAGCATGAAGTAGACAGTGCATGGTTGAAATGGGTACCAAAGGCTTTTTTATATGGTGGTGGGCTCTGGGTATTTATAAGTTACAAATATTTTTATTTCTTGCTCCAGATTTCATTGCACCCGTGATAATTTTTTGAAAAAAATGACACACAAATGAAGGTCATATTCAGTAAGCTTTAAAAGTTGCCTGATTCTGCACAGCTCAAGGCATATGAGCAGAGATTGCAGCTTTTATATGTGCACACGCTCTTGTTCATGCACGCACATGTATTCATATGTGTGTGTGTCCATTTTAAAAACACTTGATACTTCAGAAGGGGATGATTCTTAGTAAAATTTTTATTTGTAATTTTAAAATGCTCGTCAAATGGAAATTGTAGGTGTAGTTCTAAAAACTGTCATGTTTGACACAAGAGGGTGTCTAGAAATATCTGATACTATTAACTTCCCCTGAATTTTACTTCTTTTCTTGCCTCTGTGGCTCTAGTCTCCTGGTTGTTTCTCTGCCCCTGTCAGTCTGTTGTTATGCCTGCCTTTTCATACAAGAAATCATTCTAAAGTGTCAGCTGGGATGAGCAAGTTTAACTGGCAGACCCTTACTCTTCCATATTTCCCCCAAACTCAGCTCTGCAACTTAGAATGTGGGGAGGTAAGCGTGTGTTTATGTAGTGTTCTGTCAAGTCTTCACAACACTTACAACCAGCCTGGTAGTGTTGGGCTCCCATTTTAGAAGGTATAACTTTGGGGTGGTTTTTTTTTTAGATTTTAGATTAAACAACATAATCTGATTGAAGACAGATGATTTCTGGTTAGGGTATCTCTTTCTAAATTACATCAGAAGCAAAATTGAATTTTAAAACGTGCCTGACTTTCGAAGGAGTGCCCATGTTTTGGAGCTACGGCACATTTTTTTAAAAAATAAAACTCGACTGACTAATCTATGCTACAGGCAATATCTAGATAATAAATTCTATATTATATAATATACTTCAGATAGTCAAATTCCCTCTTTAGTCTTCCTGTTAGTTTTCATGGCTGTGAATAGACCTGGCGAAAAACATTTTAGCTGTTGGTTGTGATGACTGGAGGCTGTTCGGTCACTGGTTTCATTTGTTGTGGTTTCTTTTAATATGGTTGACATCCCTTCACCGACTTCTTTCACAATTGTTATCCCATCCTGTACTTGGTTATTATTTGAGTAAAATGTTGAAGAAGTGCTGAGCAGTATCCTTGTGGCTATGGTTTGTAAAATAGTTGATTTAGGGTTTGAATGAAATTGAGGAGTCTGAGCCAGGATGTTTTTTTCTAACTAGTGACCTACACTGTATAACAGGTACATGTTCATTTCACTTTGCTGATGTTCATTCGGTATGTGATGATCATGTTGTTTTTGGATTGTTAAGTTATTGTGATTTATTTTCCTTTTGTCTTTTTTCTTCTTTTTTTAACTATAGCTGCCAGTTAGTTTTCAGTCCTTGGATATTCTGGTTTGCCATTTTATTGTCTATTTTAGTTTTAATGTACTTTCCTTTTGAAAGCCTTTGATAGAGTGGCTTATTTTAGCACCTGTCTGGGGCTTATGGGACAGGTAAGCATATTTTTTCCTGCGAATGGATGCTGACATTATTTGATCATTCTTTGAACCCTTTTGCACTTCACAGAGGTTTGAGATTAACTTTTTGGTTTTGATTTTGTTGTATTGCTTGCAAAACAAGCATAAATGGAAACACGAAGTTTGTGTACTCGTATACACAGAAAAATGCAGAAATGTTTCTGGCAGAAGCAAATCATGTTACAGCTGTTATGGACTTGCAAACATAAACAGGAAAATCTTGCAGGCATCAGTTGTGATGGACAGATAATATACAAACTGATAAACCTTTTGTGGCCTTGTGCAATATCTGTTGATTCAAGTTTGAATTTTCCATCTGTCATTCATGAGATAATACGGTAGATGAGCACCATAACTAGTCATGTTCACAAGATGGACCATTCAGAAATTTACTGGCATAATATTTAAACCTGCCATAGACTTACAGAGCATTGCTACCTTCGCTATTTTTGTTTATTCAGAATAATCGCCTGTTTACTTGGCGAGCTTATGATGATTACCTTTCATCTTTATGGACTAGAGGCACGAAATAATCTCTTGAGTTTCAGTTCTATGTGACTTTTATTGTATTTATCTAAATACTTTGACTTCTTTGACTAATTTCCTTTTTTTAAGAAATACGGTACTATTCAAGCAATCAATTGCTATTTTGACTTTTTCAAGCTCCCTAATTATGCATGCATAATCTAGCTGACATTGCAGTCTGTTACTTATGCAAAGAGATCATAGAAGTCTTAGGGCTACATTCCTAAGTTATTAAATAAACTGTTTCTCTGTCTCGGGTGGTCAGTATTTCGTGCTTTGGCAGTTCTGATGGTTTTTATGAACTTCCTTTGCAAGAAAATCTCAGCGCACAGGTCTTGATTTACTAGGTAGGTTAATGTCCTTCTGTGTTGCCTGCACTCTCTCAGAACTGATGACAAAAAGGAAGAGGGTTTTCTGTTTGATGATAGCAGCAGATCAAATATTTTTTATTTTATTCCTTGGTAGCATTCTGCGATTCCACATTTTTCTTAAGGCAGGTTACTTTGCCAAACAATTAACTGTTACTATGGCATCTAAAATTGTAAAGTTGAAAATGATGCATTCTTAGGTGTGACCACTTTCAAATACAGTGGTTATGCATAATCATTATCCTCTGATTTCTAGCACATAATAAATTTCTATCATCTGTTCTAAAGGAAGCTGAGTTAGAAAGTAACTAGTATCAAAGAAAAGCTCTTTCATAAATATCTTTACAGTAATTACACAATTATTAATTAGATAAGGTGTTCAAGAGAATTTACAATGTAGACCACATTTTCACAAAGTCCATTTTCTTCCATGGAAGAAATAATTTAAAAAATGTATACTTACATTCTCACCCTTGATTTATCTCATTACATATTTATTTATAGCAGACATTCCATTTCACTTGTCTCAAGTCTGCTGATTCTATCAAGAATCACATAGAATCTTAGAAATTACAAAAAGTTGAGCATATTTTGATGGCTTTCGTTTTTAATATAATTTTCTTTAGGTAATAGATTTTTTATCTCTCATTATATATATTCACACATGTACCTGCACATATTTAAACTACTGTTAATGATTTAACCATGCCTTTTTGGAGGAGTAGTTGTAAGTTGCCTCTTATTCACTCCCTCCTATGAGTGATGGAGAAAGATCAGTAGATCAAAAACATTCTCACTGTGAAAATGTAGGGCACCATGCTTCAGACAGGACTGCAACTTGTGTTTGGTGTTGATTGAACACACACTCATACACCTCTATTGCTAAATATGTTGCTATTACTACCATTTGAGGACCTCTTAAGCAGATGGTTGTGAATATACAGTGTCTCACCTCTTGTCAAAAGTTTAACCATCCATAAAGGCTGTTTAGTGGTGTTTTATCAGTAAAAGTTATCTGTATGTGGTTGGGTTACCTCAGACCAAGAAAACACTTGAGAACTGACGAAAACAAGAGTACTGTGAGTTGAATTATAAGTGTGGTGCACATTTTTGTATGCGTTTGCTAATTACTCTTCTCAGCAGAACTTGTCATTTGTTATGAGGAAGTATCTACATAGCCTCATTATTTGAATTTAGTGTGATCCATTTAAATTGTGTTTCAGGCTTGTTGATTCCTATGGGTAGTTCAAAATGTACTGAAACAGAATTAATTTTTTCTTTGCTCTTTGTGTTAGGAAATGGAGTTAATTCAAAGGAGTATATGTTTTCTAAAAGTGCTTTCTGTTTCTATATCATTTACAAGCACAGCCAGACATTTGCATTTATGTTGGATCACTTTTCAATAACAAGTTTAGGAATAAAAAAAATGTAGGGGCAAAAATTGTCAGGTCAGGGCTCATGTCTTAGTCCCTTTAGCTTTGGAAAAGACTTCTTTACATCTTTATTTGAACTGAGGTTTTATTTTAGTCTGCACATTTATCAAGGCTGTTCATCGAATACTTCCTCCTCTTTTTTTAATCTTTTTTATCTTCATGTCCTGGAAACTGGTTAACAATAGGTATTTTGCACTTTTATGGTGAGCGACACGCCAGTTTGTAGAATACAGTCTTTTTTTTATAAGACGAATAAAATTTGTAATTAAATGTGATTTTATTTTTAACCTGCACTGACAGCTTTTAACATAAGATCTTAAAATAAAGACTTGTCCGAGTTTGTCGTGAGATTTTCTTGGGGATTACGTAAAGAGGCACTGTCCTTTTGTGTAATACTTGATGCCTTTTTTTAATGGATGCTAATTTACCCATGGAGTTTTTGTGTGCAGTGTAAATGTACCCATTATTATATTTCTTTAAAAAACTTAGATTTATATTTAATTCATTGTTAAAAGCCTTTATTGTGAACTACTTTAGATTACAAATTGCATTGCATTCAACCAGCCGTTGCAGTTTTTTATCTTCCACTACTTTTTAAATTTATTTATTATTTCCCAAGCATAATTGTTCATTTTTAAATAGTTACATTTGTCAACAAAGTATACATTTGGTAGAGTGAGTACATAGTACATGTTTATTTAGTGATGTTTGTCCCAGATTGTATATCTCAAGCAATATCAGTCTTCTTGTATAACAGCGAACTTAGTGATATTTGCGTGTATTCAACAAACATCTTCCACGTGTTCCTTTTGATGATGCTGATCAGTATTTTAAAAATACAGTTAATCTGTATTTCAAGTGTGAATGAAATTTCTGAGCAGCTGCTTTGAATCATAATAAGTATACAAAGTTTTATCTAAAATATAGAGTCTAAAGTTTATACATCGATTATTTTCAGTTTGTGGTTAAGCTGTAACTAGTTTTAATGATCACAAAAAAATATACAAATAAACAATATGCTCTTTTGTATGAACTGAACGGAGTTTTAACAAAGTCTTTATTTTTTTCTGCACATCAGAAACATTTGTCTGAAAAATAAGACCACCTTGACAGGCTTACCTTTCTTTGCTTCAAACAGAAGAAGGGAGATAATTACAACTTTTAACAAATTTTATGAATGTTGAAATATTCGCCTCATCTCATCGAAATAATAGAAGGTGGGCATTAAATGTCAGAAAGAAGATACAAAATATATGTATGCTTTTTGCTCTGTCCTGTGTTTTTGATAGTCAAAATGATGTGGACTGTTTCTTGGCTCATTTTTTTTTTAATACATTATGTTAATATTTTCAAAACAATTGTCTATAACTCAGACTAGTTCATCAAAGGAATAAAGGAATAGGGATAAAGATATTTGGTACTTGAAATGTGGAGAGAAAGATCCCATCAGGTTTTGAATTATCTCATGTTTCCCATTATCTTTTAAGGATAACAATACATTTATGTACGAGAAGAAACTAAATACATTAAAACAGTCAGCTGTTTTTGAAAGGAAAAGTGTCTTACATGTTGGCATAATTGTGAAGAAGACACTGGCCAACAGTTGGGTTTCCTCAAACTGCCACTACCTTTGCTGACCATAAAGTTTTATTTATTGAGACTTGCGAAGTTGTGAAATCACAAGTATCATTAATGGAGAAAGTACAATGAGGTAAATGTGCAGTGGTTGATTGGCTTTGATGAGTAATTGGCCCATTTGTTTTCATCAGTAATCAGTCCATTTGCTTTAGTCAATAATTAATCCATCTGTAGGAAGTCTTCTCCGTGTGGGTTCACCTAAATGAAGAAAGAAGGTATGTCTTGGGTTTGGTTTGCTTGATTTTCAGCATGGGCATGAGCTCTGCTCACTAGGCACTTCGGTGCTTATTTATTGACCAATTTCTTCAGCCTGTTTCCACCAGTACTTCTGAAATTTGGTGCCTTAGTGCGTCTGGTACTATTCTTTTAATGAGAAACAGTGACTGACATGGTTGACCAACTTAGAAATTAATTTTGAAGTGCAAAAGCTTAAAACCATTGAGAAAAAAATATTTTTCATCCTCTTTAAGAGCATAGATAATAACACCAGTTAAGACTGTCCCACTTGAACTTTTGCTGTAAGTCAAGACTTTAAATGCAGACAATTGCAGTTAGTGGTTTTCATAGAGAATGAGCGGGGAAACAAGCAATGCAGTGACTAAACTACAAACGGCCATATACATTGCAAAACAATCTTTTCCTAAGAATACAAATACACTCATATACTAATTATTAGAACACATGTATTAATCACTAGAGTAATAATTTGCTTTTAAGATTGACAGTAAAGAGATTTTAAGTCATTAGCTAGATGAATAAAACTTCACTTTAAAAAAAAGAGAAAGACATGAAATAGTTTAAAGGTATTTGCTTACATTAATGTACTCACCATCAGCTGTTTGTAACAGTCCTGCTTTAATTTCCAAATCAAACTTTTTGTGCAGAAAATGGCGGGATTGATTGCCGTGTGAATGAAATTGTGTCAGTTGTCTTAGTAGTGATAGTTTCTGCAGTATCTGTTGTCTTAAGGCATAGTTCAAAATGTAGATGGCCTGATATTTGTATTTCAGCACTTAGTGTGTCTTCATCGTTTAACCTAGATTGTAAACACTTTCACATTTGAATTCAAATGTGCTTAACATTTTCCATAAGTATTGCAGTTCTAATGACTGCTGAAAAGGAAAATTATTAAAACATGTAAAAGGTTGAAAATGTGTAAGAATAAATGAATGCATTCTCTCAAGACTAGTTGACTTTGTTGATCTGAGCACATAAGAAAAAAAAAATATGACGTGAAATCCCAACAGATTTTATGTCGTGTAGCTGATTATACTTTATCAACCAAATGTACAGACTACACAGTCTAACACTTGCACATAACATGCATACATGAATGATATGGATTCAAGTTGTCAAAATGTATTTCATAATCCCCCTAAAAAATATTTGCTAAAATAAAGGTCTATAGTAAAAGTTGTACCAAAAGTGAGTCAACTATATAATTTAGAGGAAGGAAAATGTCTCAGGATAAGCAACATGACTACAGTACTGTCGTATTTGTGGCCCTAAATACATGCACACTTGCACACAGACACACAATATGTACCTAAGAATCATGTGTGCAGTCCACTCTGTATGTGTGTGTGTGCACAAGCGCATGTGCACATGAGTGAGAAGGAGGAGATGGCTTTCAGATGTGAAATCCGCTTGGGCTTCAGTATCCAAAGTATTCAATATTTAGTTTAATTTTTTTTTGTTTTCTGTTATTTTATTTCTTGTTTGAGCATCAACATGTTCCATGTTTTGCTGTGCTGCAGGGCATCTTTTAATAACTTTTGCAAGCCCAGCTGCACTTATAATTTATCGGTTTTCATTAAATTTATATCACTTTTTCTCAGTATTTTTCACAATTCATTGAGTTCAAAAGTCTAAACTAAGTCATTTTTAGTCTATTTTTTCCTCATCCCCAATTATTTCATTAAAGTATTCTTTGGAATTTGGCAATAATACATTTTCCAAAAAAACTGCATGGATACAACTGTAATGTGTTTTGCCTTCTAAGAATCAATGTAGATTAAAAAAAAATTAGAAGTGTATGTTATCTGGCATCTTCATGATGAAAAGGTGTTTGCTTTTTAAATGTCAGTTATTTCAACAGCCATCTGTATCACTGTACAAGTAAACAAACTTCAGGCAGTGCATGTTTCAGATATTTTCATCAGGAGCTGAAACAGTTTGATAAAAATTACTGGCTGTAATTGCTGTTAACAGTCATAATTGGGAAACACAGATTTTTTCCTGAAAAACATTCATTGCAACTTTTGTATTTAACTCAAAATCCAACAAAATCTCATTCATATTTGATTTCCCAGCATTTTGGCTTTTATTAACACTGTAGTGTACAATTCTAAAACAATGATGTGAATGATTCTTTAAAAGGCTTTCTCATGTTTATGCAATAGACCATTTTCCAGAATGCTTTTGTAGAAAAATGATTGAATGCCAGCTTTGGTAGGTCACTTAATGTGATGTGTGCCTAGTTCTTATTGTTTTGTATTGTAATACTTTTTGTTTTAATGGCCAGTTTATGGTTGACATTCTTATGTTCTGCTTTTTTTTCAAGTCTCTTTGGAGTTTTTGTGGAGAATGGAAATTTTCTATTGTGAATGGTGATTGTAAGTAGCATCTCCTATCTGTTGTGACATTCACCAATGGTGACCAAATACTTTATTGTCACAATCATTTTGATTGGCTGAACAACATTTGTACTGCATGCAGCTGGTGTTTAATATTTTTTTTGTTTGATTGGGTTTTCTGGGTTTAGTTTTTTTCAAATTTTTCTTTGGTTCTATTATTTGTATTCTAGACCACACTTTTCTAATTGTTTGAATTTTAACTGCAGTCTGAAATTTTATCACTTGTGAAATCTTAGTGAGAAAAGAAAAAGAGTATATGAAATTATTTCATAGATAACATTAAATAATCATTTAATTCATTTTGTTTTCTGATAACAGTTGGAAAAAGTGTGGTCTTTTGGGTGTTTACCCTAGTGTTTATGGTGGGTTTAGTATAACTAGTAGTTGTACAGTTTTGTTATTTGGAAATGAAGCTTAAATTCATTTTTTTCCCCAGATTAATTTAAAGCAAAATGAATTTAAGATCTAGTAATAGTTATACACCTAACATGGTATTGCCCACTAAATTGTTGCCTAGAAGCTTGTGGCTGATAATTTCACATCATATTACCTTAAATCTCTTTTTATTTTGTGGGATTTCAAGCATATACCTCTGTTCATGCACACATACATTCTCTCTCACACACACTCTTGCTTTCTCTCTCTCATACACACATTCTTGCTCTCCACGCGAATCCTTTTCATACCATGGTTCTCTGGCTTGATAGTTTCACCTTGTACATTTTTCTCTCATGCACTCTTTCATTTTGTTTCAACCATCTTTCCACCTTCAGATTCTATGTCTCATATTTCATCATTTGCCAGTTTTGTTTTTATTTTGCTTCCAGCTCCTTTTGAGAACTTTTCAGAGATATATTTAGGAATCAGTTATCATTGCCCCTCAACATAGTGTCTTAACAAGTGATGAGACCCCAGCATCCACTTCTATTTTATGCAATTACCAGATTCACTTTCTCATCCATATGAACAGCCTTGCATCATGCACCGTGTCCTCTCAACCATGACATGTTGCCCTTAGAAGCACTGGCACCATTTGGTCTGACATTCTTATCTGTCTTTGACGTATACATCCCACCTATTGTCACATTCGTCAAATGTAGTAGGTCCCAGTTACAGCGACAGGGGGAAAATGTATTACATCCCAGATTAAAATTAAGGTTCCTGAAATAATATTGGATACACAGTCAAATCTACCACCTGACCAGATGCTTACAGAACAACTTTAACTCTTATACTCTTCCCATTTTCCAGAATAAAGACTTCAAGATTTTTTGTAATACTCCTATTGCATTGCTGTAAAATATTTTGGGAAATAAGAAGTTGTTAGCTTTAATTTCTTATGTAGTATCCCTGAAGATTTTTTTTTTTTTAAATAAATAAAACAAACAAGGTACATACCTTTTCTATCACCCCCTATCAATCTAATTGATTTTTCATTTATGCTTAGGGATAATATTGTTTGTCATACAAGGGAAAAACTTAAGTATGTTAGATTATATATCCCTTTCAGAAATGTATTTACAAAAAATTTTCAGTGAGTGTGTGGTTGACATTTGATCTATTGATGAAATTTAGAAGGCACTTTCAAGCAATATATGGTTTCAAATGTCATCATATTCATATGCGGTGAACCAGTGAACGCCAAAATATAAAGATGCAGAAATGCTCACAAAGACTAAAGGATGAGGCAAACACATGACACTAATTGCAAACAAAAATGTAAAAAATAGTATATTTAATTATAACTGCCTGGGAGGCTTTAGAAGGTTAACTTAAAAGTTCTTTAATATAAAATGGAAAGCTTTCAGAGCTAATGATGAGTTTTCACAAAAGATATCTGAGTCAAGGAATAGAAATTGATAAAGTTTGTGGCATCCATGGAACATAATGTCGATACACCACAAGAGCAAAGAAAAGTTTGATTCTTCTTATTGGCTGCCTTCTATGGGTCCTATCAGCTTGCTTGTTAAGGATTTTCTGCTACTTTGTTTACTACTAGGTGTCATTGGACCACACAGCATGTTATAATTAATAATAATAATTGAATCTGTAAGCCCATAACCCCATATGAAAGCAAACTCAACACTACAAACTAATTGACAGTCAACCATGCAAGAAATATAAGCATCAGCAAACAAATGACATCATGACAAAAACATGAAGTAAGTGCATGGATGAGGAACTTTTACCCAGACTTGCTAAATAAGGTCTGTACCCTAAACTCAAAGGCTGTCCTTGTACTTCTATTATGTTCTAGAATGTGTCAGCCTTAGGTAAACTGTATAATGGTCAGAACTTTGTACCAGAGCAGTTTGTTAACAACAAGAAGCAGGTACAAAAAGTAGATTTGTATCATCCATTGTTTCATGTCATCACTATATATTTTCTTGCCGTGCTTTTTCTTTTCTTCATCATCATCATTGTCATCATCATTCTCCCCCTGACCAACTTGTCATTCTGTCATTACTTCCTGTCTTATTAACATCTAAGCTTTTATAATTTGCGCAAACTATAAGGTCAGTGGATTGCTTCTTGGGTAGTTTGATTTATTTTGGTGCCTGTGGTGTTTCTAAATATGTGTTTTTGTGGAGTGTGCATGTTTATGTTCACACCTATGGTTTATACTCGGATGTACTTTTCTTAGTCTTCCTTGTGAAGGGAGGTAAGTTTGACACCTTTGCGTTGTTTGCATTAACTGACATTGTCAAACTTTTCTTCTTCAAGTTGAGAGAACTACTTTTCAATGAATCATATGTAATAGTAAGAGATACAAACAGCTTTCACATGCATATCTGCACGCTTGTCTGTACTGTGACATATTTCTTCTGTGATGCTCCATAGCTATGTCATTGTGACCTTACTACTAGTACCAGCTTTGTTAATTTCTTCATCATCACAGGTAGCTAAGCTCCATCTCATTAGCTCTTTGCTTTTTGACTCTGGCATCTTCCATTCACCTTTGTTGTTACAATATTTATGAAATTTTTATGTTATTTATTTATTGAGATTTTATCTGCCTTGTTTTTCATAATGAATCTCTCATCTTTCCGAATGTTGTGATTGGTGTTTAAAATGTATTAGAAAAAAAAGAAGTTTTGGGGGGGTTTTGACATTTTTTCTATTTCTCTTGGTCCTGCAGATCATCTTCATACAAACAATGTCAGTGCCACCTCAACTCCTAGGTTGTCAACTTCAGGGCTACAGGCCAAAGATAGGAAATTCTCTGCCCCTGTTTTTAGGTCAGATGAAGAGAAGCCTGACTGGGGGGATCATCGTCTTTCTCGAACCGCTGAAGTGGAAAACATTCCAGAAATAGTTGAGGAAGAGAAAAATGATGAAAATATTAACTCACCCAGCAGGAAAAGGTGAGATAATACACATATCTAAGATTTATTCTATGATTATTTTTAATTTTTGTATATGTTCAAATTTCTTGTGTAACTAGGTGAAGGCAGGAATGCCCAAGTCCCATTACAGCATGTTAAAAAACAATCTTCTGTGTAAGCTAACATTTTTTAAACATTTTGATCACTTTATTTGGCTTTTTTTTTTTTTTTTTTTTTGTAATGTCTTTTTTTTTTTTTTTTTGAGGTTCAGTCGCACTCACAATATCTGTTATGTACTTTAGCACACAGTGCAAGCATACATGTATGTGTGTTGATATACATGTGTATGTTTCAGTCTCACTCGCAGTGCAAGTGCAACTCCATGTGAATCCTTCAGGTATGATTTTGATGACCTACCCCCTCCTCCACCACCCCCTCCAGCTGATGTTGAGGAGGATGAGGGAAGAGATAGAATGATGGACTTGCGGGATGATGATGAGGAAGATGAGGATGAGGAGGGGGCACAGAGGAAGTACCTTGATGTTCCCTCAAGGAACCCAGCTGCTGATATTTCTGTCTCCAGTGCAGGATTTCCCAGCAACATGAGCAACATCTCTTCAGGTTTGGATCTGGAGGAGGACACCAAGCGACGTAGCAAGGCAAGAATTTGTGATGCGTTGCTGGAGGCATTGTGATATGTAATTAAGTCAAGGAATATTTTAGAAAATTTGAAGAAAAAACTACTTTATAAGGAACTTTTTATCATTGCGTGCAAAAACTGAAAGTACACAATACTTGTGAAAAGCACTTAAATGTGGCTTACATGAGAAAATCTTATTCGTGTACTCTGGTTATACTATTTTGTTTTAATTGTTGTACGTAACCAATATGATAAGTACTTGAGGCTTGCAGTGAGAGACAAGTTTGTAATTTTTAACAGCACCGACCTGCAGACACAGGATACTATATTGTGAAAGAACTCCTGATGACAGAAAGAACTTACAAAAAAGATCTGGAAGTGCTGGTTGTGGTAAGTTTATCTTTTTCTAAGCTACAGATTTTGAACCTCTCTAAACATCTTCATCTTACTTTCTTAGTCTTTTATAACCTTTTCTAAGTATATTGCAGAAAATTTACACCAGATGTTGTTGTTTTGTTTGATAGTGCAGCGTAACTGTCAAATTTTCTGGGGTGAAGTTAGTGTAAAAGTATTTTAAAGGAATGGTAATATTTAACAAAGACATTTACAAAGGAATCGAACAATGGCAGGTGTAATATGACAAACATACGCTTACCTTGCATGCGCACGACATATTACACACACACATAACACAAGGCTCGATGAGCCTCCTTCAGATGACAATAAGGATGAAGAGATTTGTAGGGGAATCCAATCAAAGAGGCACAAGTTTAGAGAAATGTCACGGAGAGAGTCATAAAGAAGATGGCAGAGAAGACTTATGTTTTCCCACTCACTTGGCCATTTTCAGAGCAACTCCTTTTCTCTTATATATGATGTATTTTTTCCCACTCTAAGTGACGTGAAACAAATGACCCACACAAGACGTCAGACACAAGACACCATTCATACACGAAACAAGACCTACCACAACTCATTACAGCAAACTTGTAAGTTATTTCATTGCTGGTTACTAACAATATCATCAAGATGACACTTACATAATAACCTCTTTTTTGTGAACTGTTATAGTGGTTCCGTCAAGCCATTAGTGGAGATGCGGATGCGCTGACTGCATTAGGAAAGTTAATATTCTCCATCTTGGATCCTATCTATGACTTTCATTGCATCTTGCTGAAGGAGATTGAGCAGAGACTATCCTTGTGGTGAATAATAATTACATTGTAGTATGCTTTTCTCTTATTCTTTAGATCTACTCTTAAACTGTCAATTGACATCCAGGCATAAAGCTATTTCATTGGTGTGAAGCCTTACGTGAACCATTAAGATATCAACTTCAAGTGTCATATATATTTTGTCATAAAGTTTGGTCAATGAAGTTGTAGTTTTTTGTTAACTTTATGATCTTGTAGTGATCTGTGTGGATCTTAAACTAAAATATTTAGTGTTTTGAATATTCTTTCTTTTTTTACAGGGAAGGTAAGGCCTCAGTGCCTATGAATGGTGATGGTCACTGCATTGGTGACCTCATGCTTCAAACTGTCAACAGCATTGAGCAGGTTTGTGTGGATACTTCAGTCCTGCTCACAGTGTAGTTGGCTTTGCATGTGATACAGGCTAAGGTGCAGATAAATGTTTACTGTGACATGCCTTCATTAGCATGATTTTGCATTCTCTAAAATGGACAAACTTGCTAATGTTTATGAAAATAAAAATTATATTTCTACATTTGTCAACTTAACTGCAGTTCATGTTCTGTAAACTCTCCATCGTAGCTCCCATGTATTTTTTTCTCCATTGTCCAGAAAATGAGACATTCAAATATTAACTAGGTTTCAGGCATTTACCCAAAAGCTTTGTAATGAGTTTTGAATTTGTTACCTGTCATTGTTAATCTGCTTTATAGGATTCATTTCAATCCTCCTTTTTAATTCAATTTGCCTGCCTGTAAAAAGTTGTATGAAATGAGATAATGGATAAGACATGAAAGCAAAAATCAAGTATTCTTGCAGTTTCATGTGTTGAACTGAAATAATTTTTTGTTGTTACTATTTTGACACAGAAGCATCACTTCCAACATCTTTTCACAAATATTACTTGCTTTGTTTTTTTTGCAGCTGTATCAACCATTTCTTGAAACACAAGAAAGCATGTTGCTAGAACTAGACCAACGAATTAAGGGAAGCAAACTCTTTGAGGAGCTCTTCAAAGAATTTGAATCCCAGAAAGTGTGTTATCTCCCCCTGAACACGTTCTTCCTCAAACCTGGGCAGCGGTTACTTCACTACAAACTTGTCTTAGAACGTAAATATTTATATTTTTATTTTCATAGGAGTTTTTTATTTATTTGGGGATGCTTGTTTAATAATACATTAATCACTTGTGCTGTAGTGCACTTAATGTAAATAACTAAAGGAAAAATCTAATTATTGTTAATTTGTCATTATAAAAACTTTATTAGAATCAGTAGTCCAGAAAAGTATTTTACTAATACACAGATTTAGTTAAGGCAGCTGCTCATCCCTCTGGTTAAGTCTAGAAGGTGGCATAAGTTACATAGGGCATGAAGGAAGTTTAATTCAGTTTAAATTATCTCAAAAATATTAATTAGCCTGTATTTCTGTTTGTTAAAGAAGGTAGTGACTCAAGACTATGTTTTTAGGTCAAATGTAGTGTTTAAACAGCCAAAATATGGAATACGGAATATTCTACTTTTTTCTTGGATTACTATGAATCATGGTGTTTACATCCATTTAGAAGAGTTCAGCGAAATACACAAATGTACTAGCAGGCAAAAATTAAGACTTAAAAACTGCCTTAGCTTTGATCATTTAGGATTTCATATAACATTTAATCAACAAGAATAGTGATAGCTATGATGATTATGCTGAAAATAGTAGTTATGACTATGGTGGCAGTTGTAGCTTTGATGAGTATGATGACAATGCAATGGTGATGTATTTTGCAGGTCTAGTCAAACATTACTCCCCTACTCACACTGATTCGTCTGACTGCCAAGGTAAGACTTTTCTGCAACATCACATTTTCTTTCATGATCAGTTGCAGAGATAACAGCAAGGATGTTCTGCAAAGTGTGTGGTCCTGTGATCTGCTGTTCTGCATCATTTTTTTTTTTTTTTTTTTAAGTTGGAAGTTAATTGCAAATAGTGTTGCCTGTTGAAAATTTTCACCAATTATTCTTTCGTTGTGTAATGTAGAAAAAACACTTAAAACCAGATCAGATGTTGTATTTACTGATTTTTAAATACCACAGTACAACTGTTTTATTAAAAAGTAGTCACATGAGTCTTAAAAATATTATCTTGTCCACCTCATACCAGATAACTTTTTTATCCAAGTTTAAAAGTGAAAGCAAGAACTGATCGCACTGATGTACAATTTTTTTGCATTTTTGCTGGCAGCTGCATTGGAAAAAGTCAAAGACATCACAAACACATACAAGTTTAAACTGCATCGTTTGGTGAGTTTTAGAGTTTGAACTAAAGAAGTGATATTAATGTATACACTGTCCTCATAAAGTCATATTGTGTAGCATTTGTGTATGGTCATATTTTCTTACTGTTTTATTCTGTCATTATTATGGCAACTCTTGTGCAAGCTCCACTGTTACAGGAATGCTAAACACAACAGTAGGCCTGATTAAGTAGACTTTTATCTGGGCTGCTTTGCATAGGTGGTCTTAATTTTTCGTCTTAAGAGGACTTTCTTAACTTGTTGACAGTCTTGGTTAAGTCATGATCTTAACTCCTGTCGCATGAGCATGCCCACCAACCTGCTTTGTTGAGAAGTAGGTTTAGTCCGCACAAAGGTCGAGGTCAGTGGTATCAATAAATTTTTCTAGGGATCCTCTGACATTTTGTTTGGCAACTGCATACTTAACCAATGAGAAATGCATTCTATCTTTGTTGTCCTAAGGCTATGACATTCATGCGTTCAAAAAAGCAATAAAAAGCGTTGTGGGTAGGGTGGAAGTAAAAACTGGAGCAATAGAGATATTCTCATACTATTAGAAGAAGTGAGAAGCGAGAAACAAATTGTTTTCCAGTTTTCATCATCCTGGACGGCTGACAATTGACCTGTGGATAACTATAACACATAAAGGGAAAATTATTATATTTATTTATATTATATTATCTCCACAAAACTAAAAATGATCAAAACAAATTTACGTCGTTGCTGACACATGAATAAGTGGCAAACATGATCAAGTGTCATTGTTAGGTGGGTAAGTGCTGTTTGCGCATGTGCAAGCTTTTTTATCTTGGCTAAGCAAGACATTAGGCCATGAGGGAAGCTGTCTTAAATTTCAAGAAACAGTTGTTAGGGATAGCCCATGCAATGCGCTTTTATGCCATCTTTGGCTAAGACAATTTTCTTAGCTTAATCAGTCTTAACTCAAGACCGCCTGTGCAGCACAGCCCTGGCCTTTCTCCCCTCTAGTAGCATTTGCCTTTGTTGTCAGGTTATGCAATTTTTTAAAATATCTTCTGTGAACAGACATTTTACAATAAGGCTGCTTATGTCAACATTCAAGCAGTATATTTTTGTTTTTTTAACGTCTTTATGCAATTTACAGGAAAATCTTCAGAAGCTAATGGAACTGCAGCGAGATTTACTGGGCCTGGAAAATCTTGTCAGTGTAGACCGAGTAAGTTCCGTCGATCTGGATATTGTCCCTTGAACTCAGTCTTGCATCTTTTTAAGCTCCTGTTGAGTAAATTATGTTCAAAACGCATAATGAAAAGAGTCTACTAATGTGTTTGGTTTATTTACAAATTATTATTGTTAGTTGGATTAGTATGAAGTTATTGTAAGATTGGGGGAAAGAGGGTCTTATAATTGAACTACATGTATTGAGGTAGGATGGAAGAATGTTTTCTCAAAATATTGTTCCCGATAATATGATTATGTTAATCTCTCCAAAAAAAATCAATTTGCCCTGTTTTCTGTTTCTAGTCATCTAAAATATTTGAGAATATTAAGAACAACAGGAGTCTTTGTGCACCCTCAAACAAAAGTAAATTTTATTACAAAGAAGGGAAATGCTGCCATTATATTAAAGTCAAATGTTATATTTTACAAGAAGCTATTTCGGTAGGTTGTCTTATTCTTTTTCTGATTCAATTGTTCCATAATTATACTTCAGTATTTCAGCATCGTAACCATTGTGTGACACCTTACTGAAATTACATTTGATCCATTACGCAGGAGTTTCTGAGAGAAGGCTGCTTGCAAAAATATTCTAGGAAAGGCTACCAGCAGCGCATGTTTTTTCTTGTAAGTTGCTTTTTCCCCCCTTTGTGCATTTTTTAAAACTTTATAGCTGCATTTTTTCTGTTCATTCGTACATTATGTACAGAACTTGTTCTTCCGCAAATTTTTTAGTCCTGTTTCCTTCTCTTGCCTTCATATGGTAAGTTCTTGAACTAACATATTTTATGGATGGGGGAGTTTTGTGAAAGGCATGGTAGTGACAGGGATTCAGATTAATCTTTTTCTTTAAATTTCATATTGCTCAAAAATATATTGTCATGGTATTCATCTTCTTTCAGTTCTCAGACATGCTGGTATATACCAGTAGATCTGCATCATCTTTGCTGCAGTTCAAAGTTCATGGTCAGCTTCCTGTCCGAGGCATGACGGTGAGGAGATAAGCATTTTACGAGATAAGTTATAAAAATAGATGGTGTTAACAGACATAGTAGTGAGCGGTGAGAGAATTTTCACATGTGCCCTGCTCTCAACAGTGTCTTATGTTAACAAGGAGACAGACTAAGGCATGGTACAGAATACTTACTTTTTTTTAAATGTGCACATTTTAATGCCAATGACATCATATCTTCATTTTTTTGCCATAGTTGCAAATAAAAGCAATTTTTTTTCAAAGAAATCTTTCATTTCTTTTTAAACAATCTGTTACAGATTGAAGAAACAGAACAGTCCAAAGTAGCAGTGCCAAACACCTTTGCCATTTATTCAGGAAGCAGATGTATATTGGTGGCAGCAAGGTCTGAATTTTAAGTGTGATTACAATACTTTCCAGGAATTAATATAGGTAATTATTTTGACTGTAGAAAATAAGGATTTAGATCTGTGAAAAAATAATCACTAATTGGGCATGTCTGATGGGTAAGTATATTTTTATTTGAATCTGTACTTTTGTTATCTTGCCACCATCCACAGGATATTCCCTTATATATATATTTAACTTTATATATTTGGCTTCTAGGGCAAAAAGCAGATGGTGCTGTCTTGCGTAAGAAGTGTATTTCTATGTATAACTAACTTGTACAATAAAAGCTGTTCATTGCTGCAGCTCAGAAGAGGAAAAAGCCAAGTGGATTGAGGATATTAACAACGCTGTTCAGGCTGCTGCTCACAGACCGGAGGCTGAATGCCCGCACTACCCTACCCTCAAGTCCTCAAGTGAGTCATCACTTTATAGGCACATTGAGACATCACATTACTGCCACATTCCTTGCCACACACTTTCTTTGATTTCTTGTTTTTAAATATTTAACCTTTTTCATACATCAGTCATTTGGCAGATCAACCTTTTTCACATTTTGATGTTTTTTTCCCCTTTAATTAACCTTTCTGCACATTTATTGTTCTTTTCATCCCTTGCTTTGATTGTATAATATACATGCGTGTGTGTGTTAAGTGGGGTGACTTCATTTCACTTGACAGGTGACATTTCTGTTTGACAGGTTCAGCAGAAAATGTAGATATATCAGGTAATAATGACGGTGAACGGTCTACAGAAAAGCTTATTCAGCATCGAGCCAACACAACAATGCATGTTTGCTGGCACCGCAACACAAGTGTCTCAATATATGACCATGAGAGAGCACTCAAGGTAAAATATGTACAGTGCTAACTTGGGAGATCCTTCATAACTGAACGTATTCAACATACTGTTTGTTTAAACAAGAGATCTCTTAAGGATGCATGTAAATGTACAAGTTTGTGATTTTTATTTTGGGGAAAAAAATATAGTTTGACATAAATCTACAAGTGCTAAATTACGTTTTTTTTTTGTTTTTTTTTTTTTTTTTTTTTTTTTTTTTTTTACTGAAATTACTATCAGAAAATGGACTACACTTTACCAACTACATGATATTTTGTAATAGTCCCATAGCAATGGTATGTTGTATGTAAACTACTGTTTACATTGGAAGGCTGTATGAGTGTGTGTGAGAGGGAGAGAACTATTGTGTATACATATTCTCACAGCTGCAAATTACCAAGGTTACAAATGATTTAAAATTTTGTTGTGTGCTTGCAGAATCAGCTTAGTGGCTATCTGCTTCGAAAGTTTAAAACAAGTAATGGATGGCAAAAACTGTGGGTGGTCTTCACAAATTTCTGCCTTTTCTTCTATAAAACTTATCAGGTAAGTTTGTTTTTTTGTTTTTTTTTTCAATGAATCAGAATTTATTAACTTTATTGCTTTATCAGTAAATAGTGTTTTATTGTTGTTTATCAGAATAAAGTGATTTGTGTTTGTTGGATGTTCAGTCTTCACTCTCTATGTAAAGTTCTCGCATCCAGTACAAACTGTCCGTGCTGTTTTAATTTCTTTGCTGGCACCTGCCCTGATTATTCTGATCTTCCCTTACGTCTCAGCTAGACAACTCCACTCATCTGGTGATCGTATTCTTACTCTTTCTGTCACCAAAACAACAACATATGGCCACAGGATGTTTAGTTATTGTGCAGCGAAACAATGGAACTCTCTTTTTCCATATCCGCCACCTACCCACTATTGAATCCTTGAAACGTGCACTGAAAACACACCTCTTTCATAAACACTACTCCTGACAACCTTTCCCATAATGCTAGTCCTTTTTCACACCCTTCCTTCCTCATCTTCCTTTTGCAATATCATGTTACTCTCAGTTCTTGTTATGTGGTTCCTCCTTGTGTTTTCTGTATTTGATTTTAGTCTTTGTTAGTACTGTTGTTTATTCTTTCATAGTTGATATGTTATTTGTTTTCCTATCCCTCGTATGCTGTCCATGTTTTGTCCTTATGCACTTTACAAATTTTGCATTTATTATTATAAAGTACTATGTAAAAATAGATAAATTTAACACCTCACTGCTATGCTGACTATTGGTTTATTTTGCTCTAAAACATTAGGATGACTTC
Source organism: Pomacea canaliculata (assembly GCF_003073045.1). Lineage (NCBI taxonomy): Eukaryota > Metazoa > Mollusca > Gastropoda > Architaenioglossa > Ampullariidae > Pomacea > Pomacea canaliculata. The sequence continues at coordinate 10,513,396 of NC_037603.1, forward strand.
CCTCTGGCCAGCCTGCCATTGCTAGGATATGCAGTGAATCAGCCAGAGCCAGAGGATCGAATCAACAAAGATAACGTGTTCAAGCTGCAGTTCAAGAACCATGTTTACTTCTTTCGTGCTGAGAGTGAATATACATATTCAAGGTAACTGCTCTTTGGGGTTCATCTGTGACAAAATCAATAGATTATTATTCAAAAATTGTATATATATTTTCCCCCTGGTGCATTGTCTTTCATAGGAATATGAAAGAAAGGGGAAAAAAACTTTGTGGCTGTTTAATTTAAAAACAGTCTGCATGTTTTATTTTCCTTGCATTATATGCATGTGGCATTTGTTTACAGGGCTGGCTACCTTGCTGTGATATAGCCTTAGTTGCTGGCTCGACATAAAACACCAATTTCTCCCCCTCCCATTATATGCATAAGGTGTTTTCTCCTTCCCCGATTCACACATCCCCCTTAGTCTGTAGCTATAATTAATTGCCATCATCCTTCATTGCTTTATCATCTTGGGTTTTTTCTTTGTTTTTTTGTTGTATTTTGGATGACCAATGAAAAATGGCCAATGACTTGTTCTACTTGCTGTCCATACTGGTTGGCAGCACTGTTTTTCTTGTGGCCTTTCTCTCAATTCCCTTTCATTCAACAAGATTTCTTCTTCATTCTTTCTGGGACGTTTTAACCATCCTCTTAATGTCTTTTTTGGTTATGTGCCCCTGTTTCTGTGCATATGTTTGAATAAGCGGATAAATACATGAAGTTGCTACAGCAGCATGTGGACATTTTTCTGCTACTTCAGGATGAGTGTGTGTATATATATTTTTTTTAAATAGAAGGCCTTATCTCTTTTCAGGTGGATGGAAGTAATAAGTCTAGCCACAAGCAGTGCTCGACGGACTCGCCTTTTCAGCCGCATGACAAGCACTCTGGAGAGCTAGTAAACGGAGTCTTGTCTTTACCCTGCTGTGTCCAAAAGAGTTTCAGCCACCAGAGAGACTACAAAAATCTTTGTGACTTATTTTAGCTTTGTGGATTAGTGTGGAAGAAGTCCTTAATGAAGAGAGTTGTGAGCTGTTGTTTTGAACATCATACATAAGAAGAGTGTGTGTTGGGGGTACCTGCTTTTTTAAAACTGTTATTTAGCAAGGGCTTTGTACAAAATACAGCCAATGAATTCAGATTGTCCTGGTCAAAATATATATATATATAAAATAATGAAATCAAGGTAAGGTTCAGTGTTTGGGGTTTTCAAGTTTGCTAGTAAGTATGTGGAAAAAGTGTGTACCATGTGAAATGTGCTGGGAACAAGAGGAGCACGGCGGTTGAACCAGTAACAATACGGCTATTTCGGGCAGCCTCATGTCCAATCTGTGCAACGAGACTGCAGCAGTATAACCATAACCTTCACCTCTCCATATATTTTTGTAAGTTTGTTGTCACCTGAACCACAGTGCATTTTCCAGACTCATTACCATCAGGAAAGGAGATGTTGTATTGATGCGATGAATGAGTTCTCCTAAAGTTTAGTAGATGGTAGTCCATTGTTACAGTGTTCCTAATAAAATTTTATTTATTTTGACCTTTTGTCACTACATACACAGAGTAGCACAGTACAGTTTCTTCTGAAAGCCATACCGTTGTGTGCATAGCCAGAACTGTATGATCGTGAGTGAGTATTGATATGTATATCACACATTCTACAACACTAGGTGGAAGACTGTTATTAAGTTAAGTGAATCTACTTTACCTTACTGGAATAGAACGATTTCCTCATTCACAATTTTTTTTAAACTTTGTTATTTCTATAATGTAAAATTTCTAGTTTTGCTAAACACCCAGAGATCTAAAGCTAGTTTAACACTCACAGATTTGAATATGTTTATAAACGCATATTTTCAGAAAATAATTAAAAGTATCAAGAAAGGTGGACTGCAGGTGTGAGAAAAATAAGGACACACACAAAGTGAAACATCTTTTAAGTATCTTTTTGCAATGGCTACTGTTAACAAGAATTATCCAGTCTTACCTCATGGTTATCATTCATTTTGATGGAGAGAAAAACTTTCTTTAGGTGTAATTATTTTGAATACATTCTTCACATTACCAGGCCATCCTTTATAGCACATACAGTTCTCTCTGTGTGTGGGAGAGAGTGAAAAAACTAGGAATTTTGAAATACTTGAGTGTACTTGACAGTGAAAAATGTCCTTTTTTTTCACTCTGCCACCTGAATGTGTTTCCCACATCATTATCTGTCATATATATCATAATTGTATGTATACCCTTATGCATTTGAGTGATATACTTTTAAAGGGAAAAAACTGCCAATACCTTTATTCTTTTAGAAAATTAATGTGTACATCTGAAAAAAAGAGTCAATAGCTTAAAGATGACTTAGCATTTGAAAGGGGTTGATTTTACTTTCCATTTCTGTCTGAAAGCATGTTGAATGCAGCCAAAACGGTTTCATAACTGCTTTAAAAAGTTTAGTAAACTTGAGCAGCAAAAGCAGTGGGTTTTTTAAAATCCTCTTTCTTGAGCTTCCATGTATGCCTTAACTTTCCAGCATTATTTTCCCTGTTTTGATGTGAAGTCCAATTTGTTGACAACAGGCAAGCAAGTGTGCATGCAACAAAACAAATATGAAAATGCTTCATCTGCAGTATTTATTACATCATTTTGATTATTGTTGTATTGAGAAGCTGTGACTGAAGGTCTCATGATGACTACTAATCTTTAGTGGCCTAGCATTCTGGTTGCTTTGCAAACTGTCTACAGATTGGCATAACATTGGCTGTGTGTGTATGTGTGAACACTGAGAAAATTTGTATCTGGGCATTTTGATTCATTTTTTAGTCATTCTGTTGCTCAAAACCTGCATCGGATGCCATTACTTTTACAGTAGCGTTTTTTTAAGAAAATAGGGAATTTTTTTACTTCTTATATTTGAAGTTAAGTTAGCTTAAACTTTAAAGATTGAAAGGGTTTGATGTGAGACTGCTGTTGATAGCACATTTTATACTCCATATATTTTGTTGTTTTCTGATATTGCTTCATCATTTACACATTAAGAGATTTTATGAAAAGCAGAGTTGAGAAACTGGTGCCCCACAGTTCTCTTTCTTAATCACTTTGCTTGTGATTTGGTTGTACAAATATGGGGAGGTGTGCGATTTGTTTCATGCAAAAAAGGAACTGGCAAGTGATTGTTAATGTTTGTGCTTTTTTACCTTTACCACTGCATTGTGTGGACAAGATGACTTGGTGACGGGAGCATGCTCTGTATATAATATACTGCCAGACCACTTTTCATTGACAGCATGTTTTCATTTTAATGGCCTTTGTGTGATGGCAAGATTTTGGTTGAAATCATCTTGTATTTTGTACATGATTTTACTTTAGCATATTGAAACACATCAATACAAGATTTTTTCTTTTGGAAGAGCGATGTTAGCTTATTGAAGTAAGGAACAGTTGTAACTCTATTTTATTGTTGTGAAGTAGTTTTGGGGTGAGCAATTTATGAAAACAAGTAGTACAAAACTGTGGAACAGATACAGACCTATTTAAAATTGTATGCTAGAGAAGTTCCTTGCAAAGTTGTGGCTTCAGAAATCCAGCCTGAGTATCTTTGTGTGATTTACATGCATTCTTCTTTGTTGCATGAGATGCTTTGTTTTTGTCATCATAAGTATATACAGCAGGACCATGGTTTATTTTCCTTTTCACTGATTTCCTGTTTGAAGAAGTGGAGGTTAAGTGTGCTATTTACAGTTAACTGAAAGAAGACTAAAGTGAAGTGAGATTGTGCATGAAGAAAGTGAAGGCTGTTAATTGTAAAAAATATCCATGAGCTAAAAAATCATTTTCACATTTCTCAGTTTTAAAGGATCTTTTCTGATCCTGCAGGTCCAGAAAAGCCAGAGATTTCTTTGTTCTTATTATTTGGTTTCCAAGCAAAAAACCTGTTAAGCAGTGAATGATAAGATAAAGATGTTACTTGATTTTTTTTCCACCTGTTTTTAGTTAGTAATATTTTGCTTACTTGGGAATTTTAAGCTTACATCAGATACGGCTGGAGTTTTTAGTAGCTTTAGTTTCAGTCTAGCAGCAAGATATTTGAATGTATCATGGACAGAGAATGTGCCGTGAAGTAAAATATGAAGAGTTATGGTTGGCTTTACTTCACCTACATTGCTTGAATGAAATTACTGGCATCATTTCTTGTGTATTGTGAAGGAAACTGTACAGTATTCTAAATGGGTGGTATGAAAACAATTGTTTGAAAACTTTTATGATATACAATAATAATATAAAACAAAAATATTTTGAATTTGCAACTGCTTTTTGCAGTATTTCTTGTCTCTTTCGAGACAAAAAATTCTCAGTTGGGTGAGGTCTTTTTTTTTAAGCTTCTTGAAGACTAAATGCTTTTATTTTCAAGAGACCCTTACATGATAAATCGGATGCCTAAAACAGCTGGCTTTGACCATTCTTGCAGTCACAAGTCCAACTTAGTGACCTTGTGTTACAAAGTTGAACACACTGGGCAATAGACTAGAAATTCCTTTACTTTTAGTCTGACTGAGGATAGCCTTTCATACCTTTACATTGGACTTTGCAGCTGTTTACATGTGTCAAGCGGAGACTGGTTAAACTTCATTGTAGCCAGGGTGCTGTTGCAGTCTCTGGCTATACCGTTTGTCTTTGATGATCTTGCCTTCATGAAAGATAGTAGACCTGTCCCTAACCTGTTACAAGTTAGCAGAGAGAGGCAAGATCTAGGAAGAGAAAAGGTAATTTAGATCATTTCTTTTTAAAGTCTGCAAGCCTGGCATACCCAACAGGTTATATGAAAGGCATCCATATTTACAATGACAATGACCAACTTTATTTGTCACAGTCAGCAATTTGAACATGGGAAGGTGCTCTAGTCACAAAAGTAAAAGTTAGAAATAAAAATAGAAATAAAGTTTGTTGCAAGGTGCAGGTTAAAAAGATGTCGACAGTGAAAAATATGAACAAATAAAAAGAAAAAAAAATTGATGGGCAAGTGACAATCATAATATATAACAACAAACTTACATCAAGGCTATTCATGCGTGCACCTACGACATCACACACAGACAACTCATCTGAGGTTAACAGGGGGACTGCAGATGGCATAAATGATTGCAGGTGCCTATTACTTCTACATGGAATAACGTTTACCTGAGCTTAATAATACAAATTCTCTCTTTAGTACATGTTCAGGTATGGAAAAATGCGTGAAGCTTTTCTATTTGTTGGTCACAGAAAGAAGTTAAATCCCTCTGTTTACCAATTATGTTAAAACAGAGGTGGGCAAAACTGTTCAGACTATTCCTATCATGGACCGAGAGATTTATCAGGTATTAGTGTTTTTTGTGCATGTGCACAACCACTCACTCATCAGAAAAGGGAGTTGCCTAGAGGGGTTGCTTTAAAACATTTGGCTGTGAAAATTATGTGCCACTTATATTAATACTGGTAGTGCTTATGTTAATCTTTAAAGCTTTTCAGGTGTTAACTCCATAGCTTGATGGTGAGAGTTGCTTCACCTTTGAAATTAAATATGTTGACTGTGTACTGATTTTGCATGCCTTTTCATTACTGATTTTTGCTTTTGAAACACTGTTGCTATTTTCTGGTATGGTTTAAGAGTAGTTTATGACTGTCACAAACTCATTTCAGCAGACCTTAACAATGAAGTCACTTTTATGATGGTATGTCTATTGGATTTCTATTGGGTTTAAGTTTTTGACCCATAGGAGTCGACAGTTTTTCAGTTTGTCTAGTTTACCTCAGTAAATGAAATCTTTAGAGAAAATTAATAGATGCAGATGTAATCCACCGCCTATTTTATCTCACTTTATTAATATCAGGGCAGAGCTTGCTCATATGTTGACATGGATGAGTGTGCCAAATTAGGGAAAGAAAACTGCACTGAGGCATAGATCCCATTGAAAACCATACCAATGAGAAGCTATCTAGTCCAGCAAGGATCTCATTTCATTGCTCAGTGATTATCTTCATTGCAAATGCAGGTGTTCTTTCTTATTTCCTTTTTTTTTTAATCGAATTTGTATCTTGATAGATTCTAAATGTCAATAAACTCCAGAACTGTTATTATTAGAGACATAAGCTTAATTTTATTGGTTTCTATCATCACAATGTTAAGTTGGAGTTTTCTCTATTTATATTGAGGTTTTGTGACATTTTGTCAGGGATGTAAAACACAAGTGGAAATTGAAAAGGTGCACAAAAAGAGACACTTGTCTATGTGATCAAGAGAGAACTCATTACTAGATAGTTTAACTTCGGTCTTTACTTTTTTGGGGGGATGGGGGCATTTTTAAAGACCTACATTATCTGTCTTATAATTTCTAAATAAAGTGCCGATAGCGACATTTAAAAGCCATTCCAAGCCTTTAACAGTGTGTTCATGTGACTTGTACTTTTCTGTGTGTGATACTTGGGCAAGTGAACTGTTCCTGAGTTTTATTGTTAAGCCAATGCACACAATGCAATTTCTTTTTTATTTCTTTGGGGCAAGTGGAAGGAACTTGGATCCAAAGTTATTTCTTTGTTGTAATCCTTGCAAAGGGAAATGTACTATTACTAGAATATTCTTAGGACATCACCTATTCCACTGCTTTAAATGGCTTATAACCAGTGTTAAATTCTCAATGCTGTGTGTCAAAAGTGTTGTGTTTTTATTTAGCTTCACTAGCATTTAGATTTTCTGCAGTGGATTTTATTTATGTGTTGTACATGTGCACTTTTGCACACATGCAAAGGATACCTGCTCTGTGATTGTTCTGGTTGTTTCCCCATCATCCCAATCCTAGCCATTAACTTGTCATTGCATTTTATCAGCATGGTTTTCCAATTGATTTGTCTACCAAGAGTCAGCTTGTTTCCTTTTAGCACTTTCTTCCAAATTCTATGGAGCCAGCCAGTCATCTGAGAACCTGAACACTAAGAGTGCTCCAAACCTTGTAGCAGCAACTTAGATAATATAGCACCTTTCTAAAATCATGCTTTATAGCTTGTATACTATTCTCTTTTGCTGTTTGGCTTGAATGCAGTAAGGAGTTCCCCATCCATCTTGCCACAGCAGTATTTGTCTAGACAATAAACGAGATGCATTGATAATTTAAGTGACCAGTAGGACTTTTTTAAATGCCATGTAAACTTGTGATTGTGCAGACAATGAATGTATTCATTGATAATAAATAACGAAAGAAGAATGCCAGAATGCTTTTGTTTCTGTGATACATTTGTGTGTATGGTTCTGATGGGTTACACGAGTTATTGTTGAAACTGACTTTAATAACTTCATCAGCATGGACACCAGTGAAGTGAGGCAAATGTAGCCTGAACGTGATAATTCAGAACAGAAGATGAACTCCTATCCATTACTTTAGTAAATCACCTTCTCATACTTTTTGTGAAAAGCAGCACAGTGAAACCACTGATCAGGTTGGATGGTAGAGGGAGAAAACCATGTGAAACATATATTGGAATATAGATCACCATCAGAGTCATTGGCTGATCTTTTTCATTGTCTGAAATCCTACAGAACTTTTGTGTGTGTTTTTTTTAACACAATAAGTTTTTAAAGATATCCATAAATTGAAGTGACAACAAGTTCATTGCTAAACAGCATAAACTGTTACACTGCTAATCTTGGCCATGGGCTAAATAAACCTCTAATTGTTGCAGCATGATCATAGCTAAGAAACAGCCCCATAAAAATAAATAATGAAACGAATGAATTTCACACAATATGAAATGGCCAGGCTTTATTTTTATTTCTGTTTAGTACATAAGTGAGGACCACTTTCATTTCACTTTTAATACTAAATTTCTGCTTTTCATAATCACTTGTACCTGACAATGCCAAAGGTACTAATTCAAGTGTTGTAATTATATTTAATTAAAGCACTCCCCTTTTCATAACAAAATTATTATGAAACTGATCAATCTACAATGGTTGACATTATTAATGAACATTTCACTAAGGGGTACATTCTACTAAGATGAAAAAAATCCTAAGCCAGTTGCCTATCATCATGATTAAAGATTAATTAAACAAGACTAAAGTTTAAAGTTCCAAGATGTATGCAAAAGGAATATTGACCCAACAGGATGTTCTATATAATGAGCAGCAGATTTCATTTTACTGCTTTTTATCAACAGCTAACAGAACTGTGCTTGACCAGCAGAACCTGAGGGGGGGGGGGGGGGGAATTGGTGTTTTACGCCGTGTCAGCAGCTAAGGCTATATTACGGCAAGCAGCCAGCCCTGTAAACAGATGCCACGTGCAGAGAAAGAACAGCATGCCCGAGACGAGAAATGAACTCAGGGCAGCCAACCTTCACTGTATTGTTGACAGGCGCTAACAGCGCTAACCGTTGCGCCACCGGACCGCTCGACCTGAGGTGGGATAGTTTTAAAAAAAATAAAGCAATAAAAAATGAACCTTTAATCATTACGGAAAATATGACAGCTTCATGTCGGAATGAAGCACATCTAAGTGCCACACATACATTCTACCCCCTCAAAGATCCTTGACCTTTAACACAAATTTGCTCCCCACAGCTGATGTAGCATCTCACAATCAACATATCAACTATCTACAATACCATTCTATTATAATGACATAAATCTACAAATATTATAGAACAATAATTCTTTTTAAAAAGCACTAAGTACATGATCACTTCAACTTTCTGTGGTTTCCACCTCTTGCACAGGGTCAACTGCAGGCGGCCAGTCAATCTCCACAGCGTCCACATCAAGTGCTAAAATGTCACAGTCTGCTTTGAGAAGAGTTCGCATACTGGGATGTGTACGTCCAAAGTCTCCATGGACAAATTCCTTTACGTAGGTACCAGCCTGAGTGCTGAGATGCAACCTGAAAAGATGTTCTCCAAGAACCTCAGCACTCATGCTATAAACAACTCTCTCACGTGTCGACAATGTCCGCCTGTGCAGAACCCTTATTGGTGTCTTTTGTTGAAGAATCAAGTCCTTTGTGCTGGAAATCATTTCTAGATCTTCCTCTGAAAGATGCCTTTTGCACCAGCATACAGCAGTATAAGACTTTGACTTATCAATTTCTCCTTCTTTCAGATTTCCAACATCACTTCTTGTGACTATCTGCAAATCTCTAATAGCTATATCTTTAGTCAGAACATTTGTACTTTTCTGTATTTCTGTCATATCTTCTTGAGTAAACTTGACCCGATGAGGGTTAATAAGCTCAATAACGAAAGGTCGACCAAGCCCCAGCATACGGACATCAACATCTTCCCTCCCAGATGCTGAGAACTTGTGATCAGAAGGTTTAAATTTCTGAAGTACAATCTGGCTGAGAAGTTCTTGCACTGAACCTTCTAACTTTGTTTCCCCATCAACTGTCCAAGGTGTCTGGCTCAGATGCCGACTGTATTTTTTGTATCGGCCAGCCACAAATACAGCATCGTATGTAACTGTGATGTCACAAGTGCATGGTTCATTCACAGTTAATGGTGGACAGAGAAAGTGTTCAGAAAATTGTGAATAGTTCATGTCACTCACAGCTTTTGCAACATTAGCTCTAGTAAACGTCTCGCCAAAAAACTTTCTGTTTTTTCTCTTGCAAAATGTGTTTGGAAAAACGTTCAAAAGAAAAGAGCACTCTCGGTCGGAAGAGCCGTGAACAAAGTTCAGCAGGATATCAAAGGGACTCCTTGATTGAAATGGTACGCCCAAGAGCTGGCTGAAGTAAGGACCGACACACCACTTCCATACATCCTTAACTGACGGAATCTTTTCTTCCTTTCCAGAATACATTGCTTCATACTTGTTAAACAGAAACACGTACAGAGCATGCTGTCTGAGAATGACATTTACCGGTATCATCACTGAGAACTGAAAATCGGAACATTCGAAATCTTCTCTTATCACCTTAAGGTGGACCTTTTCGTAAAACTCTTTGCTCGCAAAATTTTCAAGTATTCCCAAGCAACCCGGGCAAATTTTATCGTCTGAGTTTTGCTCAACATCTTTGTCGAGATCCACCTGTAAATGTCGCTCAACGAGTTCCCACGGCGAACATCTGTAAACAAATGGTTGACGTGCGCCTAGGAATCTCATAATGCACCGCGGGCAGCATCTGATATTACGAAGATCTTTAATTATTTGACATCTATCTTCTGCATTCTCTACGAACAGTTCCAGACCATCAGATGTCATGCTGATATTCGCTGGGATGTTCTCGATGTCTGCCATGAGGACTTCAGTCTCGGTGCACCTTGTAAGGCGTGTAGCCGACTCACGTGGTGCAGGACTTGAGATCTGTAAGATAAAATTAACAGCTCAGAAGTTACCAAGGAAGCCCAGTGAGCTTTATTGTTTACTAATTAAAATATTTTATTCTGATGAGAAATTGCGCTACAGCGTACCTGAAAAATACTCTGTGCTCCTACCTCTTGCGACGAGCTGCTGTCGGCAACTCTCGGGTGTTTCCGGAAATGGCGGGCAGTGTTTTCGTCATCAAGAAACCCAGTCCTCGCTGAGCTGATCGGCGGTAAGTTATAAGAAGTTTTCTTGTGGTTGCATTTTTCTAGTCTCAGTTATCTTAATCATCAGTTTGCTGTAAACTCGCTGTTCTGGTTCTAACGATCTGCGTTGATAAAATCGTTGTCCCGTTTAAAGCGAAGTTGCTACTTCCATAAACTGATCAGAGCAGACGCCAAACGAAGACAGGCTCCACGTTCACTCCACTGTGCAGCCGACTCGCTGTAAACAGTAAAACAAGATGTATGCATAGCTTGTTTAGAGTTTTTATGACAGAGTCGTGGATGTTGTTGCCACTCAGCATACAACGCAGTTGTAATAACTAATCCGTGGTTGTGTTTGCAATCTTGTTGATCTGTGTCAAGGCCGCGAGTTACCGACTTGATGTAGATGTTGTGACAAAACCACTTTTATTCTAGCTTAAATATAATTATTTTTGTTCCTCACAACGTTTTCTTTTTTTTTCTAGTAGCAGAAAACTTTGTTAGGGAAGTTTGGATTGTTTAAATTCGTTTTCTGCGCGCTTTGCATTCAACAGTTTTATTTACAGTTCTAAGGAAAGGCCGGGTGGGTGTGGTGATTTTTGTAGCATTTCATTGTATTTTCAGAAAAACTGATTGTATGAGGAGTGGAAAATAAGTGATCGTCATAGCATTTGCGTGTTTATGTGACTTTTTTATGTATGAAGTAATTTAATACTGTTTGGTACGTTATGTATTCACAATCTGACAATGTGAAAATTGTTGAGCTCAGCTGGGTGGGGTTCATCAAACAGGCATTGACTTTGACTTAGAGCAAAGTAGCGTATATTGACACATTGTGGAACTCTCCTGTGTAAAATTTAAGCAAATATATAGATTTTTCTAACATTGATAGAAAAGTTTTGCTAAATGAATACTGGCAGATGCCACTAATTTTTCTTTGCAACTTTGTGTAGTAAAATCACATTTTTTAGTCTCATATACTTAAGCTTCTATTTTAATACCACATATTTCTTGCTGTTGATTTATAAAAAATACTATTTTTGGTTGTTTTGTTTTTTAAAGTTCACTACACAGACCAATGAAAAAAAAATGTTTTACAGACACCAATGTATTGGTATACTGTGTACTGTGGTACAATAATGACAGTATGTGTAATTTTTAAAAGGCTGTTGTAGTATGTAGTAAGAAACTAGAAAAAAATTACCATGCTGTTCATGCTGAGTCACCTCAACACTGCAAGGAGGGAAAAAAATTAGGATAACTGAATCTAATTCCAGCACAACAAGAAACGTCTTATAAAAGGTTTTCCTGGTGTCTGGCTGCAAAAATGCCAAAGATGATTGAAGCAAGGCTCTGGTTGTAGAGAGATATAGCTTCTGGAACAGAATATTCCTACATCATGTTGTTTAAATGTTGTCTACCTGTAGTACCAACAGCCAATCTTATATTTATCAAAGATCCCATTAGGCCACCCAGTTTGTCACTTTTTTTTTCTTTTTTTTTTAATGGGAGGGATGTTCTGTCATACTGTTTTGAAATAACTGACCACGCTATTTGTGGCTTAGCGATGTAGACTGCTACTATTGCTCCATTATCTGTGGTGCATTCTGGCTCTTGGTACTGCTTTAACCCTCCATGGTGATCCCAACCCACCATTTTCCAATGGAACAGACACAGCCTAAATCTAGATCCACTATCTGGAGGAGAGGGGTGCCGATAGTTGTTGATGCCCTGTTGATGCCCTATTAAGCTCACATTCTCTTGTTAGTCTTGTAGAACCAGTGTCTCTACCTAAATTGTAAGTTGAAGCCATTGTAGTGTGACACATTGTAACCAGATGCAGTTTTGTTTACAAAATATATAGATCTATTCGATCTAATTGAAACCCAGCTTAGGTACATATTTGTTCTCAGTAGCTAATCCATCTTCATGGGGAAGTGAGCGGTCCGGTGGCGCAATGGATAGCGCCTGTCACCAAGACAGTGAAGGTTGGCTTCCCTGAGTTCATTTCTCGTCTCGGGCACGCTGTTCTTTCTCTGCACGTGGCATCTGTTTACAGGGCTGACTGCATTGCCGTAATATAGCCTCAGTTGCTGGCACGGCGTAAAACACCAATTCCACTTCATGGGGAAGTGGATAGCCCATTTGCTAGAGTGCTGGTATCTGCTCGTTCAATACCCACATAGTGCATCAAACTTGCACCAGTTCACCCAGCTGGCAGGAATGGGTACCTGACTTCAAAGAGGGTTGGAGAAGGTAAAGCAGCAAGGAAGAGAAGATGGACACCGCCCTCACATAAAGCTGACCCTGAGTCTCTAACACCTCATTCCCAAATGACATGAAAAGGTCATTGGATGAGCTTTACATTTTTTTAACCTGTCTTCTTATGTAGTACACTTTGTTCACTTCAGTCTCATGCCCCTCTCTTCTTAAATAGAGGGCCTTCTTCACCTCTTAAAGAACATTTTGCTAAACAATTTTGATTGGTTCCACTTAGATGTTTAGTGCACTTAAATCATTGTAAGCCTTAAAGGCCTACCAAACTTTTTTTTTTTCAAATGATGGGTTGGTTTATTGCAAGATTTGTGTCAAAGGTAAAGGTGAAGAATCTTATATCCTCTTGGCTGGCTTAGCAGTGAACATATATTTCATTGTAGCTAACTCATTGCATGTGGAAGATAAAACCCAACCCTTTCCTTCTAACACGTTTTACATGTTTTCCTATAATGCTTTGCACATTTAAAGTCTCTTTGCACATTATCATACCACTTGAACTTTTTTTTTCTCAGTAATATAGCCTTTATTGTGTGCACAGCATTAAACACTGCCATTAACTGTCAGACCCAATTGGAAAGGAACGCCCAGAACCAGGTGCGATGGTGGGGTGTGGTTGCAGCCCTATGCTCCACTGAGGGGCAAATGGGAGCAAGAAGAAGATTAACAGTCAGACATTATCTTAGTCTCTTGGTCCTGGTACTGAATTCTTTTTCCATGTCCTACCTGTTACGCACTCACTAGTCCAGAGCTCCCCATACACTATCAATCTGGGGACTGCTGCAGTGTATCCTTTAAAAATTATTGTTCTCATAGTGTCTCACACCAGTGGCTGATAGCCTATATAACTAGTTGCATGGCCACAAGATCACAGATGTTTCCACTGTTTGCATACTTCTGTGTACACTGTCATTATGCCGTTTATCTTTATAGTAATCATTAACTCGACTTCAACACCTGACACAAGCATGTCCATTTACCAATAATGTGATTTCTTTGAACAGGTGAAAATGTCAGTATTTAAAAGATTGTATTTCATGAACACAAAGAAATTGTTGGGAACTGTCATTTAATGAACTGAATCCAGCTATTGTGAGAAAATCTGCTTTATGTTATGTCTGATAGTTTTACCTTGGAAGCATCAGACCTACTGGTCAGAGTGATGATGTCCAAACCTGAAGAAATATAGCTAGCTGGTTAGTTATACTGTGAAACTATCATACCTACTGGTTAAAGTGATTGTGTCCAAACCTGAAGGAATGCAGCTAGCTGGTTAGACATAATCATGTGACCCAGCTGTGGAATAGGTACCCGACTCCTTACAGGGCTAGAGAAGATTCCAGAGTCAGTGGGAACTCTAACATCTCCACTTACTTTAAGGTCATGGGGTTAATATTTTTTATGCATTCATTCTTATGTAAACCAAGAATAGAAATGATCTGTAATTCTTGTTGGTGACATTTTTCCAATATTTCAGGAAGTGTTGAGCAGTAGGGAGAAGAGAGGCAATGGGGTTGTTTGAGACTGTGAAGAAGTACAAGAACCAGGACTACAATGCTCTCAAGAAAGAGTGCAAAAAAAAGGGCACATTATTTATTGATCCAGAGTTTCCACCAGATGAAAGGTCTCTATCATCAACACCTGGCAAGTTTGGCAACATAGTTTGGAAACGACCAAAGGTTAGTTTTGCAAAGTGCATCATGAACTGAACAGCAATGAATCATAAATTGTGTACGTTTACAGTTTGTTGTCTTTGCCCAATAGCTGTATTTTAATGAGAGCTTGAAATCAGCTAAATTTCCATTTCTTCCATTAAGAAATAAGATTTGTGAAAATGTACTATATTTTATTCTACTAATAGTTTTTATTTTGCAATACTTTATTGTGTCCGAGCAAATGATTGAGACTTGAAATTTTATCAAAAAGGCCTTCGGTTCATTTCAAGGGGAATAAAAACAAAACAACAGAATAAAGTATGCATCACAAGTTACATATATACAGACAGCATACTTTATTTATATTTAATAGTCAGCTATTAATTTAAATGTTGAATTTCAAATGCCTTATAGATATAGTTTGTTGCGTTGATAGATGTAGACTCACTAACATTAGCTAATAGCAAGGACAAACAAAAAGCTAGCAGATGATGGATATTTTTATAAATGTGCATCCTTCTCAAGTCTACCTTGGATAGAAGAATGTAAAATGCAATTCTGGTTCTGTAACACCTGAACAAAAGGAACATAATAGTACATTAACATTTTACTAATACTAAAATATGAACAATGTGGCTTAAGAAATGAAATCTCAAACCAAAATTGAATTAATGCATTACAGACCTGTATGTATTGGACATTGTTCAGGTATTTATGTAAAGGTGTCGAAAGGTCAGAAGGTTGCTGGACACCAAACATGTTTAGCTTGACACAAACATGAAAGCGCTGACTAGTGACAGTTCTCTCTCCCCAGCCCCTCTACCCTGCCAACCCACCTCACTACCCTATTACACCTAGGAATAGTATATTGCTAACTTATAATTTGATTTCTCTGTTTGGTATTCTTTCCCCAGACATTTGTTTATACAAAAAAGAAAAAGAAAGACAAAATTACCAATCCTCCCCAACCCCACCAACTCTCATCAGGCCTGCTCATAGGAATGTGCATGTGTGCGTTTAGAGTAGAACATTTAGTTGTTACTTGTTTTAGTTTCCACACAAATATGACATGCCTTTAGACATTTTTTTCACACAGCAAAAGCTACTGCCTTAATTCACATTTTTGCTGGTGAGCCAATTGCAGTAGGCAGTGGGCTACACAATGGGCACAAGATGTATGACTGCTATAAAGTTAACTGCAAGCTAAAAGCCTCTTTAACCATTTACAGATGTAATTGCATGTCCTTCTAATTTTTTGTTGTTGTTTTTTTATTTGCAAAAAAGCATCTGATGATTTCCCCCTGCCTCCCCCCCCTCTCCCTTATCATTGTTTCAATGAAACAACATGGAACAAAGTGACGAGGACTTATTGTAATATCATAGTGTTTCATGTTGTTTCTCTAAAAAAAAAAAATACAATTTAAGAGGAATTGGCAGTGGGTGTCAGCTGTTTATTGTAAATTTTGTTTTGTACACAGCAAATCTGTGACAATCCGAAATTGTTTGTTGCTGGAGCGAGCTCGGGGGACGTAACTCAAGGACGACTAGGCAACTGCTGGTTTGTGGCTGCCTCCTCCTGCCTCGCATCTTCTAAAGCAATTTGGAACAAGGCTAGTTCCCCTTATAGTTAAAGATTATCCAACTAGCAAGGTGTGTTTAAATGGTACATGTTAATGTTCTGAATCATTTCTGCTAAAATTTTCAGGTTGCAGAATAATTATTTGTGGTCATGTCTGTTCCTGGATGGTTCATGAAGGCTAATATGTTTTGGTGTGAGTTTATTTAAATAATTTTTTGGAGTGAACTATCATCATATGCATTAAGACACTCAAGAGTGCATTTTGAATCTTATTAGAGAGGCCATGCCAGAAAGCCGGCAGCATGGATCTGGGGACTGTGCTTAGTTGTGCTCCTAAAACAGGAGTGTAGTGATGAAGTTAAGTTGAGTGTACTGTTCAAAGAAAGTGTGTGGGCAAAATATATTATGGAATGAAGTTCTGCAGCTGTGTGTTTAGCATGGCATTTGTTGCTGAAGAGAAATGTTGTCGTGCCTTTGTCCAAAATTGTGTAACAGAATTCTTCTCCATATCATTGTTAAATTCAGTGAAACTGGAAGTCGAACTTGTGTAGACTTTCATATACAACAGCCAGTCTCTTGGTGGCATTCTTCTTTCTCAGAAGTAGGACTTGAACCCAGACAAACCTGGTTACTCCATTCAAACTCTTCTAATGCCTTTCTACAGATTACAGCCTGAGAACAGTCTCCTAGTATTGCTCTACAGGTGTCCATTGATGAATGCTATGTCAGGGGTATAGACAGATTGTCTTCTTGAGTGATCCTGGATCTGTGCTTTATTAAATGACTTGGCTTTTCCTTGTCTATTTTCTGTCATCTCAACCAGAGCATGAACGCTTTCTTTGCTATTAACTTCTGTAAAAATTCAGTTAAACAGAGCAGTAGTCAAAAGTAAAAACAATTTTACAGTAATCTTTTGACCAGTTTATTTAGCAAGATGTATAAAGCAGAAATTAGCTGAGAGATAAAAGATTGTAATAAATGTCATTTTTTTTCTTGCATATGTGTTTAGCTGGTATGTATCATTGCATTGTTGCCCATTTTTGTTCATGATGCCTATAGACTATCGAAGGATATTAAGAAAGAGATATCTACGGTCCTATACTCTGAATTATTCTAAGACCTCATGTTGTTATGCTACAGGTGATTCCAGACTGCAAAAGCCAAGAGTGGGATGAACAAAAGCCAGAAGAGTATGCTGGCATTTTTCGATTTCAGTTTTGGCGGTTTGGCTACTGGACAGAAGTGGTCATAGATGACTTTCTCCCCACGGTCAATGACCAGCTGGTCTTCATCCATTCGCAAAGCCGCAACGAATTCTGGTCTGCCCTGTTAGAAAAAGCCTATGCCAAGTAATTTGATTTGCTGTCCACAATCCTTAACAATATTCCATAGCTTGACAATGAGATGCATTTAAATACAATATGAGTGTTGTTAAATGAAAGGGCTGTATTTGTGCAAATTTTTATTTCCTATGACTTCTTCATAGTAAAGTCAAACATATTGTGTCTTCTGTTGCAGGCTGTTTGGAAACTATCAGGCTTTAGATGGAGGAGAACTGAGTGAAGCACTGGAAGATTTTACTGGTGGGGTTTCCGATACTTTGGATTTGATCAAGATGGAAGTGGCAGCCAAACCTGAGGAACGTGTAGCACTCTTTGCTCGCATGCAGAAAGAGATGGACAGACACTCATTAATGGCTGCTTCTATTCCAGTAAGTTAGTACTGTACCACAAATACCACAAACAAGTAAAAGTATTATGTCTAACAATATTGTCAATCAATAACAAGAAACTCTTATGAGCCAAATATTCTTCATAAGACACTTATTACATCTGACAACTTATAGTAGCTTGTGGTAGACTTTATCGTCAAATCAGTCCAACATGAATATTGATTCGCAAATAAAACATTTTCCTCACAACAAAAACAGAAAATTTTCTTGGTAAATGTTGATGCTGTTTAGACATCTATTTGATGCATGCTTCCTTCAACAGGCAACTTCCGCAGAAGATATGGAGGTCACCACTGAGAGTGGGTTGGTCAAGGGACATGCATATGGCATCACTGCAGTGAAAAATGTCCATTTGGAGGGCTCTGGGTTGTTTGGACTGTTCAACAGGGAAAAGCTACCAATGATACGTCTGAGGAACCCCTGGGGACAGGGCGAATGGAAAGGCGCTTTTAGTGATGGGTAATATTTTACTCAAAATATTTGCATTCATTACCTGAGATCTCAGGGTGGCTTTCTGCTCAGAGGACAAGTGTACTTTAGCAGTACTTGGACCTACAGTTTGGAATTCACAGCCAGTACAGTTACCATGTACACAGACACATGAAACTTTCATCCAATACATTAAAGTACATCTTTTCCAAGTATGCTTTACAGAAGACCTCCCTTGTGCAAATGTTTTTGTGTGTATGTGCACACTTCTGTGTTGTGTGTGATGAGTAGTTTTTAGTTAGAAGCAAGCACAGTATTTAAATTGTTATGTTCATGGGCTGGCATCTTTATGCAAGTATCAAGATTGAAGCAATGCTTATAAATAAAGTATTTTAGATTTGTACATTTACATGGTTTGTTGTTGCTGTTGTTCCTGCTCAGCTACTTTGCTGTTACAATAATATAGAGACTGTATTTCCTTTCTTAAGATATAGATTCCTGGCAATTACATATTTGGAAATGAGAATACCATGAAATTCTGTCTAGGTTATTGTGTGTAATTTTCTTTGTTATTTGTGGATGCAGTTCAAACATTCTGAATTGATTACTTTCAAGATATTTTGCTATCAAATTTGTCAAACAGATTTACATTTGTTGGCAGGTCTGTTGAGTGGAAGAAGATCAGTGGCTCAGACAAGGAAAAACTAGGACTGACGTTTGAGGATGATGGAGAATTCTGGTAAGCCAGATGTGTCCTGAATTACACAGAATCAGATTTTGCAAACAAAATGTAATTTTTTATGAAATGTTGGCAGCCATGTAATGTGCATCTTCATGTAGTTATTTTCTTTCCATTTATTTTAATCACTAAATGTTATCATGTTTGTGTTGATGTTAATCAGGATGACTTTTGAAGACTTCTGCAAGTACTTCCACCAGACAGCCATATGCCGTGTTGTGAATACCTCATTTTTCTCAATCAACAAGACATGGCATGAGGGTCTATCCCATGGTGCTTGGACTAAACCTGAACGAGCTGGAGGTTGCCCAAATCACAAGGACACTTTCCTGAAGAACCCCCAGGTTTGTACGCTTTAGCTAAGTTGAGAGGCTGGATTTTACAAGCAGAACTTGAAGAACTGAAATTTGATTTGTAGGTTTTGTTTACCCAAACAAACAAAAAAAAAGAAGAAAATGATTTGTTCTTATCATTCGTATTTGGTTTCAGGCTACTGTTCTTCCTTTCTAGCAAACTGTTACTTTGTTGTAATTTACTTGTCCTATCACTTTTGCTTCTTGTGATTTATTGGTGTTTTAAAAAATATGAAGTAAATATAATGAGGTCTTTAGAGAAATAAACATACAGAAACTTGATCTGACCTCAGTTTGTTCTGTTTGTTGAACAGTATGCATTTGACGTCACAGATGATGACGATGAGTTCATGATTCAACTAATGCAGAAAAGTACTCGAGACAAGGAAGGGACAGCGAACAAAACCATTGGTTTCACTGTGTTGAAGGTGAGGCAAGTATGAAAATGTTTTGCATGATTATGTATTTGGACTGTGTTAAGTTATATTAGCTTAATCTGATATATTCCATGAAACCATAAGCAGATTTTTATTTTAACAGCTAAGAAAGGAAGCAGAGCTTGAATGCTTTTGTTCTTGTATAAGAAGATAGTAAATCAAAGTCAGTGATGAGAGTATCGCACAAAGTTACACATGAATTTAAATATGTTACAAATTTGTTTGTGGGTCATTGACTTTATCCTGACCTGGGTTTTTATGTACCAGGTGGAAAATAACAGGAGATACCGTATTCATAACCTATCACTTCAAGAAAAGGTCTTTTCTACTGTGTATCGTGACAGTCGCTCAATGTTTATGCGATATGGTCCAGTAAAAAAAGGGAGATATGTGGTTGTGCCTTCAACATTTGAGCCAGATCAAGAAGCGTCTTTTTTGTTGAGAGTCTACACAAGTTCAGCTAACAATTTTATGTAAGAGAGCATGCCTGTACAATCAGCATGGTTCAGAATGAAATGCTGTTTTACAGTATTCTGTGATTTAAGTGTAAAGTTTATTGTACGCTGGTTGTGAAGAAATCGCTTACATGCTAGATTTTGATGTTGCTATTTTGTTAATGGGCATTGTAGGGAGGGAGTTATACATGGGCTTTTTTTTTTTCAAGCAACACATTCATTATTGTGTGTCTAATGCCCTCTTTTGCGTAGATGCATGCAGTGTAAACAAATACTGAGCAGTTTTAAATTTGTTAAAGTTTATCTTGGTGTGCTGTGCTCAACTGTGTTAATTTTTGTGTTGAACTGTTAAATTATTATGGTGAACTGTTTCTGGCAGGGTGCTTAATCATGACAAGCCTGTCAAGCACTGGTGGAACTGCTGTAGCAAGACTCCAGTCATGGTTACCTATGTCAAGGTCATAAAGGCAACAGGATTGGAAAAACAAGACACACGTGAGTCTCATATTGACGTAGTTTTCCACACTAACCTTTACAATCATCTACTATCTTAAACCTGGCCATATGCTACAGCATTGTCAGAGATGCTTGAGTGTAGTGCTTGCTGTAGTTAAAGAGCTACAGATAGCTTTTCATGCAAAACATCTTGTACTTGACTATTGGTCATAGTCACGAAAAAATGTGAAAAGTAGCCTTTAGAAAACAAATCATCACAAGGTCATTAGTGAAAGCATGCATATATGTTGAGAAACAATGTAAACTTTCATGTTTGAAGTGGCTGTCATAGTTGAAAGAGATTTCAACAAGGTTTCCTGATTTGATAACTCCACTTGACTGGTGCCAATAGCCTTTATTTGTGAGCTTGCTTTACAGTAACAGCCAATAATATAAGCTCAGAGGTTATTCTAGAATGCAGCTTTGCAGTATTCCAGAAAAAACTTGCAGAAGAATACATGGTTTTAATTAAAGCACCTGTGGCAATATCCAAGTTGATAGTTGGCACACATTTGAAAATAATTGTAGGTGTTCCTGAGGATGAGTTAATAGATTTTTCTTTTTACCATTGTGTTGCTTCCAGCGATAATAAGATATTGATGCAATAAGATATCTTGTTATCAATATATGGATATAATATATAATAAGATATCTTAAGAAAGTATTGATAGGATATCTTGAGAACATGATATTAATATATTTTAAGACCAAGATATTGTAATCTGACCATGTACAGGTGGAGCAGACCCTTACTGTATCATTAAATGTGAGGGTGAAACAGTGTACACACGTGCCATCCCTAACACTGTTGATCCTGAATGGGGAGAATCTGCACTATTCTTCCGCAAGAATCCTGTGAAGTCTCCAATGAAAATCCAGGTATTTTTCTGTTTTTGCTAAAACTTTAAAAGAAAAATGTGTTTGTGGTTACAAGGGCAGTGGTGATGATGTTGCACTGAGATGTTCCCCATTACTGTTTCAGATTTGGAATAACAATGTTCTTCGAGATCAGTTCATGGGCAAGCATGTCTTCTTATCTGCAGATGATATGCAGGCACAGGTTCTTGAGGTTGATCTCTTTGGACGCAAAAGTGAGAGCACTGTGCAGAAACCTGGCAAGTTGTACCTACTCATAACACAGTCCCGCCAGCTTCTCTCTGTCTAACAC
Organism: Pomacea canaliculata; assembly: GCF_003073045.1. Classification (NCBI taxonomy): domain Eukaryota; kingdom Metazoa; phylum Mollusca; class Gastropoda; order Architaenioglossa; family Ampullariidae; genus Pomacea; species Pomacea canaliculata. Next base: position 10,535,283 of record NC_037603.1, read on the forward strand.
CCAGCTGTTGACCATTAGTTCCTTTCTGGCACGTGACGTGAACAGCCCTTAAACAGCCTGAAAACAATTTTATTAAAGTATTGACTATTATTTTACTTTTTTATTCATGCGCCTGTCATTCTCTAGTCTCTGCATTCTCAGATTGTCATTCATTTCCTCATAGATATTTGCAAACATGCTAGTCTTTCACTTTTTTCATTATTGATGAAATTCATTTATATCATTCAAGAATGACATCTGGCTCTACAAATGTACAGATGTGCACTGTTTTGGCACCCATAATAAGTTCTTCTTGAGGACAACAACGTGTGTTGACTTAATTTATTAAGGCATCTTGAACATCATTATTTCACGAGCCATACTGTTAAGCCTCTGAGATTTTGTACTGGTCTTGATTTTAAGATTTGCATCATTCACTTCACAGTCTTAAGTTACATTTTTTTAGGCTTTTTTATTTTTGGACATGTATTTGTGTAGACTGAATTCTATTACTACAGCTAAATGCGTCCAATAAGATATTTTTCTAAAAAATACTTTAACTATTTGTTATTGAAAATGATGCTTCAGAAAGATTCACAAATGTGATCATCAGTCCTATGTCTTAGTGCCTTGCTTGTTGAAATATGCAAAACTAGTGAGGTATAAAACACTAGACTTTAGGATGAGACTTTTTGCAGTGTCTAACTGCAGAGCTTTGTGCTCATTAGAGTGTAAAATGAATAACTGCTGTATTTATATATTTATATCTACATATAGAGAATATGATTACAGGATGAATGCACATTTGTTATTTCAGAACTGCTCATATGTTCTATGCAACTTGTAGTAGACATACTAGTCATATCACTGATGGGGAGGGTGGGAATTAGTTAAACTGATGGTCAGTTTTGTTTTTGTTTTTTTAAAGTGCATATTATTTACACACCAGAGTTGCTATCCTTAAAAATAAGGAAAATAAGGCTCGGCCTTGCTTAGGAGAAATAACATAAGGGGAAATCTGTTACCAAGTCTATTTTGTGTTGCTCTCACATTTCTATGCGGTTTATAACTATAAAGAGGAGATCAACTAAGCTACCCCTTTATAGGCTAAATTCATTTAAGTGCTCTCATGAGGACTGTGACTTGTCACGGACACAGCCTCTCACCAGAGCAACACACACATGACGTCCATACGCGTTCTTTCATCACACAAAGGGATTGCCTGAGGCTGTTCAAATCATGTTATTAAGTTGCTCAGGATTTTACGGAATAGAGCACAGATAATTATATTCATACAAAAATGTCTCCATACACAGTTCGTTGGGGAAGATGGTGAAATCTAAGATAAGTAAACGTATGGTATTGCGATAGTTTCTACTCCAAAGGCTATCGAATAGTCTGGGAAGGTGATTTTTCCTCCTTCTAAAGGGCTCCAACTCAATGAGCCCACGCCGCACAAAACAGTCGGTGATGTCCAGGGACATTCACACTAACACACGTCTACCCTTCCTTGAATAATCTTTTAGGCAGACACACCTGACTGCCGACAATACACTTCAGGGTCTCAGAGCCAAAGGTGCTGACTCGGCAGATACACCCGGCTGGTGATACACTTCAATAACCGGGAACAGCGGGTGCTGACTGGGCAGATACACCTAGTTGCTGACAATACTCTTGGAGTCGTCTTTCCCTCTCTGGTTAATTCCTTCTTCTAGGCGATTCCTCGTCTAGGCAAGGTTAATACACCAAGGGTCAGCATCACGCCACCTCCAGTGTCGATGGACACTGCTCTGCTCTGTTAAGTAATCTCACTAGGGAGATTTACAAATCGTGACTCAGGCACGTCTTCCTCCCTCACTATCTCGGGCCTGAGTACTTTGCTACCCTTGCTTTCGCCGAAACTTCTACCACTGAACATTGCACACCCATCACTCTGTGTCATGGTTAACCCTTTTCCCACTAACATTCTCATTCATTCTCCACTACATGTTATCCACCTTTACAATTCATGGGTAGCAAAGGAGTTAAACTAACCTAAAAACATGGAGGTACGGACTGGTCCGTGACATGACTATAGCATGGCATAGCTAGTGATATCTATTTTAGCAGCATTTTAATCTGAATATGCTTTTGTTATTTTTTTTAAATACTTGCTTTTTTAATTTTTATGCTTGCCTTTTGAAGTTGACTTTATATCACTTTCTTGTTGATAATGTGGGTTTCTTTTAAAATATTTAAATATTTTAGAACAAACCTAAATAGTTCTCTGTTTTGCTGGTGCTGAAGATTCTTGTCGCAAACATATCAGAACTTTCTGAAAATCCTTTATGGTCATCTCTTCCTGTTCAGTTTACATGTACATACTACTGTTATTGCTTTGAATTGTGTATTCTTTTATAAATCTATAAATACACTTTATACCATTGTTTATATATACTGTGAAAATGGAAAATACATTTATATTGTTAATTTTTTTATTATAGAATTATGGGGTATCATGGAGTGGTTTATCATGAAAGATTTAAAAAGAAACTTGAGACATTGTTTTGCAGATGTACCTGCAAACATAGAACAGGCCAGTCCATTTAGTAGTTTGGCTGTGATGGGTAAATTAAGTTGCAATAAATCTTTGTTGATTGTTAGCACTTTGTAACTACATGTGTAAATAAACATAAATAATAGGGAAGCTTTAATGTGGGTCTTTACAAAGTGACACAGATGGACAAGCTCTTTCCATTATCTTTTCTAATGCAGCCGTGTCCAGTTTTCAAGTTGTGTTATCATTCACTTGTCTTGCACCCAATAGAACTAACAGGAACTCTAGTCACGATATTATTGTAAAAGATATAAATAGCCTAACAAGTGTAGACAGAACAAGTATTAATTGTTGAAGTTAGTACAACAGTACTTGTTGATCATTGTTGTCATCTGCCCATTGCTGCTGTAAAATATCTTAGATGCAGTTTTTGATTTAGTCTTGTGTAAGCTTGGAAAACTGAAAGGTTATGGTTGTTCATAGACTGTAAATTAATGAAATGTCAAATCTGCAAGTGCACAACTCTGTGTATTCTCTGACACAAATGCTAGAGGGCAGTACGATTGATTTTTTTTTTTTCATGACAGATATTGTTGTGGAGAGAAGCATTCATGTCTTTGAGCATAATTTTTATTTATAAATGGAATCTTAGGAAGTGAATGACATAATGCAACTCACTGTTAGGCTCAGCATCTTTAGATGTGTCATTTTTTAAAAGACTCCATGTGCTATTTTTGTACACTTGTGTCCCAGCAGGAGAACTTTCACCAGATATAGAAATTCTGGAATCAAACAGATTTGAAGATATGTACTGTTAGAAGTCAAAAGAAGGTACTATTAGAACTAAAGCTGACCAAATTTGGGGGGGGAAAACTTATAATTTGTTTTTTGAATTGAGTCCTTATCTTCTACCTTTTAGTCTCCATAAATATTTAAAGCTGTAGGTGGTTTCCATGTATTAATAGATTTATTTAAAAATAATTGAGGAGAGAGATTAGAAATGGCAGGTTTCTTTGCCTGGGTTTGCTACAAATAAATAAACATTGATATCTTTATTTTATCATGCATTGAAAAACATTGGCTAAGTGCCCTTGTGTCTAGCAGTTTCACTGTGCATTTTTCAGATTTTTTTTAAATACTGAAAAACATTGATGGCCTTTCTTGCTTACCTGATTTTAAGTTTGTTGTTATCTGCGTTTTTTACCAAAACATGAAAGACTCTGGTTTGTTTTCCTGACATTTTGAAGTCTTTTGATTTAAGCATTGCTTTTGCTTTCACTAAAGCTATTAAGTTATGTCACTTTATATTCGGCATTATATGTCACAGGCATCTTTTGTTTGGACCACTCAGGCAAAAACATCAAGTCCCATCTACAATTTTTAACGGTTTGGTCAAAAGTCTTTTGTACACAAATGTGCCATGAGTGAAATCCTGTGTGTTTTTTTTCATGTCTAATTAAACACTTTAATGATTTATAATTGTGCTTAGCAGTATCATAAAGGTTTTTATTGTTTTTTCCACATTTCCTTGCAAGTTATTTATGGGATTATTTTACAAAATATATGTAATGCTTATACCACAAGTGATCAGACTTGGTTTCCTGTGCCAGTTATATACAAGTAGCACCTTTATTAATAGTGTTACAGTTAGTTGAGTTTAGGGCACTCTTGGTTCCATTTTCATTAGAAATAGCTGCATATATCTTTTCTTTTTGCTATTGCTTGATTTAACGCTAACCTAAAGAGGTTTAGTTCCATACATTTAAATGGATTGAAGCATTTGGTGCAAATTTTTTTATTCATTTAAGCTAAGCAATAAACATGCATGGTGTACATTTTTCCCTAGTCCACAGTATAGTTTATTGATTAGCATTTATTTGTGGAAAAGTAATTTTTATTTAATTTATTGGAGGAGTGTTGCAACCAACTTTGTCCATGAAATGAAGATCATATATTGTGAGGATTGGGTGCCATTGTTTTCAGGAAGTTGCATATAGTTCTTTTAAACACTTTTTTTTAGCAATCTGAATATTTTTCTTTGAAAGCTGAAATTGTTGCTTAGCATATTTGCTTATTTTAGAAAGCGATTTGTTCTCCACACAAACATGCCTGATACTTTTGTGATATTTATAAAAATGTATTTTTTAAAGCTTCATAATACCCTTTGATCACTACTTTTTATATTTCTTATATTACATATAAAAAAAAATTTTAACTTGCTTTTGGAAATTTTGACATGGTTCCTTAGTGTGGCTTGACCATTCAATTAAAAATGAAGGGTCTGTAATACATGCTTCTGTACACATCAAGTATTCTTGTGTCTGTGGTAAGCTTGACTTCATTACATCTGAATGAAAGCAGCAATATCCAGTAGCACTGAGCTTGTTGAGTGGATGTAATGTTCTGCTGGTCCTCCTGTTTCTTATTTTACTTCGCACATTAGCCCGTCACATACAGCGAGGAATGCCATTGGTCATTCACTCACCAACCAATCAAGTAGTGTTCACTTGTCCCTTACAGTTTGTCCTCAATCATCAGTTTGTACACAAGGCGGGGATGGGATAGGTCCAAAATCAATGAGTGCTTATATGCCCTCTTGCTTTCGTTGACTACGCATTTTTAGTCTTTTGATTGATTAAATTTCATAATGGAATTCGATAGAGAATATTTTAAGAGAAGAAAGATTAGAGCATGTGCTAAGAAACATTGAAGAACTAAATACTGAACACGTGTTTGTGAGCGAGTGAACTAAATTCTTGCACAGTTCGAGTGTAACTCAGTTACAGTCGTAAACGATGGGGAGAAGTTTGAGAATCTCAAAATAATTGCGAATCCGATTTAATGGGTTCTACAGTTTCATCAGGTGTTAGAATCATTATTCTAACACAGTAGTATAGTCATTTGTCTCTAAAATGAAGCACACCTACATGTAGATAAGTTTACCTTGCTTTACCTGAGACAATGATGCATCTGCCGATATGCTAGACTCGTTTGTAGCAATCAAGTTTATTATACTACCATCAGCTCTACTAAGTTTAGTGTAAAATTCTAAAAGGTGTGCAGGTAGTGGTCATTTGAAATAAACATATTGCTTACTGGTTTTATATCTTTTCGAATAGGACTGTAATACTATCAGCAGGTTGTTTTTACAGTGTGTTTCATACTTTTAAAGCTCTTTGCAGACAGAAACTTTTAGTTTAACTCAAGCCATGAGTTGTGTGTGTCTTTTAGTTATTATGCTCTCATAAACTGAGCAGGCTTCCTATTAAGAAGATTGAGGAAGCTCTCAAAACCCATTTTAATGCCCCACAGTCTTAACCTTTTGACCTCCCGGTTGGTGGCACACGGAATCCCAGGTGAGCCACGTTAGATTACTCTGCTTCTCTCCTGATGTAATAGCAGTTAAAAGACAGCATGACATGACGATGACACAACAGCTGCAGGTGAGCTCAGTGTACTCAGGGTTGTGTGACTGCTGGACCGTGGGCTTTATACCCCCGAGCCACTTGCCTGATGTCTGTGGGGTATGACAAGCCTGCGGCCTCTCCCCTTCGTAATTGCTCCTGTGGGGGGTAATTATTGACCCGGTGACCGCGCAGAGCGGGGTGGGTGGACTAGCGACCGGATGTAGGTGGGGGGATATGTGTGTGATGTCGTGCGTGAAGGTCCGGGAAAGAGGCCAATGGTCAGAACGTGAGGAGACAGCGCCGAGGTGTGAGCACAATTCATCGAGAGCGCGAAAAAGTATTGTGTTTGGTTTTTATGGAGAGAAACTGCATCTACCGCTACATTGATGAGATGGAGAGGTAAGTGCATGATGAAAAAAATTGCAAGGATACACCTACATTTATGCATGCTTGTGTACATGTAAACATAATCATTTTTGAATATCTGTAGCACTCTCTAAGCAAGCAACAGTTTATCTTTCTGCCTTTTTTTTTTTTTACCCCAAACCAACAAGTTTGAATCTTTAAGCCCAAGACGCTTACATAAATATATATATAAATCATTTACATGTTTGGATCTGCTAACAAGAATTATAATAGTAATTTACTGGTTTATTCAGCAGATTATAAAAATATACAATTTTATAAAACATTTTCTTCTGTTGATACAGGCGACGTGAAGAACGTGAAAAAATACAAGCATGTGGTGTTCCAGAGGTATGGGGAGACTCTCCCCCACCTTCTGACAGGTTAGTTTATAGATTAGAAAATTTGAAAAAAATTCCTCATATATTGTAACAATAGTGTAACAACAAAGCTAGAGGTTCCATGGTAGTGGTCTTCAAGATGGGATTGTAAGTAGTTCACATAAAGGGCTCTGTGGAAAAAGTGGAGGGCAAGTATCTATCAACTGCTCAGTGAGGAGAGTGTTTGCCAGTCAGTGATATATTGTGACTTTTGCATTGTGTCCTTCGCTTGATAAAGTGAGAACACTAATTGCATGTATGTAGTGATGATACAGATAACTGATAACTTGCTATAACATTGTACTACTGTATAAAATAGTTATTAAGTGTATACAAACAGCTAATTGTGGTGCATTCAGTCAGCTATGTGTGCGGCATTGACCTGACAAGATTGAAATTCTGTAAGTTTTCAGCTCAGAGGATGAGATGAGACACGAGAAGAAAAAGAAAGGCGAGCAGAAAGATAGGGAATGCGATGTGCATTCTGAAGGAGGTAAGAAAGTAAAACTTGATCTACTACCTCCTGTCTTAAAAAAATTTTGAACATACAGCGAAACTTGGGTTTTTGTTTACCTTGATTATTGTCAGTTTCGGTTTTCGTCGATTTTTATTTCTCTCAAAAATTTATCTTTGGTCTTGTTGGCGTGCCCACATGATCTTGCTGCTAATTTTGTGAAAAGAACGTGCGACCCATGTGTTCTCCCGCTCAGTGAGGCGTTGTTTCTCGTGTGAGCATCACGTTTAGCCAATAATTCTATTGCTTCCCTTGTTTTTGTGTTTATTTTTGTTTAATTTATTGCAAGTGCTAATACTATTTATAGCATGACTTTATTGTCTATTCTCATTGCACTTTTGCAATGCTAAACAAAATCACACAGAAGTCACACAAAGGCCTTCTAAGCACATGAGCACCACTCTTTATACAAGAATGCACACGCACAACGACAACACACCTATTAAAAAAATGCATCTTCCAAATTTGTTTTTAAAAACTGTCCGCAGTGCTATGATGCTAATTGTACATTTGTCTCACGTGATCTCAAAACTGGCAATCATGATGAAACAATGTTTCAGGGAGAAAGAGAAAAAAGCATAAGAAAAAATCCAGCAAGAGCAAGAAGCATAAGAAAAGGTAATTACTTTTATCCTAAAGTTCTTTTATTTAACTTTTGATTTTGTTACCTTTATTAAGGTATGTTTTGTAGGCTTAAAAGCTAAGTGAGATTAAAAGCGAAACTTGGAAAAGACCAAAATCAAAATGATATACTTGCAATCAACTGCCTAATTTTGAATGCCTTTGTGCATTAGGTCATGAACAGATGGGCGGACTTGGGCATATTAAGACCTGGGTGAATACAAAACCCCTTTCTTCACTTGCTGTCAGTGTACACACATACATACATGCAGTGAAAGAAGTTAGCCATTATACTTTTAAGATTACATATGGAGATTATCTCTGGTGTAAAATGGAAGTTTACCTATGATTTAAAGGTCAGTTTTACCTACTTCTTGTCTGTGTTTGTGCAAGCTGTTTAACCAAGACAGGCATAACACTTGGGGTCCAGGTTCTGGGAGTGTTTTGACTTCCATGGCACCTAAAACCTTTCGACTCTGTTTAATAACAGGCAGACATTTCTGAAAGTGTCTGCAGTTCCATGTGTCCTGTCGAGAGTTTCCTCCACTTTTATAAGGTTGATTCTGTGTACCGACATGCAGGACACAAATTGTGACTGTGCTTTGTTTTGGCTGTGCAACTTCTAAGCGCTACTTTGTGTGAATGATTATTAAAGCCTTAGTCCAGAACTACAACTCTTTTTCAGCGCAGAATATATCAAAGGTGATTCTATGGAATTCTGATAGGAAAATTCGATATAGAATAAACAGTGTTCAGACTGTTTTGAAAATTGATAAAATAATAGATTATATATATTTATGTTGAAATCCACAAAAGAGGAAAGCCTAATGTTCTTCTGATCAATTTTCATATGCAGTAAGAAAGCAAGGACCAGCAAGAAGTCAAAAAGCAGGGACTATGCGCCGTCCGACAGTGAATGGGAGTTCGTATGGGAGGAAAAGAAGAGTAAGTCTGTTACAAAAACTGGCCAAAAGGACAGACTTTTTTCTAAACTTAAGTTTGTCTTTAGGATGGGAACTATCTCAAAAATGCACATTTATCGTTTTGATTTAATTTTTGATGTGTGGAAAATGTGTACAGATAATGTTGAATTTATTTTTTATTTATTCTATGGTTTTATGGATATTGTAGGTAAAATTCTTATTTACCAGATATTTCCTTGATAGATTATGTAAATCTGTAGAGTAGCCTCTTGGTTTGTGATCATTCAGTAAATTGAATCTGGTGTGCAAAACTTGTCTGTTCCAACAGAACCTGGTGAGGAGGAAGAAGAAATATTTATCGGTCCCAAACCTTATGTAGAAAGCACTGCAGAGAAACCTTTGGAGTAAGTAAACATAATTATGATGTATGGCTGTCAGCTCTTTGGTGGTGCAATCAATTTTGTAGGCATTTAAAAAAATTATAAATATATATAAGGACCAGGGGAACCTGATCCTATCTTTATTCTCTTGAATCAACATTGCACACTATGAAAAATCAACACTGTATGCCATACCTCTGATTTTCACGAAGTATTTTGCGATATAGTCACAAAATATCCTTGACTTCCACACCAGTGTTTGTCAGTTATGAGCCTGGCATATCTGTTTTCTTCTGCCTTACCACGTAGATCTTGTAGTCCAGTGGGTAATTGGACAACATGGTTTTTAAACAAGTTCGAAAATTGTGTGTTCTGTTTTATATCATTTAGAAATATTTAGATATATATATATGCTATTAAACTGACATTTTGTCCTCTGACTTAACATTAACAGCTATGGCAAGGCCTTGTTGCCTGGTGAAGGAGCAGCCATGGCAGCCTACATTGCTGAAGGCAAAAGAATTCCCCGTAGGGGTGAGATTGGCTTGACATCTGATGAGATCCAGGCATTTGAACAAGTTGGCTATGTCATGAGTGGTAGCAGGTATGAACTTTCTCTTAATACTTTTTTGTCATCTTTTAGACGGTTATTGGGAGAAAGCTAATAAGTTACATAAAAGTGGATTTCTTTTTCAAGAACTGATAAGGTATTTATGAAAAATAATACTGTCATGCAAACCGTGTCTCAATCATGACTTTAAAATAATATAAAATACTATTTTGTATTTCAGACATAGACGTATGGAAGCTGTACGTCTTCGAAAGGAGGGCCAAATTTACACCGCGGCCGAGAAGAGAGCTCTCACTCAGTTCAACCACGCTGAGCGACGCAAGCGAGAGATCAAAATTCTTTCGCAATTTAAAGAAATGGTCCATCGCAGGACACATAAGGAATAGGCTTCCTTCATGTAGAGAGCTTTTTTTTGTCTGGCATAACGATGACTTCCATATAGTATACACATCATAAACAGAGATTTATATTTGAAATATTCGAAACTTCAGTGTTCTTATGAAGTAGAGGTGTACACACAGACTGTTTATGTCTTTGAAATGAGATAGGGCATTTGTGATTCAATTTGATTTTCATAAATGAAACCTACGTTGTTTACATTGGACAGGCACATTTGATCATTGAACTTTGTATTTGTACAGCAAACTGCTGGATGGTAATGTTAAACAAGTCATTTGTAAATAAAGTTGTCAAATTGATTGTAGACTCCATCATATTAGTGTGCACATAAAGTATGGGTAAGAAAGAGCATGATGCAGTACCCAGTTTTCTCTATTTTTCCAAGATTTGCGAGTTTTTCTTCTCGTCAACTTTGTAGCAGAAACCGTTATATTGTGTGTGTAGATTAATCATGCAGAGAATAATAGGTCATAACATTAAAATGATAAAATATTTGCAGCAGCCAGATAATATGGCATTTAAAGAGTAACATTTGGAGACGAAACCAGCAATAGGAGTATATAAAAGTATACACATTTAAAATAATAATAAATCATGCATCATTTGTTCTGATTCCACGCATACACAGTCAACACAAGTCACATATAATTAAATACAAAAACTTTACTTTTTTAAAGCTTCAGTCATTCACAATTTGAAAAAAACAAAGAGACCTAACTATAATGTCAAGAAAACACTCGTAACCTCCAATCAAAGCAGTCACATACATGTTGAATCATACACAAATGAAAAAAAAACCCCAGTAAACAGAGAAATACTGACTTTTTTTTACAAGCTGTTTCTGGGCTATTAGAGGTTTTCCTATAAAAAATTGAAAAACAGAACATTTGTAAGGAAAAAGCCATGCAGCTAACTGACTTCAGAAAAAAAAATGGTGTTGGTTGCAATTGTCTCTTACTGATGTTGAATGATGTGACTACAATAATGGCAAAAGTAGCACTGAGAAAAGATTACTTATGGAGATTATCTCTGGTGTAAAATGGAAGCTTACTTTCCCCTATGATTAAAGGTCAGTTTTACCTACTTCTTGTCTGTGTTTGTGCAAGCTGTTTAACCAAGACAGGCATAGCACTTGGGGTCCAGGTTCTGGGAGCGTTTTGACTTCCATGGCACCTAAAACCTTCGACTCTGTTTAATAACAGGCAGACATTTCTGAAAGTGTCTGCAGTTCCATGTGTCCTCTCGAGAGAGTTGCGTCCACTTTCACAGCGTCGATTCTGTGTACCTACATGCAGGACACAAATTGTGGTTGTCCTTTGTTGTTTTGGCTGTCAACTTCTAAGCACTGCTTTGTGTGAATGATTGTTAAAGACTCAGTCCAGAACTACAACTCTTTTTCAGTGTAGAATATATCAATGGTGATTCTATGGAATTCTGATAGGAAAGTTCGATAAGCAGTGCTCAGACTGATGAAGTTTGATAGGATAATACATATATTTATGTTGAAATCTCCAAAAGAGGAAACCCTAATGTTCTGATGATCAATTTTCATATGCAGTAAGAAATCACGAAAGACCAAAAGATCAAAAAGCAGGGACCATGAGAATTCTGACAGTGAGATTGAGGATGGTGAATGGGAATGGGTGGAAAAGAAGAGTAAGTCTGAAACAAAAACTGGCCAAAAAGACATACTTTTCTAAATTGAATTGAAGTTTGTCTTTAGGATGGGAACTATCTCAAAAATGTGCATGTATCATACAGTTTTGATGTGTGGAAAATGTGTACAGATAATGTTGAATTTATTTTTTATTCATTCTATTGTTTTATGGATATTGTAGGTAAAATTCTTCTAGATATTTATCAGATATCTCCTTGATAGATTATGTAAATCTGTAGAGTAGCCTCTTGGTTTGTGATCATTCAGTGAATTGAATCTGGTGTGGAAAACTTGTCTGTTCCAACAGAACCTAGTGAGGAGGAAGAAAGACTTATCGGTCCTAAACCTTAAGTAAAAAGCACTGCACTCAGCTCTTTGGTGATGCCATGAATTTTGTAGGCATTTAAATAAATATATTATATATACCAGTGTCGTCTTAGTCACCTTTGGTTGCTGACAGCTGTAACAGAGACTCGTGAGAGACTGTCAACCAGTGAACGACGGCGGCAGTAAAGAGGAAAACAGCCCCCTACCCTCATCTGACACCAGGGCAACAGGCAGCTGTCTCGCCGATAGCGGAAGACATGGCAAAGGTAGCAAGTAAGAAAGAAATGAACTCTGGGCAGCCAACCTTCACTGTATTGGTGACAGGCGCTAACCGTTGCTCCACCGGACCGCCTATGCGTGGAAGGGAAGAATGTGAAGGAAAAAAAAGTGCATGACGGATGATACATGAGACTAGTGACGAGAGTTCACCCAGAGATTTTCGCTTGGGCAGGAGTGTGTGGGGGGGATTCCCAAGGCAGCCGCGGAGAGGGTTGGTGCTAACTGTACAGGTGTGAATTCAGAGAGGGGAATCAGTGGATTTTTTTTTCTTGCCGAGTAAAGGAACTAATGTGGAGGAACGATTAAGGAAGATTCCGAAGACAGCCGCCTAGACGGTTGGTCCAAGCTGTACATGTGTAAATACAGACAGAGGAATCTGAGCATGCAGTTTCTTGCCGAGTAAAGGAACCAATGTGGAGGAACAGTTAACGAGGACCCACTGAAACGGATCCCTAACTACAGGAGGACCTGAGAGCGTGGAGTGTAATGCAGTTGCAAGTGTGACAGCGTACCTGCCTGGCAGCGATAGAGTGGAGGAAGAGCGTTCCTGGCGCTGAGGTTCGTGAGAGTATCCTACATCGGGAGGGCAGATGACGGGAATTGAATCTACCCCAGCTGTTCAAGGATACTGTGTTTATTGTGATTATTTTCAGTAGTTGGAGTGTAAGTCGAATCAACCCCAGCTGTTCGAGGATATTGTCTTTATTGTAACTATCGGAGAGGTCTCGTCACTACAAATTGTAAGTTGAACTATTTTGTTGAACCGTTGGGACATTAAGGTGTGATTGTTGTGGAATCTACAAACTGAGTTGAACTATATTTTGTGGAACAGTTGGGACATTAATGTGATATCTGTGGTTTATAGTCTCATTTATGTATTGATTGAACATTGGGGACTTTATGTGATATTTTTGGTATATGTCCCCTTTATGTATTGCTGTTGAGTTTTGTAAATTTAGTCGTTTCTCCCCCAATAAATTCAAGCTCCCATGTAACAGAGAAGTAAGCCCACGTGCACCCCGTCCCTGACACTAATCCAATTTTGGTGTTTTACGCCGTGCCAGCAACTGAGGCTATATCACGGCAAGCAGCCAGCCCTGTAAACAGATGCCACTTGCAGAGAAAGAACAGCGTGCCCGAGACGAGAAATGAACTCAGGGCAGTCAACCTTCACTGCATTGGTGACAGGCGCTAACCGTTGCGCCACCGGACCGTTAGGTAGACGTTCGACGCCAAGGTCAGAAGTCGTTGTTCTCAAAGGAGAAGATGAAGAAAAAGAGAGAAAAAAAAAATCAAGCTTATATGTATCTTAGTCAAGTGGATCTGCTAAACGAGTAGGCCCCGAGGACATGGGAGCCACAGCATTTTTGGAAATTGAGACTGAGTAGAAAAGCATGCGCAAGCTTATCACGGCACTGGTGGCGAAACAGACAGACCAACGCGCGTTCTGTCAACTCACAAAACGATTGCCTGAGGCTGCCCACATCATGTTCACTTCGTTGTCGAGTGGCTCAGGACTTTACAGACTACAACACCAATACGCATCACTACACAACTCGCCTCAACACCTCGTTCTAAAGGTGCCGAACATCTACACGATATATGCAATGTTTATATCAGGGGTAGTACCCCTGTTCAGTCTCAACTTAGTCCAGTTTCTCGCAAAGTATGAAGATCTTCGCACTCTCTTCTAGCAACAAAGTTCCAGTTGTATTATCTAATGACCGCACTAACAATTATAATCGTTGACTACGTTACTCACAGTTCATCGTCCCTCTTAGGGTTGTCGCTCTCCACATCTTCAAACAAACTAGATTCAATAACACAAATATAAAGGCGAAGGCCGTGCACACTGGCCGTGTCCGTCAGGCGGTGTCCGGGGTCACAGGGAGGTAGTTGGCGGTGACATTCGGGGACTCCTTGCACGTGCTGTGGGTGCTGGACCAAAGTCACGTGGATCACGGAATGGTGCTGGGAGGCGATTCTTCTTTATCCAGAATGGCTCCAATTCTTCAGCCCATACAGTTAAACCCTGTAACACGAGGTTACACTATACTACAATTCTCAACACTTCTCCAATTCACACATCTTTCTCTCCTGTTCTTGTTTACAACTTTGAAACATACATGGGTTAAAATACAATTCCATAAGCAATAACAGAAAAAGATGTCATACCTCCTCTAGGCGAGGTTAATCCACAACGGGTGAGTACCGCGCAGCATCCAGCGTGGATGGACACAACCCTTCTACTATACACAAATCTCGTTGGGAGATTTACAACTCGTGACTCGGGTACGTCTCCTTCTCTCGGTATCCCAGGCCTGAATAAATTTCCTCAACTCGTTCCCGCCAAAACCTACTGGTGAGCTGTGTTCACTAAACACTTTCTGTCACAGTTAACCCTTTCCTATCTACTGTTTTCATCCATTCATCCATACACTCAGCATACACTTTTAGTCCGTGAGTCGCAAAAGGGTTAAATATTCTGAAAAACATGGGAGGCACTGACTGGTCCGTGACAAAGCTATATATTTACGAGGGCTGTGTGCAGGGGTATATATATATATGCACCTATGAGTGAGTAGCTGTTAGTGTCAGGGTGTGCTAGATAAATATATATGTGCAGATATGAGTATGTGTGTAAAGGAGGTTACATATATATAAAAGCAGAGATGAATGTATGTGCGGGGGGAGTTACACATATACAAGCAGATATAAGGCTGTGTGTAGGTGGGGTGGTTACACATGTATACATAGCAGATGTGTGTGAGGGGGGATTATATATATGTGTGAATATGAGTAGGTGTGTGTGTGTGTGTTAGGGGGAATTATATGTAAATATGAGTAGGTATGTAAGGAGAATTATATATATAGGCAGAAATGAGTAAGAATATATGTGTACATATATCTGTGTTTATGTAAGGAATGAACCATGTAGTGCTACATTACACAAAATATTTCTACCATAAAGGTGCAAACACTGATTTTCACCTGATATTTACACTAACCGTTGAGCGCTACCTCATCTACTACCAGGTCATTCGCGACACTCACGGAATGGAGGGTGGATGGGGATAAGGAAGGTTTAAAGGACAAAACGGAGGAAAGTAAGGAGCTACCAGTGATACTCGCTGTCACAAACAAACTTCAGCTACGGAAAGAAACAAGTCAGAGGCACGACATGAATAAAGTCTGCTCTCGACATGACAAATAAGGATGAATTCGTTTTTTATCTACATTGGGTTTTTACACAGTCGTGAGAAATTTGTTGACACTTGCTCCTCACTTGTGGGTTAACAACATCCTTAACGACATGAGAGCCACGTAAATCTGTCGACACACTATCAACCTGGGGAAGTGGTCTAGTCACACCCACCCTAACACCAGACTCTTAAAGTTGTTGGACGAAAAGGGAGATCAGTTTGTGGTTTTCGAACACAGAAATTGAGAAAAGTTTTTGCAGGAAGAACACATCATACACTCCATCTCTACAATACCAGTAAACGCTTTCTTCTGATGTGTAATGTCACTACTCTGGTGGGGAATCCTAGTCACTTGACAGATGTAAGGCCGCCAAATATCAGGTACGTGTACAATATGGTCAGTATGGTGTGCGATATTCTAGGTGGGGCTTAATATCTTTTTTATTGTGCAGTACTTCTGTATAAACAAGGTTAGTATTAATAGTAATGTATGTGTACAATATTGGTTCTTAAGACCTTCTACCACAAGTACCTCTTGATGTTTAGTTATTGAGTCTATTCTACCGAGACGGGTAGAAACTGGGTTACAATGCACAAATACACATTACTGTACATGCGACATACTGTGACATTCAATGTGTTTATACCCATCATCAGCTATAATTTAATTATTGTCACCAATGTTTGGCAGCGCTGAGCGGAGAACAGATTGCTGTCCTCAAAGACAGACGACTACAGACGCTATTTCCGACATTGTCCTTGTCAGGGGACACCTCTGTCAACTATGTCTAGTCATCAGCCACTTGCTCCACAACAGGTGAGACAAGGCCAGGTGTGGTAAATTACAGCACAGACGACAAACGATGCCTCAAAAGATGTGTTAGTGGCGGAGAGGGTTGGGGTCCAAGCTACAGGGAGTTCAAGTCCAGACATGTTCCAGAGTTTAAAAAATAACGAAGCCATCAACATGTCACAGACACAAAGCAGCTGACACTTCAGATGTGGTGATGACGAGACTGTCATCAAGTGGATCCTTATATTTTGTTTACAGCGAGGTAGCAATAATGAAGAAATATATGTTCATATCACAGCAACAAAACAACACCGACATACTTTGATCATTTTTCCAATGCAATTGTGTGCATGAGTGCGAGCACGTGTATGTGTGTGTTGTGGTGTGTGTATTGAAAGGTAGTTGTGTTTGTGTATTTGCATATCAAGGTGTTTTGTGACGTAGAAAATGTTTGTGGACATATTTACTTATGTCTCGTGCATTATCAACTAAAACATTGCTTATGTTTAGTTTACTGTTTCCTTCTCTAATTATGTAAATGGTGTTTAGTTAGAGTTTTTTCGTCTAAAATGAACTAAGTGCATGTTACTACAAACATCGTAGAGAAAGCGCCGCAAAGGAAAACGTGGAAGAGAAAGTACTAGAGGCGGCGGACAGGTAAAAGTTTACTTACACGCCGTGACTGATCAACAAGCTGAACTCCTTACCGATACAGGTGAGTGGAAGTGTTAAAGATACTTTTTTTAAAGGCTCAATAGATGAACATAGATAAAAAGCAAACATGAGGAAAGTAGATACCATTCAGAAGACATTATGATGACCAGCAAATCCACGAGAAAGGCAAAGATCAAACAGAACGATAATAGTAATGATGATGCTGATACTCACAGTGATTCGCATGAAGATCACCAATAGAGGAAATGGTGATCTGTTGTCGATGTATCTTCAAAGACTTGTTAATAGCGCCATCAACCATTGAGCTTGTAAGGATACATAGCGCATTTAAAGGTAATTGTTATATAATATTATTGACAGTTTGTTGTACAACACCTTATCCTCTCTTCCTGAAAATGCATATTGAGAATCACTAGCACACAGATTGTTTGTGGGTTTTTTTTTAAAGTAAACACACGTCAGGAGGTGAAGAAGAAGACAGGCGCTGACATAGAGTTTGACCCCAACCCATCACTTGTACCAGGTATGAAGATTGTCATCATCCGCGGTCTTCCTTCTCAGATCGACGCATCAGTTAGTCTCGTCAGTCAGAAGACCGGTTCAAAGGTTAGTTTAGAAAACAAATGTATATCACAAAAGTGTATAAAGGAGTTTAACGTACGAGATAAGAATTTTTTTTTTTACTGCATCACAAATTTTTATAATGGCTGTATTCATTTTTTAATTGGCAGTATCCAACACAAGTAATGCCCCCAAAAAAAAACTAAACTAAAAAAATGATTAAAGGAAAATAGGTCATGTATATTCTAATTTACCAAAATGGTTTTGACACAGGAGACATTATCAGACCAGGCCCAGACATTCTGGCTACAGTGGGTTGAGGCCGCGTTCCCTCATCTCGACTCTCGCGCCTACTTCCTGCCTCCTGTCTACGTCAACCGCGTGCCCATGACTAGACAGTCAGCTGCTGGTCAGAATGTTCTGGTCATTCAACCAGCATCTGGACAGCCTGGTCAGTCTTACCAACTGCCCACGAGTTCATCTTCTGCTGCTCATCTGTCTAGTCCTCAGCCCCCTCCCGTGTTTGACAGTGACGTCAGAGATGACGCAGTCATGCAACGGACTTTCGTCTGTCTTCAAAAAATGTTTGAAGAGAACAGAGATGTGATGGTTGGACTGACTCAGCTTCGGTTCGGACACTACCTGGGTGAACCTTGTTACGCTGCCGCCGCTACCCAGCTACCCCGACCCTCCAACCTTCCTTCTTTTTTACCACTTAACTGGAAAAAAGGAGACTTTGATGTGCTTCTCATTCATCGACAGTACGGACTGGTAGTCTGTGAGGTGAAGGCCTTTGGTGACAATGTGAAGACTCTAAACATGTCACAGCAGAATGTAGACAACAATATTAAGAAGAAACTGAAAGATGCCGTGTCACAGCTGGACAAGGCGGAGGCCATGTTGTCTCACCTGGTGTCCGACATCGCTCCCGGTCTGCGCATCACTAAGGTCATCGCTTTCCCCAACCTCACTGCTTGTCATCTTCAACAGGCCATCTCCGGGGACACCCATCTAGTTCAGGTATAAATGTTCTCGACACAGGTCGCCATAATCAAAAAGAATGTTTCATTTTCTACTAAATACGATCACGTGCCGAACACACCACACAGGTCGTGTTTCATCACGGGTGCACTCTCTCGGATAAACCTGTAACTCGTTGTGTTTACAAAATATTTGCACAATTTCTTCTAAAGTCTTATTCATTCGTCTGTCATCCTCTGTGTAGAAAAACTTACATTACTTGCATAATAATTCTATGTATACCAAAATGTAACAAAAGGGTCTTATTAGGTTTAAAAGCACTCACCATCTCTACCACGTGAAAGTCGACAGCTTTACGTCGTCTGGACTTCCACTCGGAGACATTTTACACTGGACAATCGGTATCTGACTAATGAGTCAATCTTCAGTTTGTCCGGGCTTGCAAATGACACAATGTAGTCACACATTATAGCATACTGAAATCTTAAACAGCTTGCATACACACCCAGTTCTCTCTCCTAGACCTAGGCCAGTACAAAAAGGCTAAAACCATATACAGCACGGACTAATCAGTGACACAGTTCTTCTCTTTTTTTTATTATAGTGATACAGTATAATGTCGGGCTCGGACTTAATACTCAAGACTTTATTTTCTCTCGTAAAAGAAATTTAATGGGAATATGGTTCAAATGTTTAGAAATAGTTTTCATGGATGGAGAGTATTCATTAGATAATGTTCCTCTACTAAAAGCAAACCATATTTTTCAGCAAGAGTTGCTGCAAACTTCTGGTTCATTTACAGGCCCTTTGTGGGTGTCTGGGAATAACAGACCCCGTCGACATAACTGGACTGTGTCTTTGCTGTGATCAGTTGTCTGACCCCAAGACACCGTGTGACGTCAGTAGTCACGTGCTGAAGGAACTCGGACACTGGTGGCAGCGACGTGTGGCTGGGGCTGGACCTGACAGTCACATGACTTTACATGTGTACAAGAGTCTGGTAGCCAGGTAAGTCCCGACTGTGCTTATAAGTGGTCAAATATGGATTGTCTGTGCTGAGCTCCTATTAGCGAGACAATCAAGCGTTGCGTAAAGCATAATAAATACAAGGGATCCAACACCCACGACACCGCGTAGTGTCTCTTGTTCACACTCTACCGAGCACACCAGCGGAATCAGGGTTAGAAAACATCTTGGTTCAATAAAATATAATTAATTTTTGTGCACTAGATTCTGCGGTCCGGCGACATCAGTGACTGTGCCATGTACAAGTCCTCCACGTGTGAGTGTCAAGACCCTGGGTCAGGCCGTGTGGTGGACAGGAGAGTGCTATACTGCTGTAATCACACTCTTCCCGGAGCAAGTTCACCTGCTACACACGGCGCCTCCCACACTCTTTGTCACCGGACCGCCCGGTACAGGTAAAACTGTGGTGCTGCTGCTGATGGCCATACAGTGGCTGCGATGTGGTCACCCCGTCTACATTGTGAGTAGTTGGTGGAGGAGTCTTGCAGCGTGCATCATGTTGCATCACCTGTTGCTGCAGACAGTAAAGACACAACAGTCAGCCGGTCAGCCTCACCTCCTGCTGTATGATCTTGATGACGGTAAAGACGTGGAGAAGGCCGTCAACGACTTGTCACAGGCGGCGAGCGAAGGGTCGTTGTACGTCATCGCTGATGAAGTGGTGTAAGTAGTACAATGGGTGATGTTGTGATAAAGAAACAGGCAGATGGCGCCCTCCTTTATCTCATAATCACCAGCAGGTGTTTAACAGGTGATCATTTCTCTATAGTGGTGACACCTTTTGGAGTTCCCAGCAATAAAGGAAAATTTCTATCTCTGTTGCAACCAGACATAGATAATAAAGATGTATTGTTTTGTATTACATGAATTTGTCATCTACATTGCGTGTGTAATGACGGAGGTAATTAATGATGTCACATACGATATGCAAGCATATACACATATATTAGTGAGAGTAGAGAGTGTCACGCGTGTAATTCAGCCTCTGTAACACTCATGTCTGTGATAGTTCATACTACTTCAAGACTTTATGTGACAAGCTGCTGACACAAGTTCCTCATCTACATCTCTGGGGGGCAAGTTGTTTACATAGAGACGCACCCGCCGGCTGGCAAGTGGAATATTTAACCAGACCCCTCCGCTCTCCACCGGCCGTAGTCAGGCAAGTCCAAAAGGACAAGGTTATCACTGAGTTTCGTCGTGTCCAGCCGTACACTGAGCGAGGTGTGTCCGACCACACAGACGGCCCGCCAGTCAGACGACTATATCACCGAGGTCGGGGTCACTCAGGTGACAGGCCAGTTGACTGTGTGACGTGCGGTCGTGAGGTGGCCAGCTTCCTACACAGTCTCCGTGTTGGTGTTACAGGTAGGTGTGGGTATTGTGTAGTGTAACGTCTTTTGACAGGTGAACAGCTAACGGTGCGATAAATAACAAGCAGGTGAGTAACAGCCTTGTGAAGAAGACAGTGTGTTAGTCACGTTTGTCTGTCATGTCACGTTATCCCGTCGTGTAGTCGCTATTCATTTCCATGTGTCTGTCAGTGTGTACGCTGCATCCTACTTACAGAAGAAACTCATTTCGAATGTTAACAGAGAATGTCACGACATCATCTACCCGCGACGGCACAGCACCACCCTGCCTGCAGTGGAGAGATGTGTTGGTGTTGTACTTTTGGCGCAATGTTAGTGACGACTCAGGTGTGGTAAAGGGACTTAAAGAAGCGGGTATCCCTGTGCGGGTGATGGAGGACGATGACACTGAGGACGTGGCCACGGCCCGTAGTGACGTAGTGTGGGTGGCTCATGGAGATCGTGTTTACGGTCTCGAGAGAAAAGTCGTCGTCTGTCTGGATGATGTTTATGTCGATGTCAATGTCCGTCTTCACTGCATGTCCCGGTGTACGTCACAACTTGTGATGGTCTCACCTGACGACAAACTGCTCAGCATCTGACGTCATCGCCTCATGACGTCATTCACATGACGTAATTATATTTTCTCACAACACGAGGTGCAGTCCGTGTCTTTGTTTACACAACAACTAGAGCCATCATCAAGATCATACGCTTTGGGACTTGTTTACACGGATTTCACCCTGCGTCTTGTTTACACAACTTCAGGGCCAGGGTTAATTTAGAGGCTGCAGTTGATGATGTCACACTCTATAACAGTCTGAGATAAAATGTCTTCATGTGTCTTGTCAAGTTTAGTGTCATCTAGATGAAACAGTGGCAAGTGTGTGTGCAAATGTGGGTGCATGGTTGCTGATGATTTACTCTGTGTGATTTATGTCAATTGTTCTAAAAGTGTGGTCCGCGGACCACTATAGTCACCCCTATGCCGCTTAAACTGGTGCAAGTAGGGGTTCCTGCATGTAGTTATTGGACGCCAAGAGAATTTCTTTTATAATTTTCTCTATCTATACAACTATAAATTCTCTGTACGAGATCCGGAGCAGCCTCCTGGGGCGCTTGTGCTCGAAAATAGAAACGGTAAACTGGATCGTGGTACCACGACACAGAAGTTGTTATGGATGACATGCACTGCACCATGAACATTGAAAAAAAAAGACCACCCAAACTCTAACCTAAACCCCTAACACAACACAACTTTTGATCTATTTGTATTCAGTATGACTACTGAGAGCACTTATTTTCTTTTCAATAATAATAGTACTAGCAAAGATTTGCTCAATGCGCGAAAAGGCATCTCGGTCACAACCTTTGGCGGAAGTTGACATAGTTATCGTTCTTTGTGTCAAGGTGAAGGTCTGTGAAACCGGAAGTCTCATTTGCAGATCGACTTTGCCGTGTGGCTGCAGGTAAACAAGTCGAAATGTCAGCGAAGTATTCTCATTCTGTGCAGGAAAATCCAACTTATCAAAGTCAAAACGTGAATAACATACGGAATCTGTTTCGAGTTTTCGCAGCTGAATCAGTGTAAGTGCAACGTGCTGAGATAAGTAACATTTTTCAACTGTTAATTGCGTGCGTCCAGTATCGACTCGGTGACTGAGATGAATGAGAGATACTAAATGCTGTAAGATGGGTCATAGCGCGAAATCCCTGATGTAAACAGCGATGACGGCGGTCTCCTAGCAATCTCCATGAAGCATAGATTCAGGGGAGATAATTACATACATTTATTTTTACAGTCTAATAATGTGCATACCATCATGATATTTTTTTTTCTGTTTGTACTCTCAGTGTATTAAAGGTCTTTTGGTACATAATTATTTTCTTCATAAACACTAGCAAGCAAAGAACAATAGGCCTTTAAGAGAATGTTTACACTGATCTTTATTTTTTTTATATTATTATTGTTTGAATTAAAAAAAAAACTTCTTGCACTTGATTCTTTGTTTTGTTTTTATTTGTCCTTCCTGTAGGCAGTCAATATGACATGTGAACAAGAGTATCCTTGCCAGCTTTCTCTCTTTCACACACACTCATATCAGAATTAAGAAAATGCAGTCAGATAAATTAATGGTCATGATGCTTTTTGCCTTTTGGAATCTGTGTCGCTACAAAATCAAGGGCAGGGTGAGGTAGATGTTCAGACAAATTTGCGATGAGCTGTTCTTTCGGCTTTTGTTGCAGTTTCTTCTTGCTGACACATGAGGCTGCCTTTAAAGTTTTTTTAGGCAGTAGAATCTGTTCTAATAAAGCTTTTTTCATGTTGCAACTTATGTTTCCTAGTTGACAGCTGGAGAATTAATGAAACATCAGTTGGGCTGTCAGTGATGTCTTGTGCAGGTGTGCTTTCTGGCACCTCTGACTGCTTAGGTTTCTCAGAAAAATAAAAATAAATACTCTATTTACAGGCATGCTCGCTTTTCACTGCAGAAAATCTTGTATGACCCATCTTATAGTATTTACTATCTTTGGCTGAATGATGAAAAGGAACACTAATGCATGGAAGTGATTTAAGTCTTGTGACTAAAGATTTAACAGTTATTCGCTAAATTCTGATGAAATTATTCCATCATTTGCAGAATTAACCCATTATGGGCTCGAGAGTGATTTTTATTTTGTAGGAAGACTTATTTCTTGGAAGTACATTTTTTTCTATGTTATTTTCTATAATGTTTTTAAAAAAATTTCTAATTGCAGCATGGTGGAAACCTTGTACTCAGATGTATTTCAAGAAGTGAGCACTTTAAAAAAATTACATAAGCCAGCCTGGCTCAAAAAAAATCTTCATCATGTTGACACAAAACTGAAAGATATTTATTTACAGAATGGTTCACCTGAAATGAAAAATGTACAACCGATTACAGACTTGTATGTTTCTCCTTTAAAAGAAAATATGGTGAATACAGACATCTCAACAAACTTACCAGGTGCTTATACAAGTGGATGCTCAATGGCAAAGTGTTCAGGCAATAGGAAAAGAAGTAGAGGCATCAGAAAGACTAGACAACAACTATACAGTTCTGTAAGTGAACCTGTCTTGCAGATAAATACTGAGATAGAAAAACATTCATTTGGTGCATGTGTTCTGAAAACGTTGTCTGCTGACTTAGCAGCCAAATTCTTTACTTTTGATGCATTTTATTCAAGGGTCTGTCATGAGTCACAGCAGAGACTTAAGTTGCGAAAGCCTAAATCATTGCACGCAAAGGTGCAGTTGCCACATGACCTTGGTATATCCCATCTAAAGTGCATGAGAGATCACCCTGAGAGGGAAACTTCATTGCCACATTGTCATCATCCAAGAAATCTTAATGAAGATATTCAACAAGAACTCAAAAGAAGGACTTTACATGAACAAAGTGTAATTCTTCCTAGTAATACAGAAGTGCAGTGTTCAGCAAGTAGTCATAAAAACAAGGCGACGTTCTGCTGTAAAGGAAGTTGTACATGTAAAGATGGATTGCATTCAGAAAAAAGAAAGGAGCCAAGAAGATGGCAAGGAAATAAGCAAAACACTTGTACCATAAAAACCAAGGGGCAAAACACCACTAGTATGGTAAATTTTATAAGAACTTCAGAAGCAGATTCAGTTTCAAAGTTGGAAGAACCAGTGCAGTTGCCAACTGAAAAGTCATGTGACTTGGTTGATGAACGCTCCAATGATTCCTTCATCTCATGCATTCAACTGTCACCAAAAGTTACCCTGTCAGAAGGTGAGTAAATATTGTGTTTGTACATTAAAAAGCTTAATGAGACCATGTATATCAGACCACATGCACCAAACTATACATGCGCAATAGATTCATTGATTGTATTTTTCTTAAGTTGTTACAGGTACCCCACTCTTTTTCCAATGAAAATGTGCAATGATTATTTAAACTACAAGATTTATTTTAAACCCAGCTAGAAATTTTTATTATGAGCTCCTGATCATAGTAGATATGTCCACTGAGTAGCCATGATCCAGCATGTGGAATGTCCTCATGTTACATCAGTGCAACAGCTCACCCACAAGCTAGAAATGGCAGGATATTATGAGTGTGGTGGAAGTCAGATGGACGGGATTTGGGGAGAAAAAAACTGGATGAAGGCAAACTATGGGACCGTAGAAAAGATGCCAGACATGAGTATGGCATGGGCTTCCTTGTACATAGGAAGGTGATTGAAGCCATCACCAGCTGTACACCTGTATATGGCAGGCTGATTTCCATATGTCTCTGTCAGGCCTCACAAGGTCACCATTGTCCTAGTATACACTAGGCATTTGGCGCATGTCCTAAGCTTTCCGAAGAGAGAGATCAGCTCCTTGTAATAGTCCTGCTCATAGTTGGTCATATTTGACGCCTCCCACAACTCTGTCCTTAATCAGTCTTTTAATATTCCAAATTCACATGTTCTAGCTTTAATTTTCAAGTCTGTTAGAAAACTATCAAATGTTTCACCTTCGTTTTGATTTCTTGAGAAGAAAACATGTTTCTCGATGGTGATATTCTTTCTTGGGGCACAGTATTGCTCAAATTTACTGAGAATACCATCAACAATATGAAAGTCAGTTGCTACATCAGTGGTCCTTGCACTGATCTGCTGACCATTGGAAAGTATTTTATATATCTGCTGCTTTTGGCCCAACAATGTGAAGCAGTGTCATGCTCTGTACCTTACTGCTGTTAGTGTCTAGGTCACTTGCAGCTTGATAAATTTGAAACGCTTGCTTAAAGCGATTCCAGTTGTCGGCAACATTACCTTGTAACTTCAGTGGTTCTGGTGGGTTGAGTCAATCCATATTTTTGATACCATCAGTGAGCTTTATTTGATCTAGCTTCCATCTTTTTAACATCTCTTTTTCAGCAATCTTTTCTTCACATACATCAATATCTGCTGACCTCATTCTCTCTCCTCACCCCCAATATCAATTTCAATTAACTCTGACTTGAGCTACTACTGCCACACACCAGTTGTTGACATTAAAATCTTAATTGGAAGAGTTTCATAACAATTAGGTAGTTGTCCTGAAATAAAAGAATTCACCGTGATTTTTAGTCTTTAGTGTTATCTTTTACAACTTTTAGTAAATTTGAGCTTTTATCACGTGTGGTGCACTCCTCTCCTTTGTTTTCTACACTGGCTACCCATTCGTTCTCGCATCCAGTACAAGCTGTCCGTGGTGTGTATTAATTTCTTTGCCTGCCCTTTTTCTTCCCTTTCCTCCCAGGCAGACTTTGCTCTTTGTCCCATGACCCTCTCCTATTCCTGTCACCAGAACAGTGACATATAGTCACAGGATGCTTAGTTATTGTGTAGCAAAACAATGGAACTCTCTCCCTTTCCTTATCCACCACCTACCCACTATTGAATACTTTCAATGTCCACTGAAAATGTACATCTTAATTATTGCATACCACCCAAGTCCTTAGTCACAACCTTACCCCTGATTCCGCTACTTACCCCACTCATATTTCTTTGCAAAATCACCATACCACCAGTCCTTGTTATTTGTTCCTCTTTGTGTTTTACGTATGTCTTTATTCATCTTCAGTACTGTTTATCTTTCCATGTTCATATTTGTTCTTCTATCCCTCATATGATGTCCATGTCTTGTTTTTTGTTCTACAAGCATTCTCCTTAAGAGTGTGTGTACTATACAAATCTTGTGCTTATAATTATTATAACAGGTATTTTACCTTCTCTTTAAAAACACAATTTGTCTGGTTTTGGTTTAAACCTTTTGTGCTGAATGAATAACACCAAATAGGGGGCAGAGAAAGAAAAAGTGATATAAAAAGATTTTTACCATAAATACTTGGATGTAGTGCGTTTGGTGTGTTTTGATGGGTTTCCTCAAGTACCCAAATGACATTGGGAAAAGCTCTTGCAACTATGGCTGCAGAGGGTACTTGAGGAACACCATCTTGTTTTCAAAATTACAGAGTGATGTCCAAATCCTGTGGACCCTACTTGATGTTTCTTTACATCAGAACATTTTTACCACCACTTTGTAACTATGGCTCGAGGGGTAAAATATCATCTGCAGGGTCTGGGGACTTCTTTGTAAGCAAGATGCTTGTCCTACAGATTCCCACGGTTGTCCCTAGTTTGTAACTACAGCCACTCCTGCACGTTTCACAGGATAAATCAGATTTGTTTTGATGATGTACATAGCACTAATGCCATGAACTAGTATAAATATACATCTCTTTTTAAAGCTTAAGTGTAAGACAAAAGCAAAACATAATTTTTTTTTTTGCGTGCATTAGGAAAACACAACTGAAATATTAAAAACATCAAACTGTAGCAATTGTTTTGTATTGAGTTTGCTGGTCTTCTGCTCGAGAATCTCATTGTTATATTTGTGATGGATTTCTTTTACAAACAGATGTAACTGATTGGAACAGTTAAGAACAATACTTATTAGTGATTTTGGTTTTTTATATTTTCAGCACCTACCACAAAACGACGTGTCAGGAAAGATAACCAGAGAACTTTAACTTGCGGAAAGAGGAGAAAATCACAGCGTGGATTAAACAAATGTGCAGACATCAGTCAACCACTACAGAGTGGCAGAGACAGAAGCAAACTGCAAGTGAAGGACATACAACATGGAAGAAAATCACATATTTTCCGTTCAGTCTATCTAAAGAGGAAACCTGCAAAAACTATTGCTAGCACGAAGTCCTCAAGAGGGAAAGCAAAATCATTAAAAACTAATAAATCCATACAGCATACAGCTAAAATGTCCAAAACAGAATATAAGGCAAAGCTGTTAAAAGGTAATAGAAACTGCCACATTAGTAGTAGTCATCTCAATATTATGACAAAGGGCCTGGTACAAACTAAAGCAAGAAAAAGAAGACTAGAAGAGAGTTTAGCAGTTGACAAGTCCAAGAGAAGGCAAGTTGTACTTTCAACAAAAGAGGACAACATTTTGCATTATCACCAAAGTCTCTGCACACCAACTTCAACAAACTCGCTATTTTTCAGTCTGACTGCATCCCAAGACATATTTGCCCAACTTTGCCAACTTGAAGAAAAGTCGAAACAGTATGATAGCAGTATAATGCACAGTTTAATGCCAGAGACTACTGGAAACATCTACAGAAGAGGACCTTCTAGGCTGAAAGAACCAGAACTTCAAGGGGGTTCTCACATTGGGGGAGTGTGGAAAAGCATCTTCTCAGAAAACTGAAGTAGTAACCCACCCATGCTCCAAGTGTAGGTAACTGGGTTGCCAAGCTAGTTATCTTGACACTTGCCTTGTGTGGTCTCCAGTGTTACTGTCAATGGTGTCGCATAAGATTTTATGTACTAAGAATCAAGTTATGTTTAGCCAAAGAGCACAATGACATTTTATATGAGAATATGACTGTATGGTTGTTGGTGAGTTAGTTTACTTCTGTAAATCATTTCTGTATAGTGCTTTGAGAAAATCGTTAAAAAAGTGCTTTACAAATGTTCATCATCAGCATAGGCGTTTCCATAGCTTGAGCCCTCAAACCACACCTGAGTATTATGCTATTGTAGCTTGGCCAACTACTAACATGAATTTGATTGTCAGAAAATGCCAAGACAAGTATTTTAAGTCATAAAATAACAAGACAAATTAAATTTCATATGAACTTCATTGCAATAAAACGCACAAACATAAACACAGTGATTCACAAAGGCTTCGTGGTTCTGTTTCTGTACATTTGCGCAAACTACAGAAACAGAAAGTTAATACCCCGGTTCCCCCCACCCACCCATTTGACAAGTTCACATAAGTTAATCAGAGAGGAAAAATCTGTGAGGCTAAAAAAAATAAATTTTTAAAGTATTTTTTAAAACACCCAAACCTCTCTTGCTACATGGCAATCAAAATTAATCTGCAGGCTGGTGGTCGGTGTTTTCTTAATTGCATGCAAGGGATGGACAGGAATGTTGAGTCCCCCTGTAAAACTTTGTTTTGGGAAACAAAAATGAACAGAATGACATGAACATTTACACATAGTGATGGCATTTGTTGCACAATGCATACAGGTTTAAGGTGGGTGGGATGTAAAAAAAAAAAAAAAAGGTTTCAGGGGGATCGAAAGTTTGGAAGCACCCAGCGAATGGGAGATTAAAACCCACACGTAAAATTATGTGGTCCTATCCAAAAGAAAAAAAAAAATGCTTTGTGACCCATTCACATGACCCTCAGTGCAGGT
Source organism: Pomacea canaliculata (assembly GCF_003073045.1). Lineage (NCBI taxonomy): Eukaryota > Metazoa > Mollusca > Gastropoda > Architaenioglossa > Ampullariidae > Pomacea > Pomacea canaliculata. The sequence goes on from NC_037603.1 coordinate 10,564,498, forward strand.
GGTAGCTACAGGCTGCTAGGAGGTTGTTTTTTTTTGTCCGATGTCCACCTCTCAAGAACTCCAGAATCTTGAAGTAGAGGCAAAGGGCAAGCAAGTGCGTTGCATAGGTGACTGTCTTAATCACTGTTACTTATTGCACAATCTGTACAGCAAATTAATAAATAACACAATGTAAAACAAACAAAATATAACCTCATGTGTGAGGAAAGAAATGTGAAATTCCCTCACTAAGAGACAGACATAATGGAGAAAGAAAGGTCTTGATAAAATTGTATTGACAGTCTGCTGCGGTCAGGGTTGCTTTTTACACAGCTCTAATGTTGCTTGCATACCTGCAAGTCTAGCTGCCCACTTTTCTACTCTTCCCTGAATAAATCATATGCTGCGAGGCAGATAAAGGGGTTAATATATTGGGAGGAGTGAGAATGGGTTGGAAAGGGGGTGTATTGACAGGGGATGAGGCAAGAAGAGAAGGAATGGGACAAGATAGGTTGGGAGTTTGAAGGGTATAGAAGTGATGAAGAGTGGGAAGGGGGTAAAAGGGTGTTTGGGATGTGATGGTGAGGGATTTGGCAGGGAGGTGAGTGGGAAAAGATGGGCTGTGAGCTTAGGGGGTGTAGAAGTGGTGGAAGAATATGAATGGTGGATAGGAGGGTAGGACGGAAGGTCATGGCAAGGAAAGGGTGGAAAGATAAGAGTGGGTGTAAAGGAAAAGAAATCAGTTGGAAAAGATAGGAAGGAATAAAGAGGTGGCAAGGAAATTTTGGTAGAGATGGAAGGGTAATCAAGGTCAGCAGGTTAAGAAAGGGTGGAGGAGATCAGTGCACGGGATGACATGAATCCACCAGAAGAAGGATGCCCAGAACTGGATCTGGTGGCATATGGTTGCAGCCCTTGTTCCACTGGGGCAGAATGGGGTAAGGTATGAGTTTCACTTCTTTACTTTTGTTTTCAACCTGGTCAATACTGCTGAAGGAAGCTGTTATCAAAGTCACCAGCTAATGTTGCACGGTGACTACGCCAATCAAGATAGCTAGATAAGAAACCATCTCAGCTTAAAACTTTGCATTTTTCCAGCAAGACTACAGGTTAGCCTTAAACTAGCAGCCTTTTACTTTTAAGTCAAGAGTACTAACAATCTTCCCCTCAGCTAGATATAAAGTTCTAATTACATATCCTAAACAGATGCACTAGAAAATGATCATTTTTAAGTAGGCACAAGATGTGCAAAAAGCAACCACAATACCCTGTACCATGTCATTTGTTTGTAGACAGCAAGCAAGCAGACAGAGTGTGCATACTGCATTCTGAAACATGTACCACTTACACACAGAACAAATGAGAAGAGACTAAGCTAGTACAGCAGGTGGAGTATTAACTAAGACAAGGGGCATAGACTGTCCTATTGGCCCTACATCCTAGGTTTTACTTTACAGAATGGAAATAATCAGCATAATCAAATATAAAAGAGTTGTGGTTAAGAAAGAAACTGTACATATTGACAGGAGGTTGGAGGAAGAAGGGCACACAAATGTCTATTGTCAAGTCAAAACCCACATCCTCACATTATCCACCCGCTTCCCCAACCTGAACTGTAAAGGAACAGCAAAAATAAATATTATGCCTGCTTGCTTCATATACTAATAGAAAGTTTGGCAGAATGTCTGAAAGCTTTGAGGTGTCAGTCGAACAGAAATACTGGGATTCCTATCTTCTTTGTGGCATCAAATGCCAGTCATATGGAAACCCCGGCATTTCGTGGCGTCAAGATGTCAGTCATATGGAAACACTGGGATTCCCATCTTCTCAGTGGCGTCGAGAAAAAGAACGAGAATGATGAGAAGACAGGCAGTTCCTCCTAGCAGCTCCGCAAGCCGTCATACTGCTGACTGGCGTGGATTGGTTCCTATGGCTACCAATGCTGCCACGGTGATAGCCACACGCTGCACTCCTCGCTCGTCCATGATATCTGCTGGTGCACAGATCTGCTCCTGGGCCAAGTTAGCATACAATGATCACAGTTTGTTTTCAGATACCATTGCAACATACACTGTAAAGTACATAGCACTGAAGTTTTAGAACCTAAAAAAATCTCAACAAAAGAACTATTACTGTTTCTCCAGGCAAACATCTAAGGAAAAGGGAGGAAAATCATTGTAGATCACAGAAACCGATATCATTTTTCAGGGAGGATAACCCATACACATGGCAAGTGCAACTCTTCTTGCAGTGATGTTGCTTGTCTTTATTGACAGAAGCGCTACATCGTGTGCAGATTGTGCATAGCAATGCCAATCACTGTGGTGATGAAGATAACGATGCAGAGGTGAGAGACGATGTAGTCTGTACGTGTCAAACGGCGGAACATGGAAAGTCGGAGGACAGTCAGTGTGATGCGCGAGATGCGTAGGCTTTCAACAATGTCATCCACGGTACACAAGTCTCTCTGAAACATTTGAAGGCCACACACCCGCACATGCACCAAGAAAGTCAAGCAGACTAAAGAGAAAGAACAGTAGAAATTAGTTTTTTACAGGATCATGCTCAAGCTGAAAGAGACTGACCTATCTGTGAGCATGAGTTAGCGACGGGAAGACACTAGTCTTTCTAAACTTTTCATTTCACAATATGAGTAGATGCACTCCCTAAGATTAGCAGGGGTACTGTGTGATTAGTAAAAAGGCCATTATCATTACTGGCATCACTCAGGATCAGAGCAGACAAAGGGATAGCAAGGCACGGAAGCACATTTATAAAGCTGGTAGAAACATGCATATCACAAGAATGGGGAAATTTTTACAAGAATATTATCAATGTGAAACAGAATGATGGGCCTGAGTTTTAGCAGAAAGAACAAGTTGTTAGAAAATGTGAACTTTCTGTACGTGATCAATATTAACACAACATTAAAAGCATCTCGATGGGTTCTTTTGGTGGAGGCGTCAAGAAAATAACCAAGTGTATCGTGCTTATAACATGCCGATGAGGTTTTCTTTTTTTAACTGTTGATGAATGATAGCAAAACAGCATGCAGAAAAGTGCATATACTACTTCCCCTATGGTGTGAAAGATTTGTTGCTGGAAATTCTCAAAGCTATAAATCACATGAAAAATATTAAAAACTGCTTCAGCCCACAAAGTCGAAAAGATTTTGTTGTCTACGAAACCATCTGGCCAGGAGTAAAAGATGTACTGGAAATAATTCTGTACAAACTGGAAATAATCCTGAACAGCATATAAGCACATTGATTACATGCTCACGATGTCCAAGAAAAATCTGGAACTGTGAAAACAAACAAGTCACAGTGCTAAATAAACACTTTAAAATGTGGGAATCTGCTAAAACAAAAGTAAACAAAAGCAGCTGTTCAACACACCAGTTTGCATGGAGAAACAATAATGGCCTTTTTGTTTTTTTTAACAATGGCACATTCTCAGAACTCCTGATTTTAAAAAACGTCTATTACATATACTAGCATAATGTGTATCATGTAATGGATGAAACAGTTATGAAACCTATTATCTTTAAAAAAATAACCTTTTCCCCTACCTGATCGACTCCAATCTTTTTGCAGGCTTCAAGGAAATTTTCTACGTTGCGTCGACATTTTGCTAGTGTTAACTTTGGCTGCACACAAAAGTTTGTTAAGGGCATGTGAGTTGTGCAATAAAATGTTGGTACACATACAAGGTAAAGAATATACACCTCAAGCAAACAAGAGCTGGCCAGCCAGAGAGGCTCCCAAGAATAGGTAAATCATTACAGCTTTTTAACTCCTATAGGTTTCTTATTAATAACATCACTATCAAAGAATAAAAAGATGTGCAACCCATGCTTGGTACCCATAACATTATCACTAGCCGAAAGCACAATAGAACAGATCTCAAACGTAACTGCCCACCAAGACTCACCACAGCAGGTGATGGAACATGGATGCTGGCGACGGACCGAGGTCTAATGAGGTTAGCCAGGTGACAAAGCACGACACCGTCTCTGAGAGCTTCCGGCAGATTGTCTGGCAGAGTTACTTTGAGTCTTGACTCTATTGTCTACACATAAACAGATTTCATTCTTAGCACAAGTTGTTTCCTTGTACAGGTACACTGAGCACAACAGAAAAGCAGTGACCATCTTTGTTAATGACGATAAATCTAGATCCAAGAATTTATTTGTGAGGAAAAAAAAAAAGCGAAAAACATGCATCAAATCTATTCAGAATGCAAAGAAGTGTGTGGCCAGTTTTTTTTTATTGCCAGCTGGAAGGTAGATATGTCACATTCTTACCTGTGTCCCACCTCACATTGATACCTGTCTCTCATCTCACATTCTTACCTGTCTCAGCATCTCTAGCTGCTGATTCTCCTCCCTGTGCATTTCATCACGTCGTCGGACAGTGAAGTTGGGGTTAGCATCTTTGTAATCTTCCAGCACCTTTACAGCTGCTGACCCACAGTTGTGAAAGGGTAAGTTAGTACAAGTGGGTCATTAACGTCCAGCATTTTTTCAGACAACACATGTTACGTGCACTGTCTTCACCCATCAGCTTACAAGATTTCTAGTGCTAGACTTACCTTCTAAAACAAAGCAACCAAATGCATGCCACATGACACTTGAAAAGTGCTCTCAAAGAGCAGCCCCAAAAAACATGTCATTTCACAATTAACATAGTATGCTGGCACACTAAAAGCTTTGATGAAAACCTCAGGGCTCTTGAGCATAGTGCACTTCAAAATATGCAGCAAGTATGAGATGACCAAGTAGCATTGAGTGGGGAAATGACTTTAGAACCGAGGGACATATTTGTTCCACAGGTTTAAACTGCCCCCAAAATTCAATGGAATGAACTTCAAGTGGCGAAATTTGTATAAAACCATTTGGTGTATCACTATGTATATATTGTTTTGATACGCATGCATTAGCTTTGTTGTCAAATATGCTGAAATTTTAAGTTTAAAGACCATCTGGAAAATTGAAATTTGGGTTTCTTTCATTTTAAAACAGATGATGTGTCAACAGGATAAATTGTCACTGGTCTTGTCTCTAATGTAATGTACTTATACTTTTGTTAGCAGATTTCATTGCTGGTTTAAAAAATATACTTGATTTTCTGCCTAAGGGGCATGTTTGTCCCACGCTATATCTCAAAAACTATTGGGAACAGCACTTTCCAGCAAAGATTTTTGGAATCGATATTTCATAGCAACTAAAATTACTCTGTACAATCCTCACAACCCGTAAAGGCTTAAGTGAATGTAAGTATCCTGTAAATGCCATTACAACTTCCTCTTCCTGCTGAGGTTGAGGGATTAATTATATTGATTATATATTTATCCTGTACTCACCATTACGACCACCTCTGCCTGCTGTGGTTGCACCTGCCCGTGACTGATTGCTTCTTCGTTTGTCTTCGCCATCACTGGCACCTTGCCTCTGTAAAATGCAAAATCTGTTGACAAAACCCTCAATGAAGCAATATGGATTGTTCATTAACAAACAGATTTAAATGAAATTGCAAAATACTGTATCTCAAGACTTACCATTCATTTTCATCCTTGCTGATACACCCACCAGCAAAACTTTCTTTTTAAATTCTCTAAAATGTTATTGCAGTGCCTACTATCACAAGGTTTCTTTTGTCTAGTCACTGAGCATGTGAAAGAGTTAAACCACAGTATGCCTTAGCATCCTTTAAGAGCCAAGCATCTCTGTCAGGTCAATGAAGAGTGAAAATGTGTCCTGGAGACCTACATTTATAAAAGCATTAAGATGTAAAAACTGCATGGCATCTCCCACCCCCTAAAAAAGCTTGGTGGTGATGAAAGCTGTGCTCCCTGCTGCCAGCACTACAAGCAGTGTACCTCCTACTCAGGCTTGACACCAGCGTGCTTGCCTGTGCCAAAGCTAGAAACCGTCTTCCTCTTCTGCCAACTATACAAGCTGTCTTTGCACTTCAAGCACTACAAGTCCTATGCTTCCTGTATGCAAGCAATGGTAGGTCACAACCAGTAAAAATAAACTGAAAAAGGTCTTCAAAGGTTTATGAAGAGTGCAGTTATTTATAATTCATTTTTTTAAATAGTAGACTGCAATGTGGCTATATTTTGTGGTCTTTAAAGTGTTCAATTTTAATTTTAAAATCTTTTGTGGCTATTTTTCATGTTAAGATTTTTCCTAAAGGTTTTTTTTCACCCCTCAGCATTTTCTGACAAGTGTCTTGTAGTTAAGCTTCGCATAGATGATTTCAGATGTCCAACCCCTAACAATAATTATACCAACCAACACAATGGGCAGAGACCCTACACTCCCCCTTCAAACTGAGTCTTTACAAAAACTTACTCCTCCCCTTCATCCAGTATCACTAGCCCTCCTCAATGTCACTGACCTTCGACCCCATTGCCACCCCTTCACGGGCAGGGGCTTTTCCCCGCTGTTCTTCAACGCGGGATTTGAGTTTCTGAGACTCGCCCTGCTGTTGGATTTTAACCTGCTGCTGTTGTTTCTGTTTGAGCTCTTCTTCCTGCAACAATGGGAGGCCACCTCAGCTACACTCCAGCACCAGCTAAAGGCATCAACCTAACTACATTCACAGGCAATGCTTTACATACATTTCAGTTTCATCCTACTTTTTAAGGTAGCAGTACAAGCTATATTTATTTTCTACCAGAAAGATAAATTAATGAGTTAGGCAATGTTGGCTGTTTTAAACTACACAGAAATAATTTTTACAAGTAAATTATTGTATACTTATAATTAGTCTACCTCATTTACCATAAGCTACATTAAAAAATTATTTTCAAACATATTTTTTAAACTTCACTTCTTTTGTATTTTATAATTAAAAATCACTAGTTCTAATTCCATTTTCACAAATGATCTTAATAACATCACAAAACAGTCTTTGACTACTTTGTTAACAGAAGCATAAGAAAGACCCTGAACAATGCTGTACAAGGGTTGTAGGGGGGAGTCTACCACTACTACCTCTAGAACATTTAAGACGGCAGTTGTGATTAGCTGTACAACTCTACTGGATACAATTATGATCAAACTACGCATACAGCTTTGTAACAATCCTGTAACAAGTCTGCTAATATAAAGGTTAAATCAACAGCAAAAGTTTATCAAAGAATCTTAGATGATGCATGTTTAGCGCAATATTCTTTGGACTAAACATACCCATTAACAGCTTAATGCAAACCAATTAAGGATGGCTACTGCAAAATAGTATTTGGTGTGGATCGTTACATGGAATTAACTATCTAGCTGTCTGCACTACAGAAATATGTAAGAATGATCAAATGCAAGCTTGCTGACAGCGAAAAAAAAAAAAAAAGGTTAGGAAAATATGGAAAGGCGAGTAAGAAGCACCAGTATATGTCTCCGAAGTCAACCATGCCATTAACTCCTTACAGCACAAACGTTAATGCCCCATGTCTATTCAAAGCAAAAGAAAATACACATTCATTACATAAAAAGGGAATTATATTATCATCAGCAAAGCCTCACAGTCGAGCTATGACACACTGTTAGCTTCAACACACACACACCTCCACCAAACTGTGTGGGTGCTACTTTTACTGAATTCTATTCATTTTAAATGTTTGTTAGGCTGAAGGCAAAGCATTAGATGTTAGCATTTCAGCACTGTTTTTCAAGTGGGCTTATATTCTCAGTATGAATTAGAAGCATTTGACTGTCAGCTACATGAAGAAGCAGCATAATGATAGAAAATAGCAACCCACAGAGAAGTCTAGAACTGAAGGTCAATGAAAATGGTTATATTCAAATTTACAGAAATGAAACTAATAAAATTAAGTGGAAAATTTTAGAAAATGAAAATTACTAGTGGCTTAAATCTGCACTCTTATGAAACAATGACAAAGCAAAGCTCTTTTTTTTTTTATTTTGGCAAGAAGGGAGAAACCAAAACATTATCAGTATGATGATGACAATGATTGGCAAAAGACCACCAGCTACACATGAAAAAGCAAGGAGACAATAAAGACTAAAGGTGGTTGCACTAAGTAAAAAGCTGATAGAAAAAAAAGAAAAATGACATAACGTATTACACGACGAAAAGAGGTGGTTGGGGGTCGAAGTCTGGAGTAGGTTGTGGAGGGCTGAGTGTACATGCGACCTTGTGGCTGTAGTGAAAGAACAAGTCCCACCGTACTCAAGCATGAATGTTCTCAAACTCTAAGCAACCAAATGATATGTGTATGAATACACACACTGACATCCACAAATGTACACAAAGGCAAAAGTGTATGAAAGGTGTACTGGTTCTTATACAAATAATATTACAACTATTGAATGATTCTTTTCAGTCCCCTAGTGACTGACATTGCAAGTGATTATGGTCTGACATATTATTTAAACATGATATGCTTCAAGTGTAAAATGAGCTTAACATTCTCCCTTTCATTACAAATTTCAATTTACACGAAGAAGACATAATTACTTCATTGACATATTCACACACTCCATTGTTTCCTTTTTTTCTAGTGTCTAGCAGTCCAGCAGCTGAAAAAAAAGTCTGCAGTTGTAATGTTACTGTATTAGAACCAGCACAGCCAAACTACAAGCACAACAAAACTGAAAGACATGCTTGGACAAGGCTTAACGGCGCTATGTGTTTCAGTCTACCACACAGCAACAACTACAGCCATATTTCTGCCTCTCAAATATTAAGACAAGCATCCAAGTCCCGGTGGTTCAACCAGCCAGCAAGACATTGGACTTTTTCAGCATGGGTGGGGTGGAGATGGTGCGCTTGCATCCTCCACCCCCAGCTCCAGCAATTCATTGATGTTTAATAAATACTTCCTACAAAGCATGACTAGGCCATGGGTTAATATAGCAACACCAAATGTTGACAATGGACTAATGCCAAAGACAGCTCAATTTGTGAAACATTATCAGCAGTGTCGTTTAGGAAATTTTCAGTTTTGTTTACTATAGAAGGTTGCATGTGAGGTTATGTATGCCAACTAACAGCTTCTTTGCAAGATACAGAGCTCTCCATTCCAGTTAGTGGCATATTCTGTTTACACATACCCCAGGCACTTTGTGCTTTTTTTTTTTTTGAACGCAAAGTATAAGAACTCTGTGCGCCCATTTGATCTTTCTCAATGTCATGTAAAAAGGCCTTTGAGTCTAAGCTCATGCAGTCAACAGGGTGCAAATGTAAGTGCTGAACATGATCAACACACAAGTGCTCTAAACACGCAAATTCACAATTTGCATCCAGATATAGCATGCTGAAGACAGATTCAAGTAGTTTAACTGTTACTTCATGATACTAAAAACTGTTTTCAGGCAAACTATCCTTCCCTACTTTTGATGAAATCAATCAGAAAATGTCACTGTACGATTTAACGATTTTTAATAAATTTTCTAAAATTGATTACTGCTTTCACGTCACTGATTTTTTTTCTTATTTTATTGAATTTTAGGAGAAGGAAAAATACCAGAAATCCAATATTCTAAATATTTTAAACTGGAAAAAAAAAATTCAAGAGGGAGTAAAATGCATCCTGTTCTAACTCTAAGTGTTGTTATAAAGTATAGACAATCAGAAAAATTGTTTTTCTGAATAAGGTTCAAGCTCAGCAGACAAACACTGCATACTACTCAACAAAAATTGAATTTAAGTTGTGTAAAAGAACAGCTGCTTGTTCCATTTCATAAAGTCTTAGTATTCTCACTATAGGAATTTCTGAAAGACGAATTTGTCACTTGAGTGATCTTAGCGTGAAAATGTCTATAAAAATATATATAATATAAAAAAAAAAATTTTTTTTTAATTCTGAAAAGGTATCAAGTGGCACGACAGCAATGTACAGTATAAACAATAAACCTACCCATAGAATATAGAGCAAAATTAACTTTTTTAAAGTGTTCATTAAACACTTGTCTTACTGTTAAATAAATGATAAAAAATCTTGTTTCAGAAACATCAAAGTTTACTCTTCATACTCCTCTCTCAAATGTTATTCAAGTTATTTTTATCTCTTACTCTTCCATTTCATTTGCAGGAAACTACTGGTTAAAAGTTTACATGATCTATTAAAAAAAACAACTAAGAAAATGAAATGTCATGCTTGAAAAAAAATGGTTTAACGAGAAAAAAGGGCAAGTCAAACACACAACACAAAAAAATGAATATTACCTAAAAGGTTTAAACGATCAACAGAAAAGTAAATGAATTTCACCTGCATGCATGTTTCACAATTAACTATAAGCCAGTCAGCTGTAACCCTCATTGGCTTCTTGATGATTGGCTTACAGTTGAAAAAAATTGAAGAAACCGAGTTTTGTGACAGTAATTGGGAAACCTACTCATCAGTGTGGACTTTATGTGATCTTTAACCACAAAATACATTGTAGCACCAAGCTGACTGTTGCTTTAACATACAGATAAAAATGTAAACTGTGGTGTTAATGATCTATGAATGTCAAATCCACCAACAGTGAAACAGCTGGGGGCACCAACATCACTACTACCAACATTTGCCAACAGTAACAAAGTTTTAAGATGGCCAGCTGTGAAATCTGTGAATGGAACGAGTATTTCAGGGGAAGTGCATTGCATTGCTACCTACTAAGACACTTTTTCTAAAAGATTATATCAGCTTAATCAAGTACTTCAAAAATATGCCAGATTTGGTTTAACAACCAAGGACTAAAGGAATAGTCTCAAATGAAATTTGAAAGGAACTAAATCCATTAGTTTTGCTTTTTTGCAATCTATTTTCTAAGAAGTATGCGAAGAGCAGCGATGAGTCTTCGCTCTTCATATTTGTGCTGCCCAGCTTTTACTAGTGGCCGTTAACATGTGATCTGGACAGTAATGGTATGCTGTTCTTTACACATCCCTTATCTATTCAAAAATGGTTGTATCTGACGGGCATAACTGTTAACCTTTTTATCTAAGAAATCACTGTCACAATAAGAGAAACAAAATTCACAAAACTTTCTTTTGCTAAAGTTCTGCTTCATGCAGTGAATGCTTTGAACTAACGACACATTCATTCTAGAAATTTTATGAAATCAAGTTAAAAAGTAGCACTGTGTTAATTTTTTTCTTCAAAAGAACACACACAATCTAGAAGATGATGAATGATGATATGAAAAAGTTCTTCACCTTTTCGTTATCGCCCTCCTGTTGATCATGAGTAAATGAAGCATGAATCACATGCACAAGGAGATGGGTATGTTTTATAAGCAGAATGCGTACCAAACATAGTTCAAAACACTTTGTGGTGATGATAAGAGGGACCAAGAAATTCTTTTTCTTTAAAAAAACCAACAAAGCAATCACCTTCCATTTCAAAGCAAAAAAAAAATCCATAGCAATGAACAATGACACAAGTAACAATGATATGACTTCTTAAATGCAGATAATCTGGTAATTTTCAATGGAAACTAACCTCAAATAAAAGATGTTTAAAAAACAAACAAAAAGCTTTTATGAGTTGCCTAACCCATCATATCCCACCAAACTTGTCAGAAAATAAAATGCAGGGCACTAGTTGTGTACTTATGAAAAACAGAATGTTTAACAAAAAGAACACCTTCAAGAAATACGATGTTAAGCAAGCTGGACTGTGAAAACATCTGACATGAACGTCATCATTATTAAAAAAAAACCCACCAACTTTCATATGTGTCTTATAAAACTGAGCAGACTATATCAGACCATCAAACAGCTTGTTGGAAAAATTAATTAACTTTTCCAGCTTTCCTCTTATCCCCACCGAAAGAGAGAGAGAGAAAAGAAAAAAAAATCAAATAAAAAAAGAGAAGTAAATATCCCCAATATGCGATTATAATAGAAAAAAGAAATGTGCCGTGTCACGGAAACAACTCCTTAAGTGAATGGTAAGTAATCAACAACAGTGATTACATTTAGTATGTACAGTGGTGACACCTAGTGGAAAGATATGTGGGAAAATTCAACTGCAGCATGGACAACAAAATGAAAAACAAGAATCCCCAACAACACCGAAAAGAAACTGAAACAACAATACCGACTGACAACATAGCCAGGACATATATTCAAAGGGGTTGAGCAAGCCAATGAGTGTGATATGTCCCCGAGCCAAACAATAGCACAAATACATGAATGTGTGCAAAGGTTTACAGCAGTGTGGACAGTCAACTTTGCAAAACAAAACACCACACTAGCACTAAATTGCAAATCCACAAGACAACAGTGAAAACATACAATGCGACCAATGGTTCTCCGTGCGTTTTTGGGAGTTGAATTCTGTAAATCAAAATGAAGACATACGGGCAGGATACAAGATACATCACTTAGGAGGTGCAAAAATGGAGGGAAAGGAGAAGGAAAAACAAATAGCAGTAAAAAGACTTGTAAACAAGAAGGCAACAGCAAGTTCACTGAGTGACTACTCTTTCAGTGTTTAAGGAATTGAAGCAAGCATATTAACAATAATAATAATAAAGTGCCTTTTGCTTGTCTCTTAAACTCCAAAGAGTGGAAGGAAAATATCAAAATATTGTCTATGCAGAGATGACTGATGATGTCAACATTTCTTTCAGCGTGAATTACTATCATAAATAAATGTTTTTTTACACACTCTGACAAAATAAACTCATCATGGATAAAAGCAGAGAAAATGCCAACTAGATCAGTGTGGTTATTTATTATCCGGAAGGTGCAGAAGAAAATGCGTGTTGCTACGTGTAGAAGTAAAATGCAAAAGCATAAATAAAGTGTTCCACATCTACTTCTCAAAAACTTGAAATGGTGACAGGTGGCACACAATTAGGGTGTGATTCAGTTTATAGCAAACATGTTTTTATGCTAAACTTCACCAGGCTGGAAGGGAGAAAGGCTGAAGCCTAGTCAGCTACAGTCTGTGCATAGAACACACTCATTGGAAAGAGTCAGGAGATCACTTACTGGAGTGATATGGTTCTTGGATCTCACAGCAGTCGATGTAGTTGATGTGTTGGTGGTGGATGATGTAGCAGGAGTACGCCCAGAACTTCCCTGGGACTGAACACTGTTCACACTGCTTGTGCTTGATGTCCTGGATACCGATCTGTTGAAGCGGAAATGTAGCTTAAATCCCACATGATTGTAAGAACACTTAATAGTCAAGAGATCTGCTCTGTTTATTACTAAAGTCACCCCCAAACATGTTTCCATGTCCGACGACAACCAGAAAATATGCATTTCAGGTATTGCTGCTTAACAACTGCTTTTGTCCATTTTAAAAAAAACTCAAGGGCAAAGTTATTTTCAAATATGTGGGTTAAATTCATCATGAGGTACCAATTCCCAGAATATCTGCAAAACAACTATACTCCATTTAAACACTGCAGCCTTCACCAGAACTTTGGAACAAGGCCAAGACATCATTTTCAGTTCCACCCACCTCTCAAAAAGCTCACTGATCAAGCAACACCTCATTAGCATATGCTCACAGCTCTTCCACTTTTAATGATGAATTTTTACAACAAACTAATGACTGGATTTCTGTTAACCACCCAGCAACTTTTAGATTAACTAATTTCAGCTTTTGGGTCAGCCTTTTAATGGTCACGCTCGTGTTGCTAGGACAAGAGGGAACACAATTACTTACCGACCGGCACTTGGAGTTGGGACGTTTGAGCGTTCATTACCCTTGCTGCGCCGTACTGCAGGGCTCTGTGATCCCTTCTCTCCTCCTTGTACACGTAACAAACCAGGGATGGTTGAGGTGGGGGTGGTGGCTTTTGAGCTGGAGGGGTTGGCGAGAGAGGGTGACAGGGGTGGTATGGGTTCGCTCACATCATCATCAGCAATACCACTGAAATTATGTTCAAAATTTGAAATGTTACAATAATATAACAAAACTGGAGTTTACAGGACAAAAAACACAAAAGTGTACCAGGAGTCACTTCTCTGTACAAATGGTTACCCCAGGCTTCGTCTGTACTGCCCTCAAGTGATGTTCCTAATTTTGATCACACCACCACCACCAGGCACACACACAGATTGATCAGATATTCTCCATTTATTTGTCTAACACAGAGTGGGACTGATGTGACATTCCACAATTAACTTCTTCAAGCATGTTGGAATTAAATGCATGTGCCACACTACAACTTATCTCCTGTTCATATGGGGCTTCTTTCACTTCTTCACCCTTCCTAATCTATATTTTGTCGCTCAATGATTGTAATTACAGACAGCTAGCAAGTCTGCAATCAACCTGTCCAACCATTCATGTTGAATGATGTCTTTTTATGCAATTTACAGACAGCCTAGAGCAGACGCCAAAAGCACATTCTTTTACATTCTTTACCTGAAGAGAGATGAGAAATTTAAGTTTTAACAAGAGCTCATGCTAGAGATTCAAGCAACTGCTGGGGTCATGTTAGGTGAGTATATACAAATTTGTACAAGGCCACAAAAGATGTCCATTGTCACATTTTCTGAATGTGCAGTGTGTGCAAGTGCTTCAGCGATAGTGGCTTTTCACGATTTGGTGCTATGGTTTGCATGCATCCAAACACTCCCACAAACTCACTTTCTGTTGATGTGATTATGATTGTCGACATGCGCGTTGATTGGTGTGGGGATGCCTCGCTTGGCGCTATCTGATGTTGTGCGACGATACTGCTGAGTGTTGGCAATACGACGCTGCTCCTTAAAACTGTGGGAGCTTAGTGCATTCCTGACAAAACAATACAGGTAGTGTAACTTCTCTGCGATGAATGCTTGCAACCTCATGAAAAACATACCTTACACATAATCCTAACCCAGCACATGATTTTTTGTTTACAAGTGCTGGAAAATCAAAGGTATGCATGCATGATAAGCAATTTGCGACATGCAAATAATATACAACACACAGGGTTCCCAGGGATCAGGGATGGTGCCAAAAAAGGACCTTAAAAGGACCTTTCATGCATTCGTAAGGACCTAAGTGACAGTCATCAATGCTTAAGTTTTTCTCTTGTGTGGTCGGAAAGATGTATTATTTATGAATCTGTGGTCTTCTCTATGTTCTCAAATACATGTATTTCTAGTAATAAATAATCAAAGAGTTAATTTTGATGCCTGTCTGCCATATTTAGATTAGATAACTTAAAAAGTGTCCTTAGCGCGCTGATAACATACACTGTTAATGTTCCAAGTTTTCTAGAAATCTAAGTAATAATAATTGCAAAACCTGAAAGCCATTCTTTGGTGTAATACAAAAGTCTTAGTTCACGTGTCTCTCTCTCGCACACACACTCTAACGGGAAGAGAGAGAGAAATAGAGCTATGCACAGTAGTACTAGAAGATCAAAGTTCAAGAAAGAGTAAGTTTCTAAAGACCTTTTGAAAAAAGAGTGTTTTTTGTGAATACGGAAGGGCAACTAGTGTTGTACAGATGTGTAGACCAAACATGCGGCGAAAAATCGTCGGTATTTTGCGCCAAAGTCGACTCCGGAAATAAATTTGTGGTAATATTTTATCGATAAAAGGACTTAAAAGGGTCACAGAGAAAATGTAAGGACCTGTGTGAGAATTTGAAAGGACCGCATGGCAAATAAAAGGACTTAAAAGGCCTTTCGGCGAAAATTCAATATAAAAGGACTTAAAAGGACCTTGCAAGGACCTGGGAACCCTGAACACAAAGACTGCAATGTTGCAAAAAGTTGGAAAAAAAAAGGAAATGCAAAAGCAGGTGGGAAAAGCTGTAATGAGACTCTCATTCAGAGCTAGAGGACAATGGTGCGATACAAACATTGCACATATAAAAGCTGTTTTGCTCATGAATCTGTTCCAACAGCTAGTGGATCCATGCAATACAAACACTGCAGAAAAAAGAGGGCGCATTAATGTAATCCATAGTTTGCAATCAAAGGGCAGTAAAGCATGATAAAGTCAGCTGGCTGGTTGGGTGGCTGGTTGATGGCCTTTAACACTGAATCAGGAACTAAGGCGCATTGACTAGGCTTACTAATCTAGCTATATAACAGTTGCCACCTTCAGTAGGAAACGACAAAGTTCATGGCAATTTAACAAGACTCTGAAATCTTCTTCTCCTGTAAGAGAATCATCATATTCAAAATATTCCATGTAGCTAGGGTTTTGAAACATCTAAGTGGATGTTTGGAGAAGTGGCCTGGTGGGCATGATATGCACAGGTGAAAGCAATTCTTGCTCTTTTAGTCCTCTAAAATTTTCTCTTTTAATTAGAAAATGAATTTCCATATTATGTACACTATATCCAACAGGTTAGGCTACTGAAGCAGGTGTTTAGCAGCAGCTTTATTGTGCTCCTCATATTTTACAGCCCATTTCATCTTTGTTCTCAAATGGTGTCATTAAGTACATTAATCCTTTTAACTCTTTACAACTTGGGCCAACAGGTATAATTGAAAAAGCCATTTTACATGATGGAAAAACAAGAAACCCCAAACTGTAAATAGTTAATGACTATTAATAACAGCAGATGGATATGAGATGCATTCTTCCCATTTTACATCTCTACCAATACTACCATCTGCCTACAAATAGCTTAGTGGCAAAATTTTAAAATATGCAGCTCTACATTTCTATTCTCACCAGAACTTCACAGTGCAGCACACTAAAGCATCTTTCCCCAGCTTACTTGCAAACCCTTACCCAAGAAGTAAAAATGACACAATTTTTCTGCAAACAAATGTGGGTCACATACTTTATACGCTTATGTATTTTTATTGTTAAAAGTAAAGTTTTAATTTTACTGCATGACAAATGATACATTTAATACAGGCATGTTTTCCCTATTTTTCAAGGGAAGAATCATTTTGACGGGAGGCTAATGACCAGATGCAGACTTAAAATGACAGTTGAAGTAAAATGTTAAATTTTGTTCATTGCAAATTATCCATCCTATGAAGAAATCTGCACAGCCATTTCCCTCCATACAACAAACTGGTATTTTATGGGAGTAGGGAGACCCAAAAAGAATATAAAGACAGATATGCAGTAAACTCTATCTCAAGTTCTCCATTTCCCCCATAAAACTCCGAGAATGTCGCAGACTTTGTGTTAATATTAATTGCTTCAATCTTCCTCTCATGCCAGTCACTACAGCAAATATGACAAGCACCTGCAGTCTCTTCCCTTTTAACACAAACATACCTTTTATGATGGAAGCTGTGGGATAAAAAGCTACTATTGTATAAACAGAAGGTCAGAAAGCAAATTACCCTTTTTGACACAAACATTCTGACTAGCAGCCTTTTAAGTACTCATTGTATCTTCATGTCTGATTTTTATTTTGTGAAATAGAAAAAGCAGTTGTAAAATTTTTTGTTTCAATTTTCTTGAAAAGGTCACAAAGTACTTGATAACAGATTATCAACAGGCTAGAACAATTTTGCACATGCAACTTCATTATAAACATTATTTTTACTCACTTTCATTTTAAGCATTATGCTTTACTCACACATATCTGCCTTATAAACATTAGAAAGCATTTTAAATATATATACACATATATGTATATACACACTCTCTATTTGATACATTTTAACATATATACCTACATATACAGACACACTTCCTGAGACATTAAACAGTGCTGAAAACAAATTGTCTGAGATTCTGAAAAGAATGACAGCATACTTCCTCCGTAGGAAAACTCAGTTAAGATATCTGTCTAGATAGTACATGTAACACTTTTAACAAAAATTCATCCGATCAATCCTTGGTGAGGAAACATGTGCTCAACATCTGAATCTATTACAGAGAGGGGAGGTAATCACGGCACAGCTATGCACAAGCTTGCCAGTTATCTCCCCTGCCAAGTATTGCCTCTCATCTCAAATGCAAGCACACAATGATAAACATGAAGAAACCTCATCTTGATCAAGCACATAATGATACACATGAAGAAAGCTCATCTTGATCAAGCACACACTCCCTGAAAAGACTTTGGTGGGAAAGGAGAAAAGAGAGACGTGCCTGAAACAATATAAACTGTTTCTTTCAAACATAAACTGGGGCCACATGACATTTGTGAAGCCAAGCAAAGCAAAGCAATAAACAGAGGTGGTTCACAATGACAGTGCAAAACATACCTATATTCCCATTCGGAGAGGCAGTTATCAGGGGCAGAACTATAGGGTTCAGCCATGCCAAAATAGCTATCATGGGCAGCCTCTTCATACAGGGGGTACTCCTGGTAGTCCTGCTGGACGAGGCCATAACCATGGTAAGACCCATGGACTGGCTGAGCCCAGTGGGGAGGTAAAGGGTGCTCGTAGATTGAGCTGTAAGACAGGGAGATCACTCAGGCAAGCATGCCAGACAACACAAGACAAGGGCCTAGAAAATATACAGGCATGCACACAAACTGCTCAAACTTTTATCACCAAGCAAAACAAGGCCCAGTAAATACAGACATACATCATGCTCTCAATGACAGCCAAAAAGAAAAGCATCATGCTAGTACTTCCACACATAAAACAGGAATACCTGAAGAGTTTTGACAAACAGCATTAATAAAGGAAATTGATATCAAAACTGTACTTCCCTCCCCCTCCCCTATTACTCTGCATATGTCCAACATCAAGCCTGTTAGGAACCAATACTAGTTTTTGAGTGATCTCTAAACTTTATATTCACCTTTACATGTGTAAGTGACTACACAAGAATACAGGTAGGAGAGGCAAGTAGAGGTGCTGATATAATATTCAAAGGTAAGAAAATTCCTTGATAGCAAAATAACTAGGCCATCTTCCATTTCTGTTCCTCAAGCACACTAACTACAGCCAAGCTAAAAAGCACCTAAGTATAGTAAACTGAGACATGACGAAGGCAGGTCTGTACTTGGTGACTTAAATCTCCCATATCTCTTGTCAGCAGAAGTGATATAACAAAAAAGTCCTTCCTATATCAGTAAAAGTGGTGCATAAAACCATTTACAAGAGTATTATACAGAGGCACTAGTCTCTAGAAATAAGCAAAGAAAAAGAAGGGATACAGCATCTCTTCCTTTAAAAGTTTTCCAAAGATGCAAAGCTACCATCTCTCCCAGGAAAATAGGCACAAGGCAAAGCCAGTATCTACCTCTCCTATGTACAAAGACAGTATTTCTCCTATGTACAAAAATAGTAACAAAGAGCACATCTGTCCTGGATAGCATGTACACAGAGGCTAGTTTCTTAATACAAAGAAGAAACAAAGCCAGCTACAGTTATATAAGCCAGGACAGACAGAAGAGGGAGGTCACCTTTTCTCCTTGGAATGCATTATAGCAAAGCAAGGTGCACTTAAAAAAAATACATAAGCTATAGACAGCAAGCATCTTTACAAGAACTGCATATGGAATGGAGAAATAGTAATAATAGCTTTCTCTAGTCTAGTCTTCTTTCCTCTGCTAAGACAGAAGGCACAACAGTCAGCTCTGTTCAGTATTTGTGTGTCAATATAAATTCAGAAATTGTTTGTTTTAGAACTAAAGAGGTGCATGTATGTGCATTTTTAACTTTGTTCATCACTGCCATCACTTCATCAACAGACAGCAGAAAATACAATTTAAATCCCCACAACATTTGTTATATTTATTAGAAATAGATGCATGTGCCTGCACTGACACATGTATAGTTGCTTGGCCTGAAGCTGAATTATAATAACAAATTTCTTGTAACACAAAAAGATTTATATGACAGAGCCTCAAGAGCTATGTTTGCCTAACTAAAAAAAATGTAATCACAACTGCCACTAGACATACAACTTGGTATGCTTGAACAATTGTCCTCCCAATACTTGCTTACAATTGTGAATTATTGGCACCAGGAATTAGTGATGTTTGTGTTAAACTACAGCTAAGATTTTACAAAATGATCCTCAAAGTCAGAAGGTCCACTCCCTCTTGTATAGACCTTGGATAGCATGGTCGCTTCACAGTTAGTCTTTTCATTAAAAGTAGAATAACAACATAAAACAACATATTGCTACAGGATTTTTAGTTTTTGTGCAGCGAAACAATTGAACTCTCTTTCTGTCCATATCCGCCACCTTCCCACTATTGAATCCTTTAAACGCGCACTGAAAACACACCTCTTCCGTAAACATTACTCCTAACAACCTTTCCCATAATGCTCGTCCTTTGTCATACCCTGCCTTTTGCAATATCATGTTACTCTCAGCTCTTGTTCTTGTTCTTGGGTTCCTCTTTGTGTTTTCTGTATTTGATTTTATTGTTCGTTTAGTACGGTTGTTTATTCTTGTATAGTTCATATGCTATTTGTGTTTTCCTGTCCCTCGTATGCTGTCCATGTTTAGTTCTTGCTCTTAGGCGCTAAGAGCTTGCTCCTTAGGAGTGTGAGTATAGGCTTTACAAATTTTTGCATTTATTATTGTTATTAGAATGCTCAGTTTCTGGTTAACATTGACAAATGCAAGTAATAGTAATTAACTTTCAAGCACTGTATATAGGATACTCTTAAACTCACATGAAACAAATATCCTTAAGTCTAGCTATTTAATAACTGTCCAGACAACACTGCAAGATCTTGATATAAGTGGAATATGGATAAACAAGAATCATGTAATGATTCCATCTTACACTGTTTATAGTATTTTTAATAAAGATGGTGAACTAGATGAACTGATAATGTGTATGTGTGGATGGGCGGGTGTACTGGGATGGACAGAAGTGTGCTAATATGTACAGTTCTCCTAAGGAGTAAAGAATAGTAAAGAACACAGAATGTATATGAAAGACACAGAGAGAGAGAGAACAAAAGTACGTTTTTTGTTTTTTTTACAGTTGTTTTAATTTACTTGACTACATGTGCAGTATACATGAGGGGCTGGAAGAATGAGTGGATGGTGGAAAAAATTAGCTTCCCATTTTTCCTTTTTATTTTGTTGCTGCTGTTGTTTTTTTTAATTAGCTGTCATAAACCAATCAGTGTGTGCGTGGGTATGTAAACAATAGATTATATTTATAAAGACAGGAATGTGTGTAAACATGTATTGATATATTTCTAATATCTCAATACCCCTTACAGGGTGACAGAATAAAGAATCTTGAATATTACTGACTGTAAACAATATGAGGAGCTTATGCTAACAAGGTATTGTAGCCATCTATTAGCCTCTGTCGAAACATTATCTTCTCCTACCACACCTTTAATAAGTTCAACTAAACTTAGAGGAACTCCACAGAAGATTTATAAAGGACTTTACTACAGCTCTTGGTCTAACAATGTTAATTTTATTTTACGAATATGTCAGCTGTGATGCCAAAACTGACAGCCTAAAAAAACAGGCTCCATGACATATCCCAAGTAAATAATGGTTTCAAACTCCCAGGCGAGCCAAGAAATACACCTAATCTAGGTCTCCAGCAGTGAGTTGTGTGCCTGTCTGACCTCAAAAGGCAGATTGTGTCACAAGTAATGTCTGATTCTGAGAGGATTTGTAGACCTAGAGAGGACTGTCAAATTAATTTAATTTGACATTAGTTTGGGTGATTACAAAAAAAGAACATAAATCATGCACACATTGCTGAGAATCCTAATGGAAAATTTCTTCATATCACCATCTTAAAGTTTCATCAAAATGAGCAAACAACTCCTACCCTCCTTTCTTTTTTACATGCTCACACGATTACAGCCACAACATGTGATGCCTCTTACCTGTGATGCTAACCAAAACTTCTCATAGCAGACTGCGGTTCCAATGCTCATATTTACACTAAAGCCAGCCTAGAAAAGACTTGTTGTCATGGTAAATGACCTTCACAAAACTGGATGCCTGCTGCAGTTTACACTACCACACAGCTAAAGTTGAAACACCATACCATCACCAGCTCCCTGTCTTTGCCTCTTCACATCTTAAGGAAGAGGCAGCAGCAGCCTCAACATGCAAATATTTCTGGCACCTGAGACACTCCCCCAGCCATGAGCAAAATATAGATTGAAAAGGTGAACAGCTAGGACAGCTTCCAAGTGAGACTGACAGAGGGGGTGGAGGTGATGAAGGGGCAGGGGGAAGGTAGACGAAGAGTAACCGTACTAATTAGTGGTCAATGTTTCAATAGGAAATATTAATGTTTCTTTTGCAGCCTTCCCGGTATATCTTTTAATAGCTTTTTAGTACTTATGTCTCCATCTCTTTTTTCTCTCTATCTATCCTTCTTCTACCCTAACTCCCACACACATAAACTCACTCTCACACACACAGGGTTTAACCCTCATTACCTGTTTACACAGTTTACAAGAAAAAAACTGTTTAATTTCAGAAGGGGGGGGGGAGGAGGTGATGATACCCAGGTGATGTGAAAACAAACTGATAACTGACATAAATCAGACTAAGAAAGCACTTTTTAAACATGTTTTTAGGGGCTTCTGTCAACACTCTACCAATTTTAGAAAACAGATACCCTGAGGGAAAACTTCCCCTCAACTTTTGCTCCTAACAACCTACCCTCCCAACCACCCCTCATGCACACAACCCCGGCCCTCCCAGCATGCTGCCAACGCATACAAGAAAAGGGACCTGTATTTACCATGTTCCTTTCTTAGCAACCTCACATCACAGCAACACACCCTTAGATGATATCTGTGTGCCTTGTGCAATGGTATTCTAAGGAGGTGTAGGGGGTGAAAGTGGTGAATGAGAGCACAGGATGCTAATGCAGGTATGTGGGTGTCCCCAGCAGCTCAAAGACCATTGAACTGCTAGGTATAGAAACAGTTTTTCGGTCAAGCTAAATGTCAGCACCTCCAATGAAAAACCACAGACTTTTTCTTCCTTAAATATTTGCATAATCTGCTACATTCCAATTCCAAATACTGGAGTGACAGTTACTGCAGTTGTAAGCTGGCATAATGAGACTGCCTGCAGGCATGACTAAGATGCAACAGACCTGAACTCAATAATTCTACACAACAGTGTCATTACTTGGTTCATATGAGCTCTTAATTGTCCCACTTCTCAAGCAGACATATGATCGGTCTCTCATTCACCTCTGGTTATCTTGTTTTCAAGACAGCTGTCACACAATGTATTCAATTCTTGCCAGCTGCTGCCTGCCTCTCAAAGGCGCTGTGGTCTAGAGGCAAAACAACCCTTACGTCACTGAGCCCCCGCACTCCACATCCCTCCCAACATCCCTCAGTAGACAGCATCAGCCATTCTGGTGTGCTTGCCCTGTTGGGGTGTGCCACTCTAATGGACCATATCCTAGTGCTCAAGAAACACCTAGAGACTGACAGGAATACTATATCATATCTTCAGGACATTTTGACAAGATTTTTGAATTAAACTGGAGTAATTCTCCCACACCATCCAGCCAACACACACAGATACACAGAGGCACCTCTCCCTGTGTAACATTAAGGGCATGTTTAGGAAGTTTCTCTCCACTTCCTCTGATGCACATTAAGGTTTCATTAAGGCTGGAGCAAACAGGGGTATTCTATCACCTCCCCTTCCTTCTCGACCACCCCCCACCCTCTGCCTTCCACCACTTCCTATTTTTCTCCCCCTTCTCAATCCTTTGAGGTGAGTCAGCTCTGGCAGGGAGACAGAAGCCAGATTTTTGCCTACTACCATAAATGCTGGCTCCTCATGAAACTGCAGCATCTCATGGAAGAAAAGATTTTCCTACCACCTGCAAGGCCATTTTGCTCTCTGCCGCTATTTTGCTGGTGTTGCTAGGAAATAGTCATGCTGGCATCAATAGTCTGAAACCTCAGTAAGTGAGGCTGTCTTTCCACATGCAGAGGACTGATTACGCTCAATCTCTTATATTTAGTATATAATCTGTAGACCCATATTACACATATGCTGCCACCAACTGCTCTTGAAGTCTATCCTCACATATAGACCAATCATTGCTATGACTATCGTTATATACAGATCTACTGATTGCAATGATTGTCCTTACATATACCGAGCCATGTCTTGCTTTTTATCTCTCTCTTTGCATATAACAAACCATCTCATTACAGAACTAAACACTGCTCTTTGTGTCTCTCCTTACATGCACAAAACCACTAATTTCACTCTTCATTTTTGGTCTGTCCTTATAAATGGCCACTGATCAACATTTGTTCATAACTTTATAAGCATATGGGCCATTGACTGCGGTTTTTTAATAGCTGAATATTTGAATGGCATGTCCCCCTGTGAAGAAGATCTTCATGCGCAGTGCTTATAAAACTACAAAGCAACCAACAATTTAACATACGACCAAACTTGAGTCTACCTTTATGCATACCAGATTGATTGCTGTGTATGTCCTTACAAACAGAGGGCCACAGCTGTGTTTATTCATACATATACAAAGCCCCAGCTATGTGTATCTATTCTTACATGTAAAAGGCCACTGCTGTGTGTCTATTTTCACATGTGCATGGATACTGCTCTATGTGTCTTTCCTTCATTTAGAGAATCTTTCACTGTTCTTACTGAGGATGCACATCACCCCAACCCCTTCAATTCATCTCATATTCTCTTTCCACATTCATTCTCTCTCCACACACACAAATGGACATACACACTGGGTGGATCAGGGATAAAATCATTGCATACCATCACCAGGACATGCAAAAACATCTATGACCTCAGGTGTCAAGCCTATTCCAAATTTTACAACTAAAATGAAAAGAAGATGAACATTTACAGTAAAAGTAGCCATTTATTTTGTGGAATTTCAAAGATAGCAGTACTACTATGCTGGTGGTGTTTGGACAAAAATACTTTTGCAAACATTAAACTTGAGAATTCTCTTTTACTACAATACCACCTGACACAATTTTTGGTTACAAAAGAGGGACGGACACTGAGGAAGAAATACCAGGCTTATTATTTTATTTACACAATGAACACTTTCTCTCTATGGAAAAATAATGATCATAAAAATTTGCCAAATCCTTAAGAACTCTCTCTCTTTTGCCTGTTTCACATCTCTGAGCAGACAAGAATATGTTCTCTCCCAAGCTGCAGGACTCATTTCAGCTACACTGATGCAGGTCTCTATATTTGGTTTTTCCGTGGAGTTCTTTGACCTCCCTCATGACTCAAAACTATGTACCCATTCCAACCATATCTTCCAGGTTTCACTGGTTTGAAGTAAAATAATATATTGTATGGCTAAATTTGGCACAAGTTTATCTCATATGTAGGAAATAGATTTGGACCAAAATATTTGAAAGAACGGTAATGTAATGATGCTGACTTTTCATAAAGAGGCTCGTGTATAGCGTATTGCTATTTGTCAATCTAACAAAGCAGTTATTTGCTGTATTATTATATAGCTACTTTCTTGGGAGAACTTACTCATGCATATCTGCAATAACACACACATGGAGTCTTGCACACACCCAGCAACTAAAAAGGTTAGCAGCATAAATCTTAAAATAAACCTTAAACAGAAAGTGCAAAAGTAGATTAATAACACCTTCCCATTCAAATGTCTGGATAACAACCGCAAGTAACCCCAAACTGCCACAGCGTAAGTAAGGGAGAGCAGCCTTAGCGTTCTGGGTATCAACTGACTGCTGTAAGTTTATCATACAGCAACATTCCCAATGCCAACATATACCTGCCACTTGCAGCAGCAGTTCTGCTAGGTGTCTGAGAGGCCGAGCGGCGAGACGACTTTTTCCTTCCATTAACACAGCAAACAACAGCATTTAAACCAACGCAGAGAAAGAGCTAAAGTAACTGAAATATATATTTTTTATACACCTTACATGCAAAAACATAAGGCAAACAATCACAGCCCTACCACCCGTAAAATTTCATTGAAAAGGGTAACAGCTGTAATAAATGCAGACATGACTGTCACATAAAAGTGTAGACAAGCAGCAGGGAGCCAAGGCCTATCTTTTCCTGGACAATATCTTCCATCTCCGAAAACTAATGAAAACAAAACTGGAATAATTTCATGCAAACATAATTTTGATGCATGAAAAAAAAATTCACTCACAAACAAAAATAAAAGATTTTCCCCAAACTGCGGGGAACCATGAATCAGAACTGAGGGATAACACACGCATGGGGAGAAAAAAAAACAACTAAGATTGAAATGATCTATATGCCTCACAAATGCACGTTCCCTAACTATTGGGTGTTCTCCCTTGGTTCATAGAGTGCAGGGAAAGATTCTACTGCAGGAAAACCATAATTCTAACCTTTCAAAATCCTGATTCTGGCTAGTATCCTCTTGAAAATTTAGAGTGAGATGAAAATTGATGTTTAAGCGAAAAGTAAATATTACTTTGCCTGATTCTACAAGACTAATGTTCAATCTTTGAATTACACTGTTTGAGCATTTTGGGTTGGAAGGATTGTTGTCTGCATGCAGGCATGTGCTTGTGAGAGATGTGTGCACGTGAACATGAACATTAGCACAAAAATTCTGTTGTATGGTAATTTTATAAATAACTGTTATAGATTACAAGAGGAACAGCAAACTACACAGCAACCAGATTCTGTCAGTAATTTATGAGATTATGGCGAGTAAAGCAAGCAGCTAAACCATCATGCAAGGGTTAAGTTTGTAAGCACCCATAAAACTGGCATTCACATAAAAAGACAAACGTGCATGAAAACCTTGTCCTATGTCTACTCCTTATTTGTGCATCATTCGACTTCCCAAAATGAAAGAAAATGAAAATCTTTTCTCCTTGCAATTTCCTGAAGTGTATTATTATTTTCAGATCACAATCCACTTTCTCTTTTCATGTCATGCATTAATCACAAGGGCATAGAAATTATGCAGTTGTTGTGTAAAATATCAGGTTGTGAGTAGAACTCAACATACTTGTTTGTATTTGCAGCCTTGCCTTTCCGTGCTTCTTCTTGCTGCTTAGCCTCTGCTCGGGCCTTCTCCTCCTCTCGTATTCTGGCCTCCTCTTGCACTCTGGCTTCCTCTTCCCTGAAAACGAAGAAGAAAATACAGGACTTGTAAGGTGAAGAATGCAAAACATAAGTATCCTCAACCCCATCAAATGTAAAGCAGGTTTTACATCTCATTCATAGCCCATAGACATGCTAGCTCTGCAGATATGTTAATTTGATCCTGGTATAAATGTGGACTGAAAATGATATCAGATGCAGTAAAAGAATCTCTTCCCCCACTATTTTTAAGAAAAAGCCTCTCAAACTGAAATGTGGACTAAAGACACTCCTTATCTAATGGCTGTTACAATATTAGCCCAAAAGAACAGTGCACAGATGCCACTGCATGGAGTGAATTCAGGACTGAATACCCAGAATCCCCATGGAATCATTATTTTTCCAGATCCCAATCCTCATAAGACCGGCCTAGTGCTGCTGTCTGTTCTTGGTGTAAACATTATCTCTACAGTCTGACCTTGCCTCCTGCTGACAATGTGAACATCTTTGCAACTCGACCATGCTGCTTTTTGACAGTGGACACATCATACTGACTGTATTTCTTCTCTTCCTTTTGTCAGAGGCTATAACCATATTTATCAAGTCTTAGAAGCTTATTATTTGGGGGAAAATATAAAAGAGCTGTTAGGGACTGCAAAAACGTCTGCACATCAAGGTAGATAAACAAGCAAGGGAATTTCTTCTGCAGCAGTTCATTACCAGGACATCTGCCTGTCTTCTGGAAGTAAACTATATGACAGGTTATGCCAAGATACCACCACCAACACACGCAGTCGTACAGAGCTGTTCACCAATACCAGCCACACCCACCCACTCCCAGCCATAAAACTTGACTGACCGCAGTCGTGCCTCCTCCTCCTGTTGAGCTTGTTCTCGTAGCAACCGCTGCTGCTCCTCAAACCGAAGATTTTCCTCCTGCTGTCGCCGCTCAGCCTCCAGCTTCATCTCCTGCTTCTGCTTCTCTAGTAAGGCACGCTGTTCCTCCTGCACCTGGGCCCACATATAGTCATCTTAACTGTGCACCTATCACAATACATGCTGTACCTGTGCAATCACAGCTGTGTATATGGTGAATTTGTGAAAATCTCCCTGACTTGGGACTCAGCGACAGGCACAACCTCCATTAAAGGCGTTCCAGAGAAAGCATAAAAACTACTGTTAGCCCCTCATGAAGGTGTCCATTTTCTTTCCAGAAAGTGGAATGAATGTTGCATACCAAACATTAACATGTCACTACAGATTTGTGTCCATGTGGCACAGGCATGCATAACCCAGGACACAGCCTGCAAGAATGCTTTTCTTATACACCCAAGAGCTTTGCTGTGGGGCCTAAGGTGGCAGGTACGAGGGGCAAACTGTTAAGAAACAGGAATAAACTAGAAAAACTGCCAAGATCATCAAGGACAAAAAAAATGTGCGTGATACCCATGATCTACCAAACATTTGAATGTCAAAGAAGAGGAAAACGCCTATCTACCTTGAGAGCAGCCCTTCGCCTGTCCTCTCTTTCCTTCTCCTCCTGTTGGAGGCGAATTTGCTCAGCAGCCTTCTTGCGCTGCTCATACTCCATTTTCTGTCGTTGAAGCTCCTAAGACCAGCCATCAGAAAAGCCAGTTTTAAAAAAACCAACCTCCTTCATTTTACACAAATACATGCATTTCACCAAAATTCTGCTGGCAAAAAAAAAAAAAAAAAAAATCAAATGAATGGCATGCTACTGACAAGACACCGCTATATTTACAAAGCATCATTCTGAATAATTAATGAAATGTTTAAAATGTTATATTCTATGTTTAAAATTTTTTAATAACTTTTAAAATGCTTTTAAAAAACCATGCAGCTTATTATATATCTGCACATTTCTGTTCTTCTGATTTTGGTGTGTTACTCTTGTCTAAGTTGTGACATGAAGTCAATTATGTACACATTTCTGTCCAACCTATATGACCCAGGCTGCTTCCTCTTGCCTGTCATTAAAAATTATAAAACTTTGGGAAAGCTATCCCCACCTTTCTAGAAATCAAAATCATGTCAATAAAAATGGGATTTATGATGTGGGCAGTAATGGCATGGCTGCCTATCCTGTGGACCCTGTCCAGCTACAGATATACCCACCACCGTCAAGTGTACCTCCGGCATCAACCCAGCGCTGTGTGCTGCTGCTGGCTAGCCAAGGCTACCGAGATCAAACCTGGCTCAACGACGACTTACTGCTTCATGCCATGAAAGCAACAAACACTTTGCTATGGTTGGTCATCATCAGGATTTGAAGAAAACAGAATGTAGGGAGTAGGATATGGAATAGTTCAGCTGCAAGCTGCCATGCTGTTTAGCTTTGTACAAAGGTTCTTCCTCAAGCTTGAAGTACAACTACACCGACAATCAGACCACTATAGGATGCATGACAATGAAGAGCCTTTAAGCACCAGTCCAAGCAGCAAAAGCGTGCAATTTTTTTTAAAAGAGCTTAACACCAAAAGGCTGGACACCAGTATGTTGAAGAGATACAATAGCCTGTCCACAAATACAAGCATACTTCAGTATGTTTCTGGGCTTGATTCTGACTTGAAAGTTCATAGCTTAAGAATTCTTTTGTATAATACTACTTTATGCATTTTTCATTGAACTTTAAAGTATTAAATTCAGAATTAAAATTCACTTTCATTAACCTTAAAAAATTAATTTTATTTTACATAATTTATGCTTACTTAAAATAGGATGCTTTATTTAATAAATGTTATGATGGTAAACTTGCATGTATTTCTAATGATTCATGCTTTGGATGCTAAAATATTACTTTTCTAGAGACTGATAAGCATTTTCTACCAGCACAGACTTTACAACAATAGCATAGGTCATGTCATCAGTCAACTAATGTCACAATCCATGTTCAAGAGCATATTCCAACACAATCAAGAGCAACATTCATAGCTTTAGACTTAAGACTGAAAAAAGATAAGAATATGTACTACACATAGTATTCACTGTAACAAAATTACAGGAAAGAGAATCAGTAAATGCTAATGTGATAAGCAAGTAATATTACTCATGAGATCAAAAACAGAAGAATGAATAGTGGAAGAAAAATGAGTGAGGAAAAATGATTGAAATGTCATACAAAACATGCTTTGACAGTTCCTAATTGGGCAAAGAACCCACACAGGGATAAAAAGATTAATAAATACTTGAGACAAAAACACACAACATACAAAACATCAACACACAGGCTCACAGACTGGGGAAAAGACATCAAAATAAATACATTTACTCAAGGTAAACAACAACCTGACACACAGTGTGACCAAACATGAACCAATTAAATGGCAAAGGGAAGACATGATCTTTAGCAATTTAAATACATTAGTGTAAAGGACAAAAAAGACAATACTCTATCATGCACAAACAAAATAAAATGGCTTGCAGACATTGGAAGATTACTCTAAACTGCATAATAAAGGTGAACAGATACAATTAACCAAACAACAAACCAATCAAAAACCAAACAAACATTAAACACGTGAGTTGGAGCAAAGGTAAGAGACAGAAAGAAAAAGATTAATCCAAAATGCACACGAGGCACTAACCCTAGAAAACTCGTCCTCTAAGGACAAGACTTGTGCTTGGTGTTGAGCCAGGGGGGTAGGTGGGGTCACGGGGGGTGTTATTTCCTCATCATCAACATAGATTATGGGTATAGGGGGAGGACGGAATTCATTCTGTTGGTTCTGTGGAAGGGGTATACTGGATTGTAAATACGACAGTGAGTGAACGTCATTGAGTCGGCCATGCAAGGGATGTGAGGAGATATGAGCTGCCGGAGCATGGCTCTGACTGTTAGAGAGTGGACTAGGTGAGCTTGACCGCATGTGAGAAATGGGGGGACGATAACTCTGTTGAGAAAGCTGTTGATAATTGGGGTACTGATAAGGACCAGGTGATGGACAGGTTGCGGGTAGGACCTGTGAAAAGTCTCTGTCTGGGAGTCTGGCCCGCTGCGCTGAGTTGGCAATGAGGCTGGGGCCTGGAAGGCTTGGGGCATGATTTCCATTGATTCCTAGGGTCAAAGGTGACTGGGGACAAGCAGATGTGGGTGATGAGTGAAGCCGAATTCTTTCCCCCTCTGGTGCAGTATGGTTAACAATGTGGGCACCGCCATGGTTGTAGCCATCCCTTCCTTGTCTCTGCTCTCTCACAGCTTCTGCAGCTTTTATAGCCAACATATTGCTTTCATCCAGTTCACCAACAACAGCTTGCTATTTCACAGAAATATGCAGGAAACAGGCAAGGAAAACATGATTGTGATGCCATCATGAAATCAATTCGAGGTCATGTATGGGTCAGTTGACAAACAGCAATTCCAGTTAGTTTGTGTTAGTACCACAGCATGCACAGCAAAACCAACCAGGTAAAAGTTCCATTGCAAAGTTGGAGAAATGTCAGCACCCAATGCAGCAGTGTCACGGAGACAGATGCAGTTGTCGTGGTTGTGGCAGTAGCAGAGTGGTGGTGGAAGTAATGTTGCACGCGAGAAACCCACAACAGCACACACAGGAGACCCAATGACGCCAGTCCAAGATACGACGGTCACACAACCACACGGCAAAAAAAAAAAAAAAGAGGAAAAAAAACAACAACAGAAAATTAGAGAACAATTATGGAGAAAATAGATGGTAACTCAAAAGCAAAAGCACAACTACACACATGCTGCACACACATACACACACATACACGTTCACATAAGCTTGTCTTAGCATCATACGTGCATGACTGTAATATAGGAAGCTACACAAATCTACAAAATTTCCAGACCCGATTAAAACAGAATAAAACTATTTTTATTTCTGCCTCTTTTACATAAATTTTGCTTTATTTTCTTTCATCAAAGATTTAGCTTTTTCTTATTCTCTATTTGCTCTCTAATTCTTCTCTCCAATGACTGTAGCTTTCTTTCTAAAAACTAGAAGTCAGTAGTAACAAACTCTTCTGTCTTCTACTCAAATGTTCTCTTCTTTTCTCAAACAGCAGCAAACTAAATTTTTTTCTCAATGTTTCTCTCCTGGACTTAGCATTTGTGCCTTAAGCAGCCATTCAATCCCCAACTTTCTTAAAATGTTTATTTTCACTTCAAGAACAAAAGCAAATATTGGTAATGGTTTAAAATAGAGTCTGTGATTGACAGTAAATTTCTGGCTTGTTATTACTGGAAAATAAATCTTGCATTCAATACATTCAGTTTCTAAATGTTTTCCATTTCAGACTTGGAGGGAAAAATCATTTTTTTGCAGAAAATCAGTTTGTCCATGAACAGCAAATTTACAACAATAACCCACAACACTTTTATTCTTCTAAACAGTTGGTACAACATACACAGCTCATACAACATAAACAGCTTATACAACATAAAAAAAGGAAAACAAATAAACCAAAATAGACTTACCTCATTCTGGCTCCACCCAACTTTATCCAGGCTTTCAGTTGTGCTGTATCCTGAGTCACTGCTGAGAACAGTGTGACGTTTCCACTTAGGTTCTGGGTTGTCCAAAATGTTTCGAAATTCATCAGATGTCCTGCAAAAGATAGATGCATCCCAATGTGATGGGAAATTGAATTACAGCGAAAAGAGCAGCAAACGTGTAGAAACATCATCACAGCATTCGTCTGAATATAAGCTCATTATAAGCTGAATATAAGCTATTATTAGACAAGCTGCAAGTTCTAAATTTTCTCTCTCTCACACATACACATGCTGCAGGCTGTCATATTTGTAAAATGCCAGCATTGTACATATTTTTATTTCAGAAGACCTAACATATGACTAGCTGTACCTTAAAATTTATTTTATAATCCAGTTATTTGTTTGGTTTTCCTGATGGTCACTTAGAAAATATTAGAGAGGAGCTATGCGCCCTGGACTAAGCAGAGCATCTCAGATTTGACACATCAAACCAGATGCAGATCATACTTGACATCACATTATATGGGCTTAAAACTGCTTCAAGCAGAGTGTACTCTTGTATAATACTGCATATGCACGTACTGTGTCCACTGCATAGTAAAACTACTGAGATTACTCTTGACATCAGATTAGATATGCTTAAAACTGCTTTTAAACAGAGTGTACTCTTGTTTAATACAGTATATACAATGTACAGAGTCCACAGTATAGTGAAACTAGTGAGCAATGAAATTTTGATTTATTTTTTAAAAATCTCAGTGTTAGCAAAGGCAGAGTATCATAAGAAACATGAAAATATCCATTTGCAATAATGATACAATACCATCCCTTAAAAGAAGGACAGAAAAAAAACAAAACAAAGAACAACACCAACAAGCATGGCCCTCCAGTTTCCATGTCAAATGTGAAAAAGGTCACATGTAGAAATAATGGAATCAAGCAAAACTGAATCACGAATCATCCAACAATCCAATTTCCCATAAAATGAAAACTACTTTGACTCAATGCAATCAATACTGTAAGTGCATTACAAAAATTTCACAGCATTAAATGAATAGCCACAAAAGCATAGACATTTTTTTAGTTACTATCATGTTTATAGCACGTGAGTGAAAAGTCCAGTTAAAGGTTCAAGTTATTGTTAAACCCTGGGATCGATGTCTGATTTACCCTTTATCAAATATCACCATAGAATTATTATGGGTTGATGTACTGCTATTTTATATGGACTCAGCAAATAAGGGTAGGCCTACGTGACCAAACCCAGCTCTATAAACAGGTCCAGCATGTTAAAAGAAATTATAAGGTAACAGTGAAGAGCCCATGGCAGAGTCAACTGCTGGGACAGTGAACTGCAGCATGTCTAGGCCACAGCCCAGCCTTCCCCTTATTCTTTCCTCTTCCCTAACCCTGATCAACCCAATCAACTGAAGACTATACAGGAGTCACTCACCACATTTTAAGTTTAAAGCCTTGCTGAAAATGACCGCTGACTGAAAATACCATGTGGGACCAGAAACTTAAAAATACACAAACCTCCACATGCATGCACAACACGTAATTTTCACAGGAACAGTTTCTATACTGACCTCTGAATTTTACCATTGTGACGACTACAAGAAATAAACAAAAGTGCAATGTTATACAAACATGCTTATTCCACACAAGCCCACTCGCACAGTTAAGTCCAATCATCCAAACATTGTTAAAAATTCAGTTCTTAAAATAAAGTTCATGGACTTTATCTTTTACTGCTAGATGTTAAAATATTGTATCTGACAGCCAGCAGTGACTTCTACAAAGCAAACATACTGCTGAGGTGGAAGAGATTTTCTGAATGGCCGCTTCATTTCGGAGTCTGTAAGAATGCCTCGTTTGCGGTCCTCTCTAATTGCCTCTATTTGCAGATATTTCATGATGTGCTGTCTGCCTCGGGTGCAGATCTGGAAGTACAAATGAATACTCATAGGATTTTGGCATGAAGTGTTGTGCAAAAAATACAACTTGTCGCTCACACTTCTGTGTTTCAATTAGCATTTTCTACCTGAAAGATCTGTCATTCATCTGCAAAAATATTGAACATTACCTACACTATTCCTAACACCAGCAGCATCCAATACCTATTCTAAGTCATAATTGTTTGAATATATTCCACTATCTCTTATAAAATAATTCTCAAGCAACAATTTAACACATTCTGATGGCCTCTTTTAATACACTTACAGCAAGAGTTACAAAGTTTTACCATCAGTGTGAAGGAAGCTACTTAATCATCATTATCAACACTGATGAAGAAGCTAGGAAATGTTCATGACTGTTTACACCAAAACCTACATGTGCAGGGGGGGATGACAAAGGGTTATGTTCCAGGATGATCTCCTCTAAGGTTTCAAGTTTTCGAAAGACAGTGGGTATCTTTTCAATGCGGTTACTGGAAATGTCCAGCTTCCGCAAGCTGAGCTTACAAATATCTAGAAGGAAAACAAGAACACAGTAACAGATATCTAAAAACCATAAAATTTTGACAAATGAATTCAATGCAGAATTTTTAAAATGTCAATATATAAATATATATAATATTATGCATAACAGCACTCCCAAAATACAATCAACCAATTAAGTGCAAAGTAATTGAGGGTGCACATGTATTCACCCAATTGTATGCACATATTCCAGCATACATTAAAAAGCGTTGGTGATAAAAAACTACATGGTGATGTTGAAAGTAGAGCATGAGTGTGTATGGATGTAGGGTTTCAGGTTTTGTCCAGGGAGGTAATACAAGGCCAAAGTATAGTGTGCATATGTTCATGTATATGTATATTCATGCAAAATGTTTTACTCACCTAATGGAAGTTCTACAAGTAAGTTTCTACGTAGGTTAAGAGAGCGCAAGGAGGATAAATCTCCAATCTGTGGGGGTAGATGGGAGATTTCATTGCAGCTCACATCCTGCAAACATCAAAACATTTGTTTCATTATTTTGATTCGTTACTTTGCCATGCTATGACAATGCACTTTGACAATTTGATCATTTATTTAGAAGTCACATGTCAAATGGACAATTAAACTGCTGCCTGACTTCAAATGCTTTTGCATTTACAAGTAATTTTTAAATTGTTAATCTTAATGTCAAAAGCTAAAACAGTGAATTTACATAAAACCTAAAAATAAAAGAGAGGAAAAAAAAGGCAGACTGAAAGAAAGCCACTAGTCATTTCCCCTTAAATAAAAACGGTGTTTCTGCAACGTTTTGCCTAAAATTACCAGATCCATAAGTCTGTCGAGCTTGCCAATCTCCTCTGGCAATGAAACCAATTTGTTGTTGGATGCACAGAGGACCTCCAGGGATGAAAGAACACACAATGAGACTGGTAATACTGCCAGTTGGTTCCGACTGCAACATTGTAAGTATCCTTTAATATTAAAAACTGATTTCTCTCTTAGCGACTGTTTGATGAAGCAAATATCTCATGAAATTCCATGGGGAAAAAGTAGTAGCAGATCACAATACAATGAACACAATTCCGCTGTGAAAGCGACACAAAGAAATATACATGAATGCAACAAAAAGAAAAGGAGGAAAATACAATAATAAAGACAAAGGAATACAATAAAGGAAGTCTGTTTTTTTCCGCATTAAAACAAAATTTTAAGAACTGCTAATAAAATGCAACCACTTTCTAGAAAAGGTCTCTTTCTTCATTTAGTGTACTGCTCGTGAAAAGATGGCAACAACTATATGACACTGATTCTCAGCTAGTGAGGAGCAAGCACAGATTTTCAGTCTGGTGGGCACAGGGACAAGTGTCATGAATGTGAGTGGTTCACAGAGCACAACGTGTGGGAGGTAGAACCCAAGTATCTTTTCCCTGATAAATCAGGTATATATTTTTAGCTATTTTCTTCCCTGATCAACATATGATTACAGTAAAATGAAATAACTCAGGTGTCTCTCATCCTAGTACTGACCTGAGGTTGAGATGTGTAAGTAACTGTAACTGTGTGATGGCTTCTGGAATGGACTTGATAACATTGTAGTAACAGTTCAGACTTTCCATGGAGGTGTACTCGCATACCTCTGGTGGGATTTCACCAAACCGATTCTTTGACAGATCTGTTAAAACACAATAACAGTTCAGCAATTTAGACAAATATTTATCTTGAAATTGATTTTATTTAAACATATAAGCAGATATTTCAGCTCATAAAAATAAAAAAGAAAATATACATAATAAACTTTAAAAAATAAAATGTAGTTGAAAACATTTTAAACAGTAATTGTGCAACAAATCTCTGAATCCTCAAGTAATCACTGATGTATAGTCATCAATGACTAGAATCATAAAAAAAAATTACATCAAAGATTATCTGGAGTTTCTTAATCGTTTCTCAGAAAATATGCATCAACTTTCTGTACATTGTTGGAGTGAAGGATATCTTTCCAGCTCCTTTGTCAAGTAACATTGGTAACGAAGACTGAATTGTCAGTCACAATTTTTCATTACAATGTTTTTCTTCTGAAATTTCTTTTGCACCTGATTTTTTAAAAAAAATTTTCCATTGAAAAGCATGTTACAGCTGTTTTAAATTTCTAGTGCCTTCTTATATCTTGATTTTTTTTTTTTGTTGTTGGGTTTTTTTTCCTTTCTTCGTGGGGGGAGGGTGATTGTTGACGGATATTATCAAATATTTTTATTATCTGTACCCCAAACTCAGCTATTTCAGCCGCAAACAAATATATACCTTTCATGTTTTCCTTTTGAAAAGGAAAGAAAAAAATGGGCAAATGCAAGCAAAAATTCTAAGAGCTCAGTTTCAAACACTAATGCACTACTTTCATAACATAAGCAGTAAATTTGCTTGCACCTTATTTCAATCACAAGGATTAACTACCACCATGATATTTAGCTTACATTAAACACTTTGACCAGCCATGACTACCTATCATCTCGGTGCACAACAAAGAGCTTGATTCAAGAGCTTCAAGAGCTGCCATGTGAAGGGATGGAGATATGATTCTGTGAGCTACTGAAATGATCTTTCTGGCACTGGAGTTACCATGTGTAAAAGTGCTACTTCTATTGAACTACAAGAATAACTTTGGAGAGGGGAGATATCTTGTTTATTCAACAGATGTATCTGTAAACAGATCTGTTACCACTATTACATTACCACACTCCTTTTTGAGTCTAACATTAATCCAGGGTTCCCAGGGATCAGGGATGGTGCCAAAAAAGGACCTTAAAAGGACCTTAAAAGGACCTTCATCATGCATTCGAAAGACCTAAGTGACAGTCATCAATGCTTAAGTTTTTCTCTTGTGTGGTCGGAAAGATGTATTATTTATGAATCTGTGGTCTTCTATGTTCTCAATACATGTATTTCTAGTAATCAAATAATCAAAGAGTTAATTTTGATGCCTGTCTGCCATATTTAGATTAGATAACTTAAAAAGTGTCCTTAGCGCGCTGATAACATACACCGTTAATGTTCCAGTTTTCTAGAAATCTAAGTAATAATAATTGCAAAACTGAAAGCCATTCTTTGGTGTAATACAAAAGTCAGTTCACGTGTCTCTCTCTCACACACACTCTAATGGGAAGAGAGAGATAGAAATAGAGCTATGCACGTAGTACTAGAAGATCAAAGTTCAAGAAAGAGTAAGTTTCTAAAGAACTTTTGAAAAAAAGAGCGTTTTTTGCGAATAGGGGGCAACTAGTGTTGTACAGATGTGTAGACCAAACATTTCTTGTGACTACAAGGAATGCCAAGATTGGAGGATCAGATGAGGAATGAAAAGAGTGTGATCCTAATGCTAAACCAAAGATGGAATGAGTCGAAACTGTCAAGCATTACAGCCCATTTATTTTTAACCTTGAGATATTATTTAAGCATTCTTATTACACATACATGTAACACATGCAAACATATACATAAACAGCTGATATACTAATACACATAAGATTAAGATTACAAATGACAAAGCAATCCATCTACTATAAGCAAAAGTTTCATTGATGAAATTCCAATTCTTTGTCACCCCTACAGCTTTACCAATACTAAACAATACAATTTCTTTACACAACCTAATTTCCTCTAAATAGTTCTGGTTTTTTAACATGTTCCATAGCATACATGTACAGAATTGTGCAGGCTTATTTAAACTGAAATAAACATTAATTCTGAATGTCACAATTCAACACCTTTTAATTTCTTCCTGTAATCTATCAATGTCTGATGAATCTTTGTTATCTCCTTCTTCTTGTCTTTGGCTAACAAACATGTTGTTAATCTTTCAATAAGTGAAAAACTTTTTTGCTCTTCAGCCTGGAAACTATGTCTGTCAGCCAGTTCCAGCAGGTGTCGTTCTTCGGCATGGTGGTCTTTAGCCTTTTGTGAGTATTACCAGCTCATCTCCTAATCTCTTTCTTGTGGACCTGCTTTTCTTCTGTTTCCTTCTGCTGCTTCTGCTCAGAGAGAACGTTCATACTGCCATAGGCACTAGAAGCGGATATCATCAGTGTTTGGAGATCTCAACATTTCCACCCTCCCACACTGTGAATATGATCAAGAATTACTCTGCGTGCTTTTAGTGCAGTCTGACTAAGATTGTCAGCTACTGTTTCTTTGTTGAATGAAAATCCTCTTTCCACTGTAGCTTGACCATGAGAGAGTAGGAGTAACTGTCTGACAACAGACCACAACACCTGAACTCTGCTTTTCCAGCAAGGGCATCATAAAACAACTATCCAGTCTTTGTGTCATAGGTCAAAAGCCTTACTACCACACTCACCTGCAGAACTGTCAAGAAATTACGGAACTCTGACAATTACCTTGTCACAAGTCACATCATCAAACCTTTTCACACCTTGGCAATACAACAAAACCTTTTTCATTTTTTGTATTGATTTGTCTTTTTCCCCCATGGTCTTTGGGTTTAAGAAAAGTATATGTTTCTCACTAGGGTGTACTTCAGTGGAGATTTATCCTGCAATTTTAGAACAACTGCTTTCAAAATCTCTGCATTCAGCTCTGAAGGCCATGAGAGTTCCATCGTTTACTGATGACTGTTTCTTAGCTACAGCCAGTAGTCTATCAACCCTGAAGCAAGTTCGATCATGCTCAGATTGACATGGTTAGAACTGTTGCATATATCAACCTGCACAAGTTGGAGGGCAGTTTCACATTTATTAAGTACATTTGACTTGATAAATTTGTGCATCAGATTTTTCATAATGTCATGTAAGTCTAAACAAAGGAAGGAAGAAGAGGCTGATCAGCTTTGGTATTTTCTCAAAAAAGGTTCAAGTATACTGGCAATTAAACTAAAGAAAGCCAGACGACATGAAAGCAAAGGGGTAGATAAGACTCCAGCTTTACAATATCAAAAGATTTGTTCTTTGGCAATGTTATTTTTTCTCCATTGCAGCTTTGACAAATTTTTCCAAGTATGGAAGCATAACAATTGCTTTTCAGCAACAGAATTGTTTTCAAGCCATCGGTGAGCACAGAACTTGGCTGGAAAAATGTGGAACAGTACTTTTATATAATCTTCTCTTCTGGCTGGGCTGTCTCTGAACAAGATTAAGCAGATGTAAGAAATGACTCAAGCTCCCATTGAGAACCTCGCACCCACGCCTAAATGCATTGTGCATAACATGGAGTCCACAGCTGCCCACATTTAACAAACCAACATTGTGATTGGTAATCATGTCGTTTATTAATTTTCTCAAGAAGGTTTAGGTTTACAGAAGGTCCATCCATAGAAATTTGAAGTAAATTAGCTTGCTTGAAGTTTGATTCGCTAATTCCTTACTGAACTTTTGTTGAAGTCTATGGCCGCGGAATGACCCAAAAATTCCAGGTCAGGTAATGAGTCCTTACAGCATTGTCACTCCAGTAACGAACATGGAATCCAGCTGTTTAGTTTGAGTCTTATGGTTAGAAGATTCATCAAACAAAAGAACATACTCAGGCGACGAATTTACACAGTCCAGAAGCAATTTCGAAAAGTGAGGAGCAAGCCCAAATGAAGTTAGATAACTGGCTTTTGTTGACCGCACTTAAATTCTGCAGCTACTCTTGGCTGTCTGGGAACATAAGTCGAAACAGTTCAGCAGACTTTTAAGCAGATCTGAAACTGTAGTGTGATTCCACAATCTTGAGAGTCCACAGGAATCTCTGCCTTCAATCGTTCATTTGCTCATCACGAACCTATTCAAAGAAAAACATTTAAGTTACCCATTATGTCTGTAAACATTATGTTCTGTCTGAATAAAAGACAGGTTTCAAAAGCAATAATTAATGACATGATAATATAAATAATACTAAACTAAGTTAAAGTATAAAAGATGGCAGCATAGTTGAAAATGAAAGTTATTTTCAGCTAACTGATTTAGCTTTAATGTTAAATTGTTTGATTTTAAAAATCCAAAAATAATGTATTTGCTGGTAAAATAGGATAATAAGCATACATTATTAATTATACTTTCTTTTTAATCTTTCCTGATCAGATGCCAAAAATTCAGATCATTTTCTGCAGCAAAGCTGTAGTAAGATTCGTGATTGTATAAAACTCTATTTGTAGTTCGAATCATGAGAAAATGAAAATCTCAACTTTTTAATTTAAATAATTCTTTGCTATTTACTGATCTTTAAGCTATTGGCTTCACCGTAAATTAGACGATAGGCTTAATAAAGAGTGGAAAAAAACCGCAAAATGTTATGCACGCTTTAATTTAATGTGTTTTTCTAAGTACCACATCGTTAACTAAATGAATCGCTAAAGATAAATAATTGTCAACTTACTGGACACACTTGCAGAGCTGGTCGGTGCCGTCTGATTTTGAGCGGGCTGTGGATGTTCTCGATGACGAAAGTAATCAGTTACACAAAAGCGCGCATCTTTCAGAAATACTTTTATTTGC
The DNA here is from genome assembly GCF_003073045.1 of Pomacea canaliculata. Lineage (NCBI taxonomy): Eukaryota > Metazoa > Mollusca > Gastropoda > Architaenioglossa > Ampullariidae > Pomacea > Pomacea canaliculata. The sequence continues at coordinate 10,605,765 of NC_037603.1, forward strand.
CTTGGTGTCTTTCGGTAACCATGTGCTGTTTCAGAACACTTTCGCCCATTGATGAAAGATTCAGAGATATTTTGCAGGCAGCACATCGTGCCAAATGTTTATTGCTCGAGTCTTTTATTAACCAATCTTTATACTTGTCTTCCTTTAGCCACTTCTCCTGAAAAGAGCACTTCCCCCGGCATCTTTCAAATTGTTAAGCAGACAAAGAAATGTGGTCGACACGACGAGAGTGAACTCGCGAAAGGCGAAACGGACGTTCCCGCCGCGAGCGAGACTGGGTAGTCATGTGATTAAAATAGCAATGCAGCGAAAAATCGTCGGTATTTTGCGCCAAAGTCTACTCCGGAAATAAATTTGTTGTAATATTTTTATCGATAAAGGACTTAAAAGGTCACAGAGAAAATGTAAGGACCTGTGTGAGAATTTGAAAGGACCGCATGGCAAATAAAAGGACTTAAAAGGCCTTTTGGCGAAAATTCAATATAAAAGGACTTAAAAGGACCTTGCAAGGACCTGGGAACCCTGTAATCTTTCATCTTTAGCTTGCCAATTTTCAGTCTTTTGGGAGAATGCATACCAGATGGTGTGTAAGTCTAAGATTACATGAGATTTCATGAAACCTTATGTCTGCACAAGGCCACACACATACACAGTTCACCAGACAACACAGAGTAAAACAAAACCCACTGAAACCTTCATTTTAGGTTGCTTTTTTATTATTTTGAGTAGAAGACTGCTTATGAGTCATCTAGGGCACTAAGCCCCTCCCCCAATGTCTGCGGCAGGCTATCATAGCAGGGTCAGAGAATACCAGCTTGCATGCAACAGACTGCACTCAATAGATGAGGTATGCAAATGACAGAAGTGTGTGATGTTGGGAGAGGGAAGTGGAAGGTGAGAAGATGAAGGAAAGACTCTGGAGGAAAAACTGAAAGCAAATAATCAGCCTGCAGATGGTAACAGAGGATCTCTAGCTCAAGTTTAAAGACCCTCTCAGGTTAACTTGAAAGCTACAGGTAAAACTACTCGTCTCAACAGCTCACACAAGAACTTCCAGATTCTATTATAGAACATATAGCCCACTTCACATTATCGTGACTGGCTACTGTGGACGTTATCACACGATACAGTGATTCTCACATTTTATTGGCAATATGCAAATTTGATTTTGTATCTTTACTACATTTACAAGTTAGTTTTGCCTTTATTTTACTCCAGCATGAATGTAACAATAAACCGTTGTATCTGTTTCTGTAATACTTAGGGGAATGTATTTTTTTCACAATTTCTTTTCATTAGGTTTGATTGCAAAGAAAATCTAGCCCCTGATACAGCAAACATTACAAACACATGTAGTGATCTGTACAGCAGACACTGCCATATGTTGGACTAGGGCATGGGAAAGCCCCTACCTTATCTGATATACTCCAATTTTCCAACAGATGGGGTCTTTTAACCACTTTTTATTTTTGCTTCAAGCCCTCCCAAAAAATGTATAAGCTGGTGATGGCTTTGGAGAATGTGTACATCTGAGTAAACTATATTAACTAGAAACTGTCTGTTAAGAGTCATTACTGATGATAGTACTGATACTGTGTTGTCAAAATGAGAAGTACAAGAAAACTGAAGTAGTATTCTTAAAAAAATCTTCTGCTTGTCTGGGAAGGGGTTGTTTTGTTTAGGTTTTAGTTTTTTTTAATGGTGTGGGGTGGGATGTTTTTATTTTTTTGTTTGTTTGCTTACACAAGATGTAGTTGACATTGTAAATGGCTAAAGGCACTTAGATAAGACTTGTGGATCAAATAAAACTCTTAAAACATCTGTCAAAAATTGACAATCTCTTCCAAATGTTTTCCCACTTTTAGTTCAAAACTGCACACAGTTTAGCAAACACCCGTTTACATGGATAGGGCTACATCATCAGGTTAAGTGTGCAAACATGACTCATCAAATAATTATCTGTCAAGAAGTTATCTGTCAAAGCCCATGGATATAATGGCACTTTAGGACTTTGTCTAAATGAAAAATATTTGCTGATACTGTTTAAAAATAAATCAATGCAAATAAAACCAAATAGCTGGTAAAACTAAAAAATATACAAATCCACAAGGGACACAACAATCCAGTAGAGGGCTAAGTGCAGACAGGATAGGGATGCTAACAAGCGACCAGTAATGCAGTAAGGACATCCAGCTTTCCATTGCACAGAAACAGGCATAAATCACTTTGAGTTCTGAATCACGTTAACAAAATTTGCGAAGATGGTCTGAAAATGTAAATAATTTGGCATCAAGGCCTGAACGCATAAACAGAATTTAGAGTTATGTCATCTCATAAAACATATTGTAATAAACCAGACACACAAGGTAAAAATCCTTTTATATGCTTGAAAACAACAGCAATGATAAAATATCCTGATATTAACATACAATGCTGTGTTTATAATTTTCTGCTTTTATTCCAAATGGGAGAGAAGGGTCAAAACCCCCAACAGTTTAAATGGGGATCTTGCATTTTATGGATGTGAAATCCTGTTATGTCATCCACACTATCCTCATGCTAGGAGTCAACAATGGAGAGAGAGCCCTGCTTGGACAACTGCAGTTTATGCACACTGAAGAAACAGCGGAGACCAAAAAAAGCAGTCACCAGCAGACAGAAGGAAAAGCAACTTTTCCAAATAAGTGCTAGGAATACATAGACATTTCTGTGTCCACCCAGCCATTTCAAGTTGAATGACACTCACAAAAAGTGTGTGGCTGGAGTGTGTGTGTGTCGGGGAGCTTGAAGAAAGCAAAATACAAGAAGGCTTGGGTAACCCCATTAGTAAAGGACTGGACATTGTTCGCAATTGTTTCAATAAGAATACTTTGCAAAAGACCAATAGTCTGGTTCTCTTTGTAGTAATACAAGAAGGAATAAAGCTGAAATCTTCAATACCAATAATAAGTACTAATAATTAGCAAAGGAAAGTGTCCATTTTCAAGACTCAGCTAGCTCTGAAACACCCACTACAGGAATTCTTTAAGAAATCATTTTGCAACCACCAAGACTGAATGCTGTCCAAGATTTTCATGGAAGACCTTTACAGCTACCATGCACATTCAGGAAAATCTCAAAAGATTACAGTCGGAGCACTTATCAATTCTGCAAGCTCTATCCTCCAAAAGCACAGATGTGCCCCAACAAGCTGCGGTTTCAAAATAACCTCAGTGCCAATGCAAACACTGTGAGATACTGCTATAAAAATATTCCTACAATCTGCTGCATTCCTGATGATAAACATGCAAATGTTAGAGGTAAGTATTAGTAAGTCTAACCCAGAGTGTCTGTCTTACAGTCCCAAGCATTTTAAAGAAACACATTGTTTCTCCCCAATTCCAAAAGATAGAAGCTTAATATACCAAGACACTGTACCACCTCAGTTCTTGACCCACATCTAAAATGACACCTGCTATCAATGTACTTTCAGAGAGACCCCTTAAGGTCTATCAATGAAAGAACAGGTGGCAGACTAAAGATCAACTGGAAATTCACGGTCCTCGAATGCTGATGAAGGTGATTAGGTCCACAAATATCAACCATCCACTACCCACACAAATCTGATGACTTTGCCACTAAAAGATCCCATCTGCCAAAATCAATGGTCTAGCAATGAAGCTTCTTTTTTGTGTGCATTGGTTCATCCTGAACTGCTGTAATGCTGATGATATAGCCGCAAGTTGGCCATAATCCAAGATATCCCTAAAGTTCCCTTCCTGCTGGTGGCCAGTCTGCCGATCACATGCCAGCCAAGCTCAACAGACAGATAAGAGTGCCAGGATAGGCTGTCGACAGGCCAGAGGAAGCAGTTATCTGTTCCTATCTGTTCTTGTCCCGGTCTGCTTCTCTTCCAGACACAGGCACTTTGTGGGAGAAGGTGCGAAGATGTGAATGAAATCTCAGTGTCTGATCGTGGCTAAATTTGTTCCTCACAAATCAGTTTGTTGGAGTTGGACTGTGACTTGTTTTTCAAATATATGGACTATATATAGATATTTTTAATAAACTGGCTATGTATGTATGGTGCTTGAAGTTTAAAAATTTACTTTGTCCAGTCACTTTTTAAATGACATAAGAAAAGTCAGCTGGACTGGGAAGTGTGTGATATTCTTGATACTCTTGTGGAAGCAGAAATCATCCAGCTGCACAAAAGTTTGAATTTCCATTTCCCTACATAAAACAGCCCACATTTCCCATCTGATCTAAAAAATTATGGGCAGTTTTGCATTCATGAACACTCATGCAACTCAACTTCTACAAAAGCCAGAAATTTAGTGACACGGTTGAAAGACACCTACATCTCTTGACCTGCAAAACCTCAGACAAATGTGAATAAACCTGACCAAGTTTGGCAAAAGTTTTTATACAACCATCATGTAAAAAAAAAAAAAAAAAAAATCAGACAACTCTGACAAACGTTTGTCCACATTTGTCTGGTTAAGAAGGATCTTTCCTGATGGCAGCTCAAACTGAGAAGAGTTCGGAAGTTATGTAAACACTGCAGTCTGCAGACCACAAGAGAAAATGGCTCCACAAACCTAGAATTTCATGAACTTGCAAGCTGGAATGAGAGCAGCACTTCTGTTGTCCCAACCCGTTGCAAATTTCATGCCAGCCAGATGTTAGGTAGGGTGCAGTTTACTGCAGTTTGTGGGGGCTCTGATGATAATCGCTGTTGGGCCTAAGTGTAACGAGATACAAGCTGCACAAGAGAGGAAAATATTTTCTTGGCGGAAGAAAACCACCGTGAGCCACTCCATCTTTCCAGCGACAGAAGCATGTCATAGCTAACCCAGACAAGCGCGCCCAATGTTCATTCTTAACTGCAGAAATACGGAAGAATATTTGACCAAGTTCTTACAAGCCAATTTTTACATATTAAAAACTTTGCCAAATATAGTCAAATGCGCACAAAATATTTGTCTGGGTAAGAACGACTTTTTAGGGTCTTCATAAAAGAACAAACACCATCAGATGAATACATGAAAAAGTTTGGCATTTGAAAAGCGCCGAATTTAGCCCCAGGTGTTTGGCAATGTGTCCAGTTTTAAAGCCCCTATAGCTCTGTGTGTGTACAAACAGAATATATGATCTGGATATGACAGTCGTATTATAACAATGCCAGGCTCTGTCAGAGAGTCGACCATACGAATTCGGTGAAGAATCCCCTTTGTCACAGTACCCTGGGTCTGACCACGAACTTGTATGACTGGACTGCTGGCAAACGATTCTTTCCCAGTGAACTACTAAAACGAGGCAGGTGTGTACAAAGCTTCCGGTTTAGTCACATTCATTGTTAAGGCTCACCGGGACTAACAAAGACCTTACAAGAGGCGTAGACTTGGTCTCGGCAGACAGCAGTCCACCTGCACACGTATGTGGTCTGACTGTCGGGTGCGCACTGCACCAGCGGGTGCCACTGAAGCAGATTGTCCCCTGCACATCTGCATTCCTAAAAGCTCTGTAATCATGAGCTTGATGCGAATTTGACTGGCCACAACTGGCAATGATTCAACGCGTCTGTCGACACCTTCAACGATTTAGTCAACGTCAATCACAACGTGCTGCCATGGATACCGCATTCAATCTGTACAATAGCCGCTGGACCGCCAAGTCAAGCTGACCTGGCGCGTGCATGTGTGTGAAAACAAGCAACAAGTTGCTCAAATGTTTCTATACAAGTGACATCCAAATTTTGTCACACAAATGACAGTGATACAGAAGTCATGTTTTTTCTCCAGGAAACGCACGGTTGAACTAGGATTTTTTAAAAGTGAGCTAGGTGACAAGTCTCAGGTGCAGTCCTGCAAGGCCCTAGCCGCTGTGAAGCTTCAAATTGCATATTAATGAGGGGCTGCCACCACAGCAACAAACTACTCACGTCACGACTACGTCTGCAACAGCTATGAAAAAGCAAATAAATGTCAATGTTCATTTGATTTTTCAAAATGAAATTTATTTATTCAGTCCATTATGGATATATAGCACTACAAACTAAGAAAATTCGCTTGAAAAACAACCAAACAATGTGAAGAATGAATAACTAACGTTCCACTGCAGGGAAGAAGACAACGATGCTGAGGCATCATTCTGCTTGCACTCGGGCTACCCACCATCAGGTTACAGCCTGCGTACAGACCCCCTCTACCCAGCTCACCTCCCCACCCGTGTGTGCGCCACGCAGCTTGTAACCTTCAGGTGAAGCAACGTTCGCCATGTCCTTGGCTTGCCGCCCTCCAGACGGTGCGAGTGCCCCGACTTCTCTCTGTGCCAGCTCTACACACTCCTACATGTCTCTGCTCCCGTCTCCCCACCCTGCAATACAGTGAAGCTTGGCTGTCCTGGGTTCAGCTCCCGTCTTGGGCACGCTGTTCTTTCTCTGATGTGGCATTTGTTTACAGGGCTGACTGCCTTGTGATAAAGTCTTAATTGCTGGCTCGGTGTAGAACAGCAATCCCTTCCACCCACTCACCCACCCCGTTATCCCTGCGTCTACATGTGAAGGAACTTCAAGCTTCCACAGGACACGTCTAAATCAACTATTATTTTTCTTCTCTGCCTGTTGTTTTACTGCACTTGAAAGCTTTCAGTCGGGGTTAAATTATATTTTTTGGTTTGCCTCCATGACGCATGCACAAGTTATGTCACAAAGGACGCACGCCCGTCCTCTCACGAAAGAAAGCAGTTGGTTTCGATCTGACAATTTTTGTTTTGTGAGGTATGGCCACATCTGTTGACATGCGTGCACAGGCGTTAGGCCAGGGGGGGGGGGGTCGGGTAAGAGTCATCCGACATGACAACACAAATGTTTTCAAACAGGTGGTGCTGCATCCTGTCAACGTCTCTTTCAGCCATCACAACATGTATAAGCAATGTGTCCAGTGACTGTACTTGTGAAAAACGTAGTTTTGAAACCATAGATCAGATCAACTATATATAACCCTCATTCGATGAAGTCCTACATTTAAACAACGATAATTTAAATCATTAAATAATTTGTAACTTAGAATCTTAAGTTTGTTTAGTTTATTCCTTGTTACTCCTGGAGGAGCGAGCACAGGGTCGCAACACCACCTCGCCAGCGGACCCTGTATAGGGCAGCCTCCCCCTCAGTTGGGCCCGTGTGGGTCCCACGTCCTTTGTCTCGCTTTCAACTGTTCTTTTCCAAGTCTGCTTCGGTCAACTTAAATCTAAAATTCACTCTTATTTAATACGAAAACTGTACAGTTTGGTTGGTTTAGTAGAAAAGTGCTTCCACCTTGAGGTGGCTTCGCATTATGAGGAAAAGGGAGGAAGGAGGAAACTGGAGTACCTGGTGAAAACCCCGATGCTTTGCTTTTCCGATAGAACTATTACAACACAGATAACATCAAAACATCATCTTTGTTATCAGACAAGCGTTTGTCATCTCTGTGGTGACGTGATCCCCTTTTCACGCCCCTCCCCTTTCAAAAAAACATTTCAACAATCTGTTTTAAGGAAATAACTCCAAAGAAAAATTCGCTAGCTTTCTGAAAACACTACTTTCTTCCCTTACGACTTTCGGTTGTAAAAACATTTCAAAGTTCCCGTGCAGAGTGTGGGCAAGTGATTATTACGACTGCCCAGCCGATCACTCTCTCAGAGCACCAATATTAAACTGAGTTGTGATATATCCATCTACCTTTGCCAAAGCGAGGTGCAGATGAAGCCTTTTTGTAACTGCAGTTCTTGACATTCTGTGTTCGTGGAATTACCGGGGTTCGACCCTCCACATGACCCACTTGCACTGAAGACAACCTGACAATTCTGACAGACTGGAAGATTTACTGTGGGCCTCATTCATTATCAGAAACTGATGTGAGAAAACCACTTTTCTGTTGGCAGCGTCGCAAATTAGGTTTTCTATTTAAACAACGACTCATTAGCATATATTTAAAGCTCTTGCGCTGGCTGCGACCTTCATGATGTCGATACAACTTAGTCAACCCATGTAAGTTTTCTGTTTGTAAAGAAATACTCTTTTTTTAAACTAGTGATGGCACATTGTTTTACTGACTTGCCGGCCACGAACTGCCTACTGTCATGTTGGGTTGATTTAGTAGGAAAGTGCTGTCGCCTTGAGGGCAGAAAGGAAGAGGGGAGGAGAGGAAGCCCAGCTCTGCGAACAGGTGTCACGCACACAGAGATGTGAACACAAAGCCTCTCACTCAGTGGTGACAAGCCAGTGTTTTCACCTGTCATGTCTGACTCTAAAGACAACGGAGCTTTGAAAACAAACCGACTTCACCTGGGGACAGACTTGCTAAGTTCAAGAAGATCGCTCCGTATTGGACATAAAGTTCACATATGCTAAATTTCTTGTACACGCACTTTAAATTTCTTGTGTAAACAGACTAAATGTCTGATATATAGAGAGATATCTTGTATTTGCAAACTCAATCAAGATCACGATCAAGGATGTAGGTAAATAGTCAGACCCAAGAGTTTATTCTCGATGGATATTGGTTAGTGGGCGTGGATATGGATTGTGATTAAGTTTTCGGTCTCTCATGAGTATCATTGACTCTTGGGGTGGAACACAATCTGTGATGGTATGACCTAATGGAATTTCTCTGAAATTATCATTTTTTTGGTGCATAAAACACATTCGACAATAATCAGACCAATTAAACCAAGCTGCTAGTGAAAGAGTGAAAATAAATTATTTACTGCTTCTGTCAACGAACACATTTTATCTGTGCTCTGCTTCGAGCTGCTCAACGTTTAAAGTGTGCTAAACCGTCCGCCGCTAAGATAAAAACAAACAAACAAAAACGCAAAGTTCCACACCAGTACACCCAGCTTTCGACGGCGGTTATTCTCCACCAGCTGACGAACTATTCTGGTCCCTGGGTGATACAAAGCCAAAACTACAACAAAAACAAACTTTGAACAACGTAACCTAGTCATTCTTGTTTTCTTCTAGTTTTCGTTCTCTCCAACTTTCCAACACTTACACGTGACTGTGGTTTTAAAAGATTTTTTGTTAAGCACATACATCTCGCCATTTATAAATGACGGTGAGAGTGAGAGAACACAATGAGAGGAGAGATGAATCACATGAACTAGTGCGCGCACGCACACACACATACAGATGAAACTCATTGTTTCTGACTACAAAAACCTCGGTGTGAAAGGAGTCCACACCACGATACCATCTCCAACATAAAATACGGCGAAGAGAAACGCGAGCAGGGGTTACAGGGGTTAGCGGGGCAGGGCGAGGGGAGGGGACTCCAAGAGCGAGAACTCGCGTACTCTCGCGTGTTGCACGTGCAGCACGGTGTGTCACCGCGACTCGCCGCTACTACAGCTACAACACCAGTCCCTGGCACAGTGCTGCTGGCAAAACATTGGGAAAACAGTGAGGGGGAACCCGCTGCTACCATAAAAACCACCACGGGACCAGAGAAAAGCCGGAATCCAACATTAGTCCCATCGTAACCTTCATTTTTAACAATGGCGAGCAACCAAAGAGGAAGGAGAGACAGAAAACAAAGCCTTCGTCTGACCTCGCTCAACATCTGTATCTCAAACAAAAGACTCAATCTGCAGTGACAAGCAATAAACCTTGAGGTTTTCTCAAGCCTGCCTCTTGTCGCAGCCGAAAACGAAACTGCCCCTCCCCAACCCTCCAATTGCTGCAGGAAATGATGAACACGATCGGAAATATATTCATCTATTAAATGTAACAAACAAAACAAAATCAATTTATGGCGGGGAAGTTATTGTAGGCAGCACAGTATTCTCTAATCGTTTTTACATTCATAAAATCGCGTACAATTTCCGCGCGAACTTTGACATTAGCCTAAAAAAATTCATATTCTGGCTCGGCTGCAATGCCAGAACCCTGAACAATACCAAAACTATATTCTCAGAATACAGGTCCACGGCATCAAAAGCATGAGGCTCTTCACAAATAATGATACCAATTCGAAACGACACCAACATCTTTACCGATTTATGAGATGTGTGTGACATCTGACAGTCCGCAAATATTTAGTAAACGGTAAATGGGAGAGCTGAAGACTGCTGGCGTCAAGCCGATATCCCCAGCAGCTTCTCAATAATAAGATATCGATACCAGTTAGTGGGAAAAAAACTTTCTACATGCAAGCTCTTTTTGTTGATACAGTCTTTAACATAACAAGTAGCAGCCCATCTCTCCTTTTCAGCAACAACAGACCGCACGCAACGGCCCTCTTCCGGAGGGAGAAAAAAAAACCCAAACCTACAAACGCATCTACGTTTACTGGAGCAGCCTCCCGGTCTGGGTGCCAGGACTTTCTGCCAGAAACAAACTCTCCCAACAGCGATCTACGATAACTCCCCCAAAAACTGCTTCTTTGCAGAAAATCTCAGCAGTATCTGAAACAATGTAAACAATTCTTGTTTATGTTACATGTAGAAATTAAAGTGCCGACTCATTAAAGATAATTGCTTTTAGCCTGTTCCATAATGCTATTTATTAACTTGTCTTCACGTTTCCAAACATGGGAGGTAAAAAGATACAGGGAATATTTCGTATTTTTGTCGACATACCTCAGTGTGTCCTAGTAAACAATGTAGGAAAATGTACCGCTCTTGTGAGTATATCTAGTTTCAGTGTGTACGATGAATAGTTCTACCTTCAAATGATTGCAGTGGTGAGACCTAACGACTATTTAATGCATTGCCCCCCTTTACAGACTCGACAGAGGGGTGACACGTTGTAATTATGAGGAATATGATTTATTGGTACATACAACTGCACTTCTCAGCCCCAGACACACAATGCCCATGCCAGAATATATCTTGTAGTCGCTGGATGATAGAAGCAGCTATTTATTAGTATGCCTTGGGTAGAGTAAACAACTGCCAAGACGTTATCGCCATAAACATGTCAGCATCCAAGGGAGCGAGGAAATAGTGCAGAGGGAGCGTGGTGAAATCATGATTCATTCCAGGACACTTCTAACAACCACACGATGGTGCAGTAATTATTCCCTCTGCCATGGCCAAATTTGCTTTCGTCTTCTACTTTGGCAGCAATGGTTTGTAAAACGACTGTCCTGCATTCAGACCTCAAACACCCTACTGTTACTGTAACCCTTCCTACTCTGACATCCGTAGTAAATAAATAGTCCCAATAGTAACTAACTCTATAAAAGATCTGTTTGTAGCAGCCTCGGCAGTTCCTAACACATCTGGGTGACAAAGTTCAGTCACACGCCGCCTTACACAACTGAACTCTAAGAAAACCTACAACTTCACACGATTTAGCATGCCTCGTTAATTCTGCTTCTCTCGTTGTAAGTACACCATTACGTCCGTAAAACAGTTTCGCCGACAACACCACCACCATCACCACCCACCACCTCCCGCCTTATCTCACAGCGGCGTGAGAAATGCCGACACTCGCCACAAGTAGTCCCCAACCCCCCGACACCCTAGCAGCCGGCCTCTACTTCTCTACAAGCTCTTCTGTTTTCTGCTAATAGCTCTAACCCCCAGCCCCTACTCCCCCTGCCATGAGTAACACGCCCAGAGTCAAGTCTGGCGCTTGCTTGTGGCGAGCACACCCACCAAGGGACCTTTTATGTTCCATCTCAAGCACAGAGGGGTGAAGGGGTGGGTGGCAAAGGAGATGCACACGATTACAACGAACGGGTGTGCGTGCGCCCAATACCCGTTCCTCCTCTCCACGCTTCTTTAACAAAAAAAAAAAAAATCCCGTACGTAGCGTGTTGTGGCAGTGATGAATCATCAGATACTAGCGACTAGCGGGGAAAACTGAACTGTGATGCTCGTGCAACCTCGCGAGTGCTGGCCACAACACTGAGCACGTGGCTACCAACAACAAGAGCACAGACTCGCTGTGTAGTCACCGCGAAATGAGGACCTTGCATCTTGTGCAGGGAGACAAGACTCAATTCTCCAGCCGTCAGTCAATGTAGGTGTAAAGTGATTACAGATAACACACGCGCGGAGGATAAAGTGATGGAAGCACGGCTGCAGCAACCCTCGGAAAGCGACGTCAGACCAAAAAGAGGAAAATGAGGAATATAATAACAACAGCAATACAATAACAATACAAATAATAAATAATTCAATAAGTATTCAAAATATCAATACCATAATATAATGACTATAATCTGAAGCATAAGCCCATTAAAATACCACTAAAAATAACAAATCAATGAGTATCCGAAATATGAATATCATATGACTACTTTGAAACATTAATACAATAATTTGTATGAACCAATAACAATGTAAACATAAGTAACAACAATCCAAACAAAAATCCAAACAAAATATTTCACTAGGGACCATGTTTGACAATCTGTGCTGCTAGGGAACAATACACAGCAAGAAGTAGACGTTCGGATACAACTGCCAGCTAGTTAATGGCCTATTATCTGCATTCAATTAAAGATAAAAGTTTTTAGTATGAAAACTTAAACAGTTAAAAAAGGGGGTTAATAAACTGTACGCGCTCAGCGAAAAGTGACGCCGGTTCAAATCTTGCAGCTCTCTTGTTTTATGGGTAGGGGTGGTGGTAGGGAAGCTGAGGTAGGAAGCCAAGGTGCGCGCAATGTTTGTCTTATTTATTGACGACCGTCAGTTTTAAAAGTTTCGTGTTCGTTCCCCCACATCCCCCTCCGCCAATTTTGTTAAAATCCATTTCTGTAATGACATTTTTATTTTCACCAGGCCTCAAGCAACACCTATCGCACAGAAACATGGTTTCCCATGCCTTGACGGATGCCTCCGCTGTCCGCACTACATGATAATGAATGTTTTTTTTTTTTCACTCCCCGGTCTGGCATACACTTGCTCTTAATGTCTCCGCTGGAGAACACTCTGCATGCGGTTCACCGAGTCTAGACTTCTGACAGCTCACGTCATGACGACGAGATCCTGCGTGGATTGCCCTCTGCTGTCGTTAATCACGAGGCTGGCGGCCCCTTTTCTTTGTTCAAAGAGTGAGACAGGGAGAGAAAAGAGGACAAAAAAGGTGGGAGGAGAGCGGGCGAGGTAGTGACCAGAGACAGAGAAACAATTTATGAAGAAGGTAAATTCTGGTGTCACCCACCACCACGCCCTCACCACGGGCACCTGCCTATATACAGCTGCACAAAAACAGCTGCAAACAGCTGTGGGTGGTTATGAAAGTCTTCTCTGCTGATTTCACTCAAAGAAAAATGTGTATCTTAGGATGACTGCATGCCATTTTCACTTTTAGTAAATCCTTTATACCTGACGTTCCTGACCAAAAGTGTAAAAGTTCGCTTCAGCATCAAATTTTACGCCGATGTCCTCGCGCTTGCTCGTTCAGTTAAGAAAATGGTCCTCCACATTCGCGCCTGCTCTTGGTTTGTGACTCAAATGCAGTATACGGAAATAACAGCTCGAAACAACAGGGCTACTAGGTCAAGTCTGGCGGGGTCAGAGTGCATGAAGGAGTAGAGCTCACAAACGATCTTTAGCGAGTGTCGCAATGGCCGGGCATGCTGGGAGGTGGAGGAAACGCCGAGGTAAAGCATCTGAGGTTACTATGCTGCTGACAACGCTGATGTCCTAGCATCAAGGCCTCGATCAGAACAAACAACAGTTCCAGCCCAGAGACACAGAACCTGAGAATGTGTATAAAGTCGCCTGCAAATCCTCGCACAGCCGTGTCCTATGATAAGAGTCTAGACTCCAGAGGTTGGCAGGAACATGAGCCGGCTATCGAACCACCGAACCTCCATAAACCGCCGTGACGTCACCAAAGTCCACAAATCCGCCTCACGATCCCCAGCGCTCCCACCGCTTGTACTTTAGTGTGCTTTCTGTCAGGGTATCTGACCCTTCTCTGTGTATTGTCATGTTTTGTAGGCATGTGGGTAGGGTTGTGAAGGGGAAGTGAAATGGTGTTCAACGTCAAGTCAGCAACGACGGCCGTATCACAGAAAGGCAGCCGGTCCTGTAAACAGGTGCTGCATGCAGAGAAAGAACAAAGTGCCCGAAACGATATCTGAACCCAGGCCAATCCTCATCGTACCGATATTTTGTAGGCAGACATATAAAAAACACCAGATGACGGGGGAAAAAAAAAAAAGGTATATCTAGTTTTGAACTCAACCGACTTAGTTCAAAAAATACTAAACTTTTGTAGTCCTTCACAGTCCTCAATTTTTTTCCCCAGCAGCGTACAAAGGCCAGCTGTACTGCACAAGAACAAAGAATAAAACATTTGTTTAAAAATACATCCCAAACTGGAAGTGAGCACGCACGACCTAAATAACGGTCTCCCCAGTACCTCCGCACTCGCCGTCTTTGCAGTTTCATATCGCCACCGCGTCTTAATGTCCAAAGTTGATATCACAGTCCGTCTCCTAAACGGTGTGTTTGGGTGGGTGGGGGGATTGCCACCTCGCCATTGCCAGTGACCTCCCCCGCCCCCGCCCTAACCTCTCCCAACCCAAACATTCCCCGAGCCTCTCCCTGTGGCTGTGGAAATCCCGCATGTCCTTCATAAATGTCAACAGCCAAGATATCGCAATGACCTATGTCATCCTTAATGGGTGGATGGAGGTGTGTGTGTGTGTGAAGTTTACACACGATCGGCGGTTTGTGACCTGCAGGTTGTACGTGTGCGCGCGCGAGAATGTGCGACAGCCAAGGAGCTGATGTCATTCAAGTTCTCCACGTTTGCCACAACCTGCCTTCGTCCCTCTGCCTTAGAAATATTGCCACCGGAACTGACACATCCCTGTGAACAGAGACCGCCTCCACTGCCCTCCACTCGCCGGTGCACTATGGATGTTGACGCCGTGGGAATGTGGAGGTGTGACTCCAAAGTGACGGTTGTTCGTCATCACAGCTCTCAACACATGGTCAGTTTTCGCTACCACGTGGTGGCTAACGGTTCAGAGAATGATGGACAAAATCCACGGTAACTGGCAAATTAAACAGACCTCCGCGTCAGCTGCCGACTTTACCTATCTACAAACACTTTACCTATCTGCTGCTAGGTTACGAGTGAGAATGGACACCCTTTGTTCCAGGTAGAAGTGAACACGTGGCTTAGCTATTAAAAATCACCTTTAAAGTGGTCTGATTGTCAGCAAGACCTCCGCTTTCCCTTTCTCAGTCCCTTACAATCGCCGACTGTAAAAGAGATGCACCAGTGCAGCCGTTCAGCAGCAGCAGCAGCAGTCATACCGCCACCCATGTGTTCCTGCGTTCCACCGCCAGGCCCTCTGGCCTGATGTCTCGCCGACTTAGAAAGCACCAGGTTCGGACATTTATTTTAACAACCTGCAACTTCTTGCCTTCAGTTACACACCTACATCCGGGAGACTTGATAAACTCCGCTCACATTCCTGCCTGAAAAATGCAGCAGTCTCTGCCTGTGCTGATATGCTGAACCCTGCCTATCGCTGCTTAAAAGAAACAGTTGTCGGGGTAACAGGAAATACCCATGGTATCATTAAAGTCTAACTTGTCACTTCACATACTCCCTTTGTTTTCACTTTGACCCTCCAACTGCCAGCCAGACCTGCTGCACACCACCAGTTTATGTGGAAGATGAGGTGGAAGAATGGCATAAGAAAAAAAACAAAACCCAAACACAAGACATCTGTAAATGTAAAAAGTCAGTTTTATAAACCTAGTGATAATTGTTGACTCCAATGACAGCTTCAGTAGAAGCACTTGTTTCATTGCAAGACTAACCCTGAAGAACAGTTGCTCCTATGCACCTGGTACTGCTGTTATATACCTGGCACCTATGTTTCCTTGATGCTCTCTTTAACCCAGACAGCAGTGAAGTGCCCTGCTGTGTCAAGGGTAGGGTGCTGCTCATCACTCAGCAGCCTGGTTTCTGCAAGACCAGAGGGGTGGTGGTGGTGATTGTGACAGATGGTGAGTGGAAGGGAAAGATGGGTGCAGGAGAAGAGGAGATACATCTGCCTTAGCCCCGGGCTGACAAGATGTTCCAGATAAAAAGGTCACTCAGGGTCACCTAAAACCATGCAATGGACGGTGTAAGGCCTACAGTTTCCACTTCCTGAATTTTCAATGGTTGCTCACCGCTATGATTAGACAGGACTAAGACCTCCACAGTGTCTACATTAGAATGCCCAACACTGGTAAACTGACTTCACCAGAAAGTAAAATTTTTCCTTTTGTTGTTTCTGCATAGAAGTGTCAAGAAGGAAACAAAAGATTTACATGTTCCAGCATCACACCTGGGTACATAAATATGCTCCAGGCAGACCATTGTGACTTAACATGAAGATTGAAAGATTCTTTACAATATACAGAGAAAATGCTGTGTAATGTGCAGTATATGTGTACATTCTGAATTCACTGGACCCAGGTGATTTATTGCATAAATGTGACCGCTGCTGTATAAATGTGGATAATTATGGTCACAATCAAGGCCCAGTGTGTTAATTGTAGTAAGCAGTACTTCATGTGACCATTATCAGTGTCTAGCTCAAACTCTAGGCAATAATTTGCAAATGTCCCTCGCACAAGACTAACTTTACAGGCTGCGAAGTATGATACTGACAGCCTTTCACCTGTCTTTTATCTGACTTGAAATCTGTCTTTATATTACTACTAGGGCAAATTGGAAAGATGTTGCAATGACTAAAGCTGCTGCTATCACAGCATCAGGCACCAGACTGGGCACCAAAACAAAGGTTCGTGATACACAAATGTGCATGAACATGCACACATATACAGTGAATGACTTAACATAAAATCTGTCAGTAGGGATTAAGTTAGTCAGCAGTTACATGGTTGATATAAGGATGGTAAGTGAATCCACCTTTCAGCTGATTCCTTTCACCTGCCCTTGACCATTTTTGTCTCAGCCGCTGTAGCCTACTTCATTTATGAACACTACTACCATTCACGTCCTAGCCTCAGGCTATGATTACAAAGAATACTAAAACTATCTAACCCATCTCCTGGCCTCGAGATGACCAACTACTAGAGGAACCTGCTCCTACTTCCCAATGCCTCTATTTTACAATGTCTGATCAAGTAAAAGATAAAAGTCTTGCAATCAAAGGAAGCATTGTTGCATGCATTATATCTGGACTCTTCCCTCCACACACACAACTTTTCAGGCTCAACAAAGGTCGAACACACATTCCCTGTTTAACTACTGGGCTCAAGAGAAGTTGAATAAGAATTCCATTTTTTATGGGGTCTGAAGCAACAGACCAAAAGGTCAAATCAATTAAGAAGAAAATCTTTAAACAGCACAAACGTTTTTAGAATACACTGAGAAGATAAAATCTAAGAACATGATACACTTGCAGGAGAAAAATAAACAGTGTTTTTTTAAGTGTCAGGCTCTGTACTATTTTATTTTATTGTCCTCTTTAACAGAGGGTTCTATCAAACTCCTGCCTATGACCATGATTATAACTATTTGACCAAACCTTCCCCCAACACACACATACACATTCCTATAAAATATACATATTGTAAACATTGGTTGGACTCCAACCAGTTGCATACCCTGAAGCCACAGAGATAGTCTCTTGGATTCTCTAAGATCAGTGCTTTCAAGAGAACGATTCTAAAGGTAACTGAACTCCTTCATCCTGGATATTGCCCTGTAACCTAACTACCATTAACTTCCCTATCACCAAAGTGTCAAACTCAAATATGTCTTGAGATGTATTACCCTGGAAACCAAATGCCATTCTCAAATACACAGTAAACTGCAAACCCACTGCTTATGGACTCAAATGCCATGGCCCTAGTTTGTATTTTAGGCAGAAAACACTTTCTGGTTAGCTTGAAGCTATCAATCCTTCCTAAGTACAAGTGAACGCCATAAAACTTCTGACTTAAATAATTTCTAGTTCAAATATGCAACTAATTTCTATTTTAAAAGTTTGCAATAACTTCTAAAATACTGCAAACAATATATGTTACCAGCGCATTTAGTTATGTCTTCTAGTATTTGTCACTTAACACTAACCTGATGCAAAAGCACACATGGAGAATATTAAAATCAAGAAAAGAGATAATGGTTCACTTGTTAGCTTAAACACAGGCCATTACCAAGAACTTTTACTTTCTCCAATAAAACTAATTTTATGCTCAAACTTTTTTCATATCGATGACATTCATATTCGCTGAAATGGTTTCTGTTTCATTACACTGAGGTTCATTATCTATAACCTCTCTGTAAGTGCACCAGTGAAACATGGCGGCAAATGTCATTAATCTGAGCCACTAACAGTAACAAAAAAAAGGAAATGAAACTATGGTAACCTTCCTGTACACAAGAGAGTTCTTCCTTCATCATGCAGCAAGATAGTTCATGTGAAACAGGATTAAGTCCTGGGCATGTGCAACTTTACAAACAAGTTAAACACATTAACACTGTATATAAAATTTTAAAAAACTATCTCTACTGCATCTCTAGGTGTGTGAGTAACAAGCACTTTGTCAAGAGCAAAGACTCCAAAAGAACTACAAAAAGCATTGAAAACAAGGTTCTTAAAGGCACACATGCACACCATTTCCTGCTACTCTACAAGTGCGCACAGTCATACTGCACACAATTAGATGTGTTCATACATATGAGCCAAGTTACTTTGTTCATAAGCAAGTTACATGCTTGTGAAAAAGTCCATTAACATCAAAGATTCAATCAATATTATCTCTTAAACAAAATTACAATATATGTAGATATTCATAGTCTACTTTACCATCTAAGCCCATAAAATGAATGCTCAAGACACAATAGGAAATCTTAATTCTCAGTTACTAAGTAAATATTGAAATGTCAATGTCACAATTTTCTATTTAATTCCATTTAATTTAATTAAATCATTCAAAGTTTACTTTTTTTAATAATGTATTATAAAAATAATACCTTGCCAAATCACAATGTTAACAATTTATTTAAAATTTATATTACAAACTGTTAGCTCTCTAGCTGAAAATATTAGTTCAACTGGACTTCCTCTCCTGCTTTGAGTCTAAATCTCATATTTGCTCAGCCTACTTATGTTCCCATTTCTTTAATTTTGTTGTCCTAGAACCATGTGTTGCACTAGACAATGCCAATGCTAGATAGCCTTTGTAATAGTAGCAATTGTTAGTATACATCTGCATTAATTGTTAGTAAGTACTCATTTCCAGTCACTTAAGTGTTTTATCACACCTTGACAGAAACTAAAGCAGATCAGCAAAAATTACGATGCCAATTTCTGTAGACTGGGATCGTTTGGTATTCTTGTCAATGTTCATGGCATATAATCACCTCTTCATTTAATATATGAATAAAGTAATAAAGTGTGATGAACAGAGGGCAATCAAATGTTTGTTCTGATTTATTCCTGCTGGTGAATTAGTTTAACTTGCAGTCTAAATATTCAATAATGAGTTCCCTCTTACCCTAGTACTGATCATACATTCACCCCTAACTGGTACTGATCAGAGACTCAACGATGTGATGGTAAGATTGCAACGGAAGGTTTTATCCTAAAACAGTAAAAGTGAAACTGCAGGTTTGATTCACGTATGTGAGAGTGGCTCAAAAACAAAAAACGCTGATTTTGTCATTATAGCGCTGTATGAAATCATTTATCACAAACTTTTTATGGTAAAAATGAATACATGTCTTTAAAAAAAATACTGAACACTCGAGCTTGCTTCTGTTAGCAACAACATTCGTCCTATCCGAATAGTAAATTAGGATGATAGAAGTCTAGGAAATTAAGCAAATGGGTGTGTAAGACAGATAACTCGAAACGTCGTTTCTCGTAAATCTGTACTCGGGTTTAGAGAAAAGCCGACTACTCTAAGCAGACTCGTCGCTAGAGAGTTCCGTAATGCCAGCTATCAACCTTGCCAGAAACGGACGCCGTGGGCCTTGTTATCTGAGAATGAGAATGAGTGCCGGAGAAATAAATGGAAAAGACAAAAACTTACCGGTCTGAATTGTGTCAGCCAGTTCATACTTGCTGCATATCTTTGGATAATCCTTTAACTTTCTTCCACTTAAATTAATTTCTCCGGTAAACTTGTGCCTCTTCGAACACTCGCTCAACTGGCCGTCCTATTACAGGGGGGCTTTGGCCGCCCGACCCATAAGAGGCGGCCATCTTGCATGATGGACACGCTCGTTGCGCATGCTCAGGAAAAGTTAACAGGAAATGACTTCAACAGAGAAGACGGTCCCGTTGCTTTGTTTCGTGTTTTCATGTCAAGGATGAGCTCATCAGCTGCACATGGCAGAATTCGTGCAGTTAGCGGTCGTAGAGTACTAGATGAACCTAGAGATATACAGTTTAGACTTACGACTGCAAACTAGCATCTACATACAGACTTATATAATCTAAATCTGATTCTACCAACTGTCAGATGAACTTAAAAAAAAAAAAAAGCAAATCCAAATTTCCTTACGACGGATGGTAGATAGTCTCCTTCTACATTTTTTTTATCTACTTCCTTTCATACAAAAAGACAATTTTTAAAGTCTAAGACTCGTTTCGTTGTGTGCGAGCCACAGATTTGCAAACAAGATCATAGTTCAAGGTTGGGGTCAAGCCATGCGGGGTCAATGTTCACAGAGGGTATGACCCAAGGGAGACAATCTGTATTTATGATGGCTCCAAAGCAAAATAAGCCGAGATCGAAGGAGAAAGTGCATCCAAAAGGCGAATCCTCCACAAACGACTTTTTCGTCTTTCCACACATTGGGTGGATGATCTTAGTTACTTTTGGATTATATCTTCTTTTTGTAAGTGTTATTCCTTTTCTTCAAGCGAGGACATATGGCGACTGCTATCGATAGATGGACATGCAGTTATTTAATGCCTTTCTTGGTCACAAAGCACCCTTGATCTTTTTTTATAATTATTCTTTGTGTATATACATAGTTTCACGGATTTTGGGGGTAGGGGCTGAAAGAACATAATCAGGAATTATGAAAACTTTTGAGTTGAAACATGGTTCTGGTCAAAACCTGTTAATTATGAGTGTTGGTCATCGGTGGTTAATGATGTTCCAATTTGTTCAGAATTAAAAGAGGGGGTGGGGTAATGAAACAGAAGAACTTGCATTTCAAAGCATTCTTCATTAGGGCAACCAGAGTAGGTTGTTTCATGCCCTGACAACCTGTGTGATGTATAGCCCTTAATACAGTAGAGAAAATGAATAAAATAATGATTCAGTGATATTAAAATTTAATTATTGCTTTAAGCACATTTTTCGTTCACAGTATCTTGTTGCAATTTTATTGTTTGGGAGTTGTTATTTTTGAGTGTAAAAGTAATTGATTCAATGACAACGAAAAATGATTTCAAAATATTTATATTCCTTGTTATAGACTTCAACATTTTCACCAGAAAGTGCCCTTCAGTACATTCCATGGCCACTTTGTGACTTTGTCTACTACATGGGCAAGCAACACTCACAAATATGCAGTCTATTGTGAGTCAATGGACTTTACTTCATTTATGCATTGTTTCTACTTTATCAATGTATAACAATTTCCTATTATTTTACATAAGAAATTTATGAGAAATATTTACTTCATTATGAGATAAAGAGTTTCTTATAAAACTTCAACAAGGTTTTCTTATATATGATTCTTGGCTATGCAAATTTAATGTTACAAATGAAGAAGTTCACAGTATATAAACTATTGTTGTTAATATGCATAAACTACATACTGTTGATAATTAAAGATAGTCACACATAGTTTTAGATTTGTTGGAGAGGTATTAGACCAAAGTTTACTCTGGGCCAGTACTTTTGTGAGGGTGCCAGTCTCTTCTCTCTTGCCTTCCCAACCCTCAGATGGGTCAACCAGGGAAAAGTAGGCTGTATCACACCAGCATGGAACTGCCTAGTGTGTATATCTCCAGGTTTAAATGCTGTTGCCATTGTGAGAGCAAGTTTTAGATGTTAAGTTATAAGATATCGGCATAAAGCCTGAATGCAACTGAACTGATTTCCTTTTCTAAAATGCAGATGCGTGTCAACAGCTGTGATTCATTCATTGGAAGCAGCCTATGCAGGAAAGGTTTGTCAGTAAGTGTCATAAATATTATTTTGGCCCAAATGGACAAACTACATTTATATTTCACTTTCTTATAGCAATTTGCAAAACGAATAGTTGAAGCTGGTAATCCCTAACTGCAACAGTCAAGTGGCGTAAGCTTGTCTAGTCTGGCCATGTGACTGGGTTAGGGTAAATGAACAACTCTGTTAAAGATTATCCTTCAAGGTACTTTGGAGGGAGGTCAGTGCCACGGTGCCAAGGGAAGAAATGACTTATGAATATGAGGGAGTGGACTGATTGTCCCAGGCAGGACTTGCACACCATGCACAAGATAGGCTTGAGTGGCAGGCATTGTCAACTGCCGCATCTATCCACGTGCTTCCCCAAAATATCACACAATGTAGAGAGTGCAAGAAAGACTGTGGCAAGGACACATGATACTATATAGAGAGCGCAAGAGAGACAATGAGGACACATAACACCATATAGAGAGTGCAAGAAAGACTGCAATGGAAGGATACATGATTAAGAGTGTGCAGAAGAACCTGTAGCAAGGACTTATGACAATGTAGAGAGTGCAAGAGAAGTTGTAGCAAGGAAATGGGCTATATAAACAGATAAATATGAACATAAATGTTCCATAGATTTATTACCATAGGTAAAGTCTAACCCTGTTCGGGGCTCCTTTTTACCTACTTTTAGTAGGTCATATGGACAGAGAGAGTTTTTTAGACTGATCTGATGAAAGTAAAAACAAACTCAAAAATAAAGTGAATTAATCACATAGCTACAGAGCCTGTTGGCTGTGAAAGTACTTTGTTTCATAAAATAAGAGCAGTGATAACATTGAGCATGTAATGGGAAACTTCATCCCTTTGTTTCGCTTGATTTTATTTTCAGAGATAAGAAAATGACACCCATAGCAACTGTCAAGTGGACCCTCATGACCTTTCTATTTGGCTTTGCCTCATTGACACGTTTGTGTGCTTACAAGCCTAATATCAAACAACCTTGACAGAGGAACTGCTACCTGCAGTACTGATTAGATGTTGTGAATGAAACAGCTAATTGTGCTAGAAATAGAGACATTACTTTTCATGACCATCCTGAAGATGTTCACTTGCTCTTCTATAAATATTTTTTTAATGAAAAAATGTATTTTGTTTGGCAATATAGCACCCCTGTTTATGTTTTTTAAGTCATGATTCTTATTGTTACTTATTAGAAATATTGTCGGTTTTATAAACCTGGGATATTTGCCCCTTTTTTAGAAAGGCCAACTTTAACTGTTTTGGTGCAGTCAGAAAATAAATTTTTTTAAGAGTAATACTCTGAATTATTTAATCTTAATTTTTTTAAGAAGTTTATTCACTTTTAAATTTCATGCATCATTTTTTAAACTACCACTCTTCTGTGAAGCTGGTGTCTGATTAAGTAGGAAAGTGTTTCCATTTATGGGGCGGGTAGGAGGGATGATCAGGGGGAGGAAACTGGAGTACCCAGAGAAAACACCTGACATCTAGCCCTGTAAGCAGGTGTCGCAGAGAATGCCCTGAGACATCTGGACCTTTTCATTACAATAAGTGTCTTAACCACTACATTACTGGGCACCCCTGCAGTGAAATTAATTTGCTCATCTAAAATATATCTAGAATAATAGTAATGAGTTCCCCTTCTCATTAAATTTATATTACAGTAAATAAACATTTGCTGTGTAAAATGTTACATTGGTACTGTGTCTCTCTGTATTGATAGCTGCAACTCAAACAACAAACAACACACAGAATTTTTAACAAAACTCATTTATTACAAACATATTAATATAAGCAAGAAACCAGCCACAAATGGAGTATCAGGAAATAATACAAATCATAGCCACATCACTTGCACAGGCAGTTGGAACTTAATCTCCATGGACTATATTTCAGTCTTTATATCTTTAAAAATAAAATAATCTTTAAGAATACAAAGAGTAAAGCAAGAAATTCAGGAAGATTGAGTCGTGTATCCTACCAGTCTGTGATCAGTAATGTAGCAGATTGCTGTAGAAAGAAGTTGGATAGAAAAGATAATTTTGCAATATTATTTTTGCTCTAAAACAATTCCATGCCAATAATATTTTTAAGCATTATGCTCGGAGAAAGTTTGCAAATGATTGCATATAGTAAAACAGTGTCTAAGTATTTTCTTACTTATGTAAGAAAACTAAAGTTTTGGCAAACTTTTGTAAAATAAATATTTCAGGTGAGTGTATCAAATTTGTACATTAAATATAATTTTCTCATGTCAATAAATTTAATGTAAAAACAGTGTCAAACACACTTTATTAGCACAAAAATATATATCATGAAACTAAAACTGTAACAGATGCCATTTTAAAGAAAATTTTACAATATCAACCATAAAAAACATATTTCTCCACACTGAGTTGGTGTGTGTGTGAGAGCAGATGCATGTTATTAATTATGTAAACATATATTTATAGTTCACCCTGGTCATGGAAGACAACTCATGATCCACTGCATTTCTCAGAATACATTTTGCTGTTTATGGTAGAAGACAGTTGAAGCTGTAAAAGGTTGCATAGAATGTATGGAAGGGGGGAAGCAATAGAGCTAAGTAAAGCTTCTTGTGGGATAAAGGATAGTGCCTGTCTGCACATCCCATTAGTCCTAGCATAATTGTCGGTGAAGAAGAATGTCATTCATAGGCCTACATTCATGACTAGAGGACTCATAATCATTGAGAGAAAAATGACACCGGCTGTACTCTTCAGGAGTGCCTACAGAGTACAGCTGAGACAAGGAAAAGAGTAAATTTAATTTTTGACTGCATAAAGGTGGTCGTGACCTAGTACTGATGCTGAAGACAATAGGAAGAAATGGCTGGCAAAAAGGCAGATACAGTAGTACTTCTACATACGAGTTTAATCCGTTCCACAACCGAGCTTGCATTTTAAAAAACTCTCATAGTAAAACTATTTTTCCTATACAAAATGAAGGAAATAGCATTAATGCTTACCAACCCTCCCACAACAATAAAATTTATATGTTTATATATGTAAATATGGTACTATATAGTAAATATTAATGGCACAATAATATAGATGATAAAAAATATGTTCTATTTATCAACCTTACCTTGGAGGTGATGAAGACTGTCGATAACGGAGGTAGGCAGATGGCGGGGGAGGAGGAGGGAGGGAGCCAGAGGGCAGACGGGTGGTGAATGAATCACATGATGATACGACACTAGTTACACTGTTTTTATCTTAAAACATTTAGATTTTCACTATGACTAGGGTCTTTTTTTTTTTTAACTTAAACCTAAACTTAAATGCGACAACTTTATACATCACTTGTTTCCTTGGCACTCACTTTCTCAGCCCCATGATTACACAGCATGTAATTTACAGCAAAAAGCTTAAAAACGAACACTTGTACAGGCATGGAAGATGCGTGATCTGAGACAGACTGAGGGACCAGGATGGTGTTGGTTGGTGGGACTGGAAATGCTAGCGAGTGAGCGAAAGTTGCAAGCACTTTACGCTACAACATAAAAATGACACAAGCTCATATATTGAATTTCCACTTGTAAATAAGAACAAAATTTTCACAAAGTTTTAACTCATATCTCAATTTACTCATATATTGGTTCACTCCTATATAGAGGTCTTACTGTATGCTTGATATGCTTACCACTTGCCAGCTGCATACATATACATCCTATGATTGGTACCAACTGATGAATGGTGATGTTGGTCGAATTGTCCTGGTCATCAAGGGAACGTCTGGATAGATGCAGCAACTAACAAGACTCACCACTAAAACCTGCCTTGAGTATTGGTGAGCAAGCCCTGCATGAAATGACCAGTCTACTTCTACATGTTTGCCAGCCAGTTGTTCTGTTGACCTCTGTGTCAACCTCTCTCCAAGGATAGTCTTTGAGTCTTATGCTGAGTCACATGGCAAAGCCAGACCAGCTTGTGCTGCTTCACAGATGTTGAAAGTTTTCCTGATGTCCCAAGAGGGCAGAAATTGTGCTCCATCCCAAGTCATTGGTTTTGTGTTCCATGTATGAGATCCAGAACAGCCTCCTCACTTGTTCTCAGAATCCTGGATTCTCCTATTTGTATCAGTAAGCAGAGTCCACATCTCAAAACCACAGCAGAGTCCATGTATATCTTCTTTATTGCTGCCGCTGGTGCTAAACAATTTCATGAGAGGGATTAATAAAGATATTTTGCATTGTAACCATGACTTTGATCTCATCAGCGGTGGTTTCCATTTCATATGTCAGCTGCTGCATCTGCACACACCCCTTTCCCCAAAGACCAGTTCAAGTGAAGTGAGACACACCCATTGCTGCAAAAGTGTCATTCTGAACAGTACAGTGAAAGAGCTCTGAGCAAGCAACATTCATGTAATGACTTTTTTTTTAACAGAAACAGATTTCAGAGACAATCGTTATACAAACACATTGTGCGCGCACTCACGCAAAGTCATGCATCTGTCTAAAGCAATGTTTTGTCAGAAAAATCTTAAGAAAGCCCCATAAAGTTTATAACAAAAGATTTAACACCTTAACATCACACTATCCTGTAGTCACTGATACTCATTGCTGTAAGGTATTGATCTTAAATCAGATGAAGTGAAAAAACTTAAAGCCCTTTCAAAAGGTGGTGGAAATCTCTCACGCCTCGTTTTTGTGTTGCTGACGTTTTCATCTTGGCCACCAGCCCCAGCAACAATTTCAATTTCTGGACTCATGCTTGGTCCAGCTTCATTCCCTTCTGTTCCATTTCGAGGAGACTTTGCAACATGCCCATTTTTGGACTGGATGAACTTTTGTCGGAAATCATTGTCCTGGAGAGTGACAAAAGGAGAGATCACTGACTGAGCACAGTAAAGGAAGCCAATATAGCGGTGAACAGTATCAGGGATTAAACCAGACTTGGCATCCAGAATGAGAACAAGACTGAGTGGAAAGTATGTCAAGGTAAGAGTCACCACCCTTGTGAGGGTAACTGCAATAGCACGATTATATTCTGCTAAAGATTCTTGACGAACTTCTCTGGCTTTCCACACACTTCTTAAAATAAGGCCATAAAATATAGCTGTGAGAGTCACAGGAACAGTGCAGATCAGTGCAGTCTCTACACTCTGTGTCCACACTAGTTTGTCTGGTACCCAAGTACTGACTCGACATGTGCCCCTGGAACAAAGGATAAAACTGTGCCACTAATTCATACCAATTCATCCAGAGTTACAAGATTCAAATCTTTCAACATCTAATAACAATTGCATAAATGCACTTAATCTCATAAAGAAAGAAATATCAAGGCTTTGTTGCGAGAACTGCCTAAGGTGATGAAGAGCCAGAAGAATGTACAAACAGACATATCACAAGGATGGTAATAGAGATAAACAAGGATTCATGTAAATGCATGTCCTTTGACCTTTTGTCTTTTATTCTTCCCTCTTATCTCCCTTTTTTCTCTTTGCTTCCTTCCTCTTTTTTTCAGTCCTTTTTCTTGCCTTGCCTTTCCTTTTTTTCCTCTTTCTCCTTTTTACCTTTCATTTTGATTTAAAACCTAATCAATATCAAGCTACAGCAACTACATTACAACTTTGGTCAAGACAATTAGCACTTTTTACCACAAGAATGCTTTTACTGTAATTAGCAGCTAATAAACATCCCAGAGATTAAAGTGTTTGCTTAGAGCAATACCAGGCAGTTAAAACAAAAAAAGACTTTTTAAAAGTAAGTCTTAAGTTCAAAGTTTCTTTTATGTCAGTGATAGGAAATGCGTGTAATTAGTTGCTGTCATTTATTTTGGTTTTTTTTTGGTCATTATTGCCGCTGGTGTTGCAGATGTTTAAAGCAGCAATCAATCAGGTTTTTTTGTTTTTTGGGGTTTGTTTTACCTTCCAGCTTGTATGTTGCGCATGCCTAAAACACGCAGTGGAGTGTAGACAACAGCAACACCCATCAGCCCTGATACAGCCAGTAGAAAGATGGTGGATATGTGCGTGAACAGCTTCCGGTATGTTGGAAAGGAGAAGATGATGCAAAGGCGTTGACTGCCAACCAGGAGATGAAGACATACAATAGTGTACAAGATGGCCCCACTTGCAGCCCAGATCTGAAGAAAAGCAATTGGCTTTGATGCTAAAATGTATTGAAGAACTGCTTGGAAATGGTTTCAGCAGCAGGGTGACAGCTTTGTGTGTGGAATAAGAGGAATGGGCAATGATCAGCCACCTATTTTTGTTAATGATGTCCTTGTTTTTAAATTAATTAAACATTACACATTACACATTACACTTACTTTAGAAGCAATGTCAATTCTACATTCTTCATGCTGCTGACCTATGAGATTTAAATTATTAAGGATTGAACATAATACTTACTTCACAAGCCATGTCAACTCTAGTCTCTTTATCCTGCTGCTCTGTGTCATTTCTGCTGCTGACATACCATGCACTTTTTCTTACATCATCGTTGATGCCTTCATTCATTAGTGAGCTATTCACTGCAGGTGTGGTGGTGTCACTCATGTTTATCCCATTTTCTGTGACTGAAGGATACAAGGATAGTATGAGATAGATGGTGACAGGCAAACGGACTGCACATACTACTGCATCTGCACAAGTGATGGCACAGAATATAAGAGCAATCTGTCTGGCACAGCTACGGATCTTCAGTGACAAGTTGAGAACTATCATGTTTCCCGTCAATCCAAAAATGCAGGCCAAAGCTAAAACCACAGCTTCCAGAATGTCAGTCCACGACAGCATTGAAAGAGACATGGTAAGAAGAGATCAGCTGCTGGTGTGTTCAAACTTAGGTTAGTTGGAAGTCCTCATACACATAGTCACCATCGTTAATCAAGCCTCAGATGTAGCTGGTGCACAGAACAACTCTGCAATGAGAAAAAAATCTGGTGAAGTGATTCATGTTTTTTTTCCCCGCTGCTGGTAAACACTGTCATCATATAAATCACTTGATATCTCACAATATTCAATGTGAGATGTCATATCCAAGAAAAAATATGGAATCATATGCAATAATCATAAATAATCCTTATAGCTTTCCCAAAGATGACAGGGAAACACTGTTAAAGTGCAGCAGCTTTAAAATAACATAAGTGCAATATTTGTATGCTTCTATAAAGACAGTACTGTAAAATGATGACTTTGTTTATTGGTCATTTTTAAGAAAATAAGTAAACAACATATATACTATGAAGCAATGTTGCAAGGCTACAGAGCTTAACAAATATCATAATTAAAACTATTGCTGGTTAATCTCATCTCAAAACTATCAACCCATTTGATATTTTTAATCAAAACACAAGTTGGCATTAATTACTCCAAAGTCATAGAGAACCAGAGCAGACATGGTGGCTGAGATCTTGTCATCACCGGCTGATATACACCTTGTCATCATTCACTGGTGTCACATGCTATTACCAGTTTGGAATATGTAGTCTCTTTGTTGTTCAAATTACCTGACTAGATATTGTCATTGCCAGTCAAATCTTAACTTGTAAGCATCATGTTATATACTGGAAAAATAATAAACGAATTACAATTAATGATTAATTCAAGGGTCCGGAAAGGTCGTTTGCACCTGGCCCGTGGTGGCTTTCAGCGGATCTGCTTCCAAACGACAAACTTTGAGTAAATAAACCAGGTGGTTATAGTTTATCACATTTGTACAACTTCAGGCAAGAATACGCAAGCATGTGGGATTCTTGGCGGCTGGAGACTAATTTATACGACCTCGTCGTGACAGTTGTACGCACCACTCACTGATCGATGATAACACACGACTACCCTCCCTCCTCCTCCATCCTCCTTTCCTCTTTAATTCTTTTCCTTCCCCACCAGCATCTCCTGCGCTCGGCAACCACTCGGGTACACCGAGTCACGCGCGTACGGGTGGGTGAGCCGGAGTGAGGCGAGTTCAGGCTCCACGCGCATCGCAGTCACGTTTGTCACTACAATCTATTGTCCTCGGCCAAAAAGCTCATCATCACGAAGTTTCTGATGACCTTTTGGCATTCTGAAAGTGCGATCATTGAGAGACACTTGCCGTGTTTGACATTATGATTGTGGCTGCTTGAAGTGTTCTAAACCATTTCTCTTCCGCTATTTCCCCCTTAAAATCAAAGGAATCTGCCATGTGTAGACCCTTAGCAATTGTAAGTTGCAAAAAATGTCATGTTTGTTTTTACCTGACAATAGTCCAGACTGACTTACACTAAGGCATCAGAGAGGAGAGATAGCATCAGTTAGCTACAGAAAACTGTGGAATGTTCTTTTCTGAAAGAGCGATTAGCTATGTCTTTGAGTGAAAAAGCCTTTTCTCTCTCCCTGTATACTTGTTCGTGTTGGAATGGTTCTTAAGACGGATGACATACATCTGTAGAGCTGTTTCACAGAAACATGGTATTGATCCTTTATTGACCTGTTAGGTTGGTTCCAAAGAGAGTCTGTCAGTGGGTAGAAGCTGAGAGAATGAGTGAAAGGTACCGACTGGACCCATCCTAGTATTTGTCTAGTATTTCACAGTATTTCACCTGTCTGCTTCCCATAGCTTCCCATGCCATGTACCATGAACAGGACCCATCAATCGCAAAAAGGCATTTCTATAAGTTTGTCTGCGATTGATGTAGGAATAATTGTACAATTCTTTATTTAGTGTTTCTGAAATTTAAGCTCCAAACAGTTTGTCACAAAGCCTCGTGTTGGTGTCCTAATTCCATAGGAAAAGGATTTGTATCAAACAAAAATCAGAATCGGAGTTTGCATACAATTTTTCGAGAACAAGGTTTCGAATACGGCAATAACAATAATAATCATGATAGGGAGAACTTGAAAAAACCAACAAGACGACAGAAAAAAAAGTGGATAAAGAGTAGAAGAGGAAACAAGTTTATTGCTGTCTGATTAACTACTGAACGAACACTACTCCGTTATTCAACAATGAGTCTATGAAATCAAAATAAATGCATAAACATGTAGAGAAACTGATTTAGTACCACTACAATCATTATATTTTACTTATGTAATGTAAATTAAGCAGCCAAGACTTGGCCAGACACGTGGAGTTTATGTTACTGTTGTCTACAGCTAACTTTTTACTTAATTATTACTTTTAGACTCGTCAGTTGCAATTTGAAACTCACAGTTCTAGAAACAGATAACTGATATCTCAAAATAACTGAACAAGCCTAGTATTTGTCCTAATTGTAAACAACAGTTTACTGCTGATTAAACTGATCTTAATAATCTCATGCGTTGATTACACGACAATGAACAAGCTCATTGAAAGAAACAAGTATGAAAATAAACCGTTGTCTTATATAAGATATCAAGGCAAACTCAAAGTATTCTCGCACCTACCTTGTACTTGGAGTCAAGCTGATTCGATACCTGTTATCCACCCCACTCCACACACACACTTTTTTTTCCAGGAGAAAGAGCTTCAGGCTAATATTTTGTCGAAAGTGTGTAAACTGCTGTGATGATGAGACATAAACTTTCCACAATTAATGATGAAAGTATAAATCCCTGATGCAGCTGTACACGTAAAGTACACCTGTCTAATGTCGTCTGCAGCAACTGCAGGTATTGATTTGCACACGACACACCCGGAGACACGAGCTGCAGTGACAAGCAAAGATGTTCATCATCTCGCTTCTCACTTCTTTTTTTTAAAGTCTTTGTGAAGGTTGTTCTTTTTCTTTCTTTCCTTTTTTTTTCATTCTTCATCTCATCTTTTTCCCTTGATCGACCCATTTTTAAACATTTGGTGGAAATGATTATGTCGATCTTCACAAGCAAATTTATTTATGCAAACTACCTGTATGGCGTAACAGTGATTACCAAGCTGGTGGGTAATGATGCGGTTTCTTTAACGTCCATCCGCAAAAAATATTAATTTTTACGAGTAACATTTTAAAGTTATTTTCATTGTTACAAGTCTTGAGAAGTTTGTTTTTGGCAGAAGTCATGGCAGCAAAATGAGCTTGATCACCTGTTATCTGATTCAGTTTAATATATTTTAAAATGTATTTCAACAAGAATTTTCCTTTTCAGTTTAATTTAAATGTTGTTCCCGCGTAATTCAAACACTTTCCCTCAAGCTGTCAGTCAACGACCTTTTATTGCAAACAATATTTCATTATTTTTAAATTATTTTTTAAAAACCATTTATCTATAGTTCCAACCAGCGGCACTGTGATCCTGTTGACTATCATACAAAAGAAACAGCAATTAAGGCAGTGTCATCAGCAATTTTTACAAGTAGTGGAGACAATTAAGCAGCAGCCTTGAGGGGAACCTGTATAGATTATCTGAGAGAAGACCGTTAACAGAAACTCTGTTGTCTGTTAAAAAGTCCAGGATCCAGAGAGTTGGCGAGACAGACGGCCGTCTGAAACTAGACTCTCTGCCAACAAGTGAGGTTTCCCGGTGTTAAAAGCAGAAGAGAAATCACCAAAGAGAACCTGGCATGAGCTGTGGGTTCCTCCAGATGTTTTTACAGAGTATTTAGTATCAACAGCTTAGCTGTTAGCATCATCCACACCTCGACCAACTCTGTAGGCAAACTGCAGCGGGTGAAGATGTGGATGAACAGCAGTCATCACCTCGCTCCTTACAATTGTCTCAAATTATTTTATGATGATTGATTACACCAGTTCTAAGTGCCTTCTCTTGCATTTGTGAAACGTGTATAAGCATGCACATGGGAGTGAGTCATCGTGAAATATAAATGTTGAACACACTTTATCATTCGGCCTAGGTTTTTTTTTTTTTTTTTAAATAATAGAGCAAGTCAGTGTAAGGGAGACAACGCTGACATCGCCAAAAACAAGTATGTGGTTTCAGTTGCTTCCCTTATTTCTACTTTAAAGTCAGCCAAAGGTGCGACGCTTTCGATTTCTTAAAGTAACCAAATACTATTTCCTTCACTAATTATCTGACAAAAAATCAAGTATTCCATAGTGCGATAAACACTGGGGAACGATAATATATGATGCTGGAAAAACATGCGACACTGGACTGTGTAAATCATTATGTCAGCTAAAGGGAAAAAAAAGTACAGAACGGTATTCACACGTGGCACTTCCCCTTTAATTTTCAGAAAGCTTAATATACAGACAGTAGCAGATTGTATAAATTAGTCATCGTGTTCATTAGTCTTCCACTCGGAAGCAGCCATTTGAAGTCAACAACAGCATTTATATATATAAAACACTAAGCCGTACAAGTTCCACTTGGGGTACCCCACTTTACCACTCTAGTGGACAGAGTTGGCAATGGTTGATTAATACGTTAAAAGAAAATTAAAAAAAAAACATGCACAACAGCATAATGTTTTTTTTAAGACACAGCAGTTGTCGCTCAGTTGACAACTTTCTGGCCATCTCCATCAGGGAGTCAGTGCCAGAAAGCCCTACAACAATGACAAATTCTGTACCTCGTCGAAAGATGACAATTGACACCGCTGCCGAGGAGAAAGCTTGGCTCGGCTTGAATTACAAAAACAGGATAAGCGATGGAACAAAATTGTTTCGTAGGTGGACGAGAAAAGGTCCATCGCAGGACAGATAAGGAATAGGCTTCCTTCATGTAAAGAGCTTCTTTTTAGTCTCTTATGACTTTTATACACATATACATATTTTATAACTTTTATACATATATACACATTTTATAACTGTTATACATATATACACATTTTATGACTTATACATATATACTCATTTTATGACTCTTATAGGTATAGACACATTTTATGACTTTTATACATATATACACATTTTATTACTCTTATACATATATACACATTTTATTACTTTTATACATATATACACATTTTATTACTCTTATACATATATACACATTTTATTACTTTTATACATATATACACATTTTATTACTTTTTATGCATATATACACATTTTATCACTTTTATACACATATACACATTTTATTACTTTTATACATATATACACATTTTATCACTTTTATACACATATACACATTTTATTACTTTTATACATATATACACATTTTATTACTTTTATACATATATACACATTTTATCACTTTTATACACATATACACATTTTATTACTTTTATACATATATACACATTTTATGACTTATACATATATACACATTTTATTACTTTTATACATATATACACATTTTATGACTTTTATACACATATACACATTTTATTACTTTTATGCATATATACACATTTTAAACAGAGATTTATTGCAATCTTCGAAATGATAGTTGAAAAAGTCCGAAACGTTAGTTTTTTTATGAAGTAGAGAAGTAGAGGTGTACACAGACTGTTTGAATAATGTAAGCACTGTGCACTTCCGAATTCAGTTGATATCTTTCATTAATTCCTATCTTTGAATTCAGTTGATATCTTTCATTAATTCCTATCTTTGAAATAGGATAGGGCATTTGTGATTCCATTTGATTTTCATAAATGAAACCTACGCTTCTTACATTTGCCATTACCTGTCGACTTTGCAGTAAATTTTTTCTTTTGGCTCTTACTTATCCTCTCTCTTGGTGGATAGATGGCAACAGATCGTACACACAGAGAGAGAGCAACATAAAGACTAACACATAGAGGGAAGGTACACAATGGCAACATGTATACACACAGACAGCAAAATAAAAACTAACACATAGAGGGAAGGTACACAAGCTTTTCTCAAAACTAACTCAAATAGACAGGAAATCACCACCCCCCCGTCACTCATCAATATCATCCCACAGTACATTTCTAAACTCAGTCTTGCACCAAGAGACGGAGCGTCGCCATGGAACTAGGTCCAGAATACAAATGGCCTCCCTGATAGTTTATAGTAAGTTTAAAAACACTTACTGTCACCATCCGCCAGTGTCACGTAGACGAACGAAGAAAGTCAGACATAATCTCTGCGTCAGGATCGCTCCCATTCAATCCAGGACGAGTGTACAGGTTCACTTACACACTAAGATACACATTCCACCAGGATCTCCGTAGCTTGCACACACACTACAAGCTGCTATTGCCAACGCTGGGGTCGCGGAGCAACGCTTCAGGACGTGGACTGACTGAACTCCGCCCTGGACGCCCAACACAAGATGCAACTGGAGGGCTTCCCCAGGCTCAGGACAACACCTTCGTCTAAGCAGACCCTTCCTTGTGTAGATAGTTCCTCCTCTGAGTGGGTCCGGTGTGCTTGGGAGGTTCTCGAGCCTTGTAGTTCACCTTAGTGGGTCCCTCGGTTCCTGTAACTCGGTGACTAATTAGTCTAACGAACTGATAACTTATACTATTATATATTGTCCCATAAAGTCAAGTGAAAATATATTTTCTTTTAGAAAATTAGGTCACCTTTATAAACAATTTAGAAGTACGCTACTTTATATTACTAACAAAAATTTAGAACTTCAGCAAATATTTAATCTATTACCTTGGCTGGGCAAGAAACTTAGTTCCATTATCCCCGGTCCCTGTAACCACTCGTACAGCAAGACCTTCCGTCTCGGCGGTTTCGTTGGGATCCTCTCTCCCCCCGTTCACCCAGCCAGAGCGTGAGGTGAACTCTACTCACTACTTTTTGCGGTGGCACGAGGATTTCACTCTAGGCGGGGACGGTCACACTCTCCGGCAAACTCGCCAACCACGTGACCAAGGGAAATAACACTCTTCCCTGACAGTCATGAACAGATGGGCGGACATGGGCACATCAACACCAATCTCACTCGGGAGATGTACACCCGAGACTCAGCACGTCTTTCTCTCTCTGTATCTTTGGCCTGAGTAACTTTCTACCCCTCTGTCTGGCCAAACCTACCAGTGAACAGTGTTCACTAAACAACTTGTCACGTTTTTTTAACCTTTTCCATTCTAATATTTTCATCCATTCCACATACACTCGACAAACACGTTGAGCCACCAAGGGGTTAAACAGTTCGAAAAACACAGGACGCACGGACTGGTCCGTGACAACATATTCATGTTGAAATCTCCGAAAGAGAAAACCCTAATGTTCTTCTGATCAATTTTCATTCGCAGTAAGAAATCACGAAGGACCACCGAGAAGTCCAAAAGCGGTGACAGTGAGCCATCCGACAGTCAGGAAGAAAAGAAGAGTAAGTCTGAAACAAAAACTGGCTAAAAAGACAGACTTTTCTAAATTGAATTTAAGTTTGTCTTTAGGATGGGGACTATCTCAAAAATGCGCATGTATCGTACAGTTTTGATGTGTGGAAAATGTGTACAGATAATGTTGAATTTATTTTTTATTTATTCTATTGTTTTATGGATATTGTAGGTAAAATTCTTCTAAATATTTACCAGATATTTCCTTGCTAGATTATGGAAATCTGTAGAGCAGCCTCTTGGTTTGTGATCATTCAGTGAATTGAATCTGGTGTGCAAAACTTCCAACAGAACCTGGTGAGGAGGAAGAAAGACTTGTCGGCCCTAAACCTTATGTAGAAAGCACTGCAGAGAAACCTTTAAAGTAAGTTAACATAATTATGATGTATGGCTGTCAGCTCTTTGGTGGTGCAATCAATTTTGTAGGCATTTAAAGAATATATATATATAAAGACCAGGGGAACCTGTTCCTATCTTCATTCTCTTGAATCAACATTGCACGCTGTGAAAAATCAACCCTGTATGCCATACCTCCGACTGATTTTCACAAAGTATTTTGCGATATAGTCACGGAATATCCTTGACTTCCACACCAGTGTTTGTCAGTTATGAGCCTGGCATATCTGTTTTCTTCTGCCTTACCCCATAGATCTTGTAGTTCAGTGGGTAAGTGGACAACATGGTTTTTAAGCAAGTTTGAAAATTGTGTATTCTGTTATTATATTCCAAGCCCAAAAGTGTTTAAAATTAGAAATGTATTGTACAATTGGTCCCTGGCATAGTGACAAAAGCTGGATCTGGTAGAACATGTTCTATACTTTTACACCAACACTTGTCTCTTAAAGTTGTGCTCATAGTATCTGGACTACAATGTCTTCGTCTAACTTGCAGTGTTGGGTTTATTTTCTTCAATCTCACTATCACTTATTTATTTGAAGAGCCTTTTATCATTTTTAGAACGAAGGTGCTAAAGAGCATCTAAAAATGTGTATAAAACAGTATAAAATAAACTTCTTCAGAAGTAGTATATATTATTCTGATCTTCTAGCTATTTAGGTACATTTCTTCTATAACCTTGGGAGAATAGGCTGACAGTACAAAGTTCTGTCCATTTCTTTTTAGATCATTGAGGCAGTTTATACTGTCCAGAATGAATTTGATAAAAGAGAAAAAAAATGTTGTGCTATTAAACTGACATTTTTTCCTCTGACTTAACATTAACAGCTATGGCAAGGCCTTGCTGCCTGGTGAAGGAGCAGCCATGGCAGCCTACATTGCTGAAGGCAAAAGAATTCCCCGTAGGGGTGAGATTGGCTTGACATCTGATGAGATCCAGTCATTTGAACAAGTTGGCTATGTCATGAGTGGTAGCAGGTATGAACTTTCTCTTAATACTTTTTTCTCATCTTTTAGAAGGTTATTGGGAGAAAGCTAATAAGAAGTTACATAAAAGTGGATTTCTTTTTCTAGAACTGATAAGGTATTTATGAAAAATAATACTGTCATGCAAACCAAGTCTCAATCATCACTTTAAAATAATATAAAATACTATTTTGTATATCAGACATAGGCCTAGGGAAGCTGTACCTCATCGAAAGAAGAAAATTGACATCTCAGCTTGGGTTTGGCCTGAATTACAAGAACAGGAAAAGCGATGGAACAAAATTGTTTCTTGGGTGAAAGAAAAGGACAATCTCAGGACATGAATAGGCTTCCTTCATGTAGAGAGCTTCTTTTTAGTCTGGAGTATCGAGGACTTTTATACATATATACACATTTTATGTCCTTTATACATATATACACATTTTATGACCTGTATATATATACACATTTTAAACAGAGATTTTATATCTTGCAATCTTCGAAACGATAGTGGAAAAAGTCCGAAACGTTAGTGTTTATATGAAGTAGAAGTGTACACAGACTGTTTGAATAATGTAACTTTGTATTTGTACAGCAAACTGCTGGTTGGATGGTAGTGTTAAACAAGTCATTTGTAAATAAAGTTGTCAAATTGATTGTGGACTCCATCATATTAGTGTGCACATAAAAGTATGAGTAAGAAAGAGCATGATGCAGTACCCAGTTTTCTATATTTTCCAAGCTTTGCTCGAGTTTTTCTTCTCATCAACATTGTAGCAGAAACCTGTTACATTCTGTGTGTAGATTTCATCATGCAGAGAATAATAGGTCATAACATTAAAATGATAAAATATTTGCAGCAGCCAGATAATATGGCATTTAAAGAGTAACATTTGGAGACGAAACCAGCAATATGAGTATATAAAAGTATACACATTTAAAATATTAATAAATCATGCATCATTTTTTTTGTTCTATGATTCCTTGCATAAACAGTCAACACAAGTCGTATATAAATTAAATACAAAAACTTTTTTTTAAAGCTTCAGTCATTCACAATTTGAAAAAACAAAGAGACCTAACTATGATGTCAAAAAAAAAAAAACAACAAAAAAAACCACGTGTAATCCAATCAAAGCAGTCTCATACCTGTTAAATCACAAACAAA
This sequence comes from Pomacea canaliculata, assembly GCF_003073045.1. NCBI lineage: Eukaryota > Metazoa > Mollusca > Gastropoda > Architaenioglossa > Ampullariidae > Pomacea > Pomacea canaliculata. The sequence goes on from NC_037603.1 coordinate 10,644,569, forward strand.
AATGAAAAAAATAAACCAATAGAGACTTTTTTCACAAGCTGTTTCTGGGCTATTAGAGGTTTTGCTATATAAAATTGAAAAACAAAACACTTGTAAGGAAAAAGCCACGCAGCTAACTGACATCAAATATCCATTTTTACACTGAATGTAATTTTGAGAACCCACATCCAAATGGTAGTTTTAAAAGATCCAGTAAATATGACACACACATTGTCAGAAGTCAGCTGTTACTATCGCACGCACTATGAGCATCACACATCATATCGGTTGAAGAAACACAATCTTCTCCTGATCCGTTCAATACTGTTCTGCAATGGTTTCCTCATCAGATGATAGCCACGTACTGATGGCTGTCTCCCAGGCTCTGCAACAGCTGTTGGTGAGTCAAGAGGACAGAGCGAAGATATCCATCAATAGTCTTCATCAGCAGGTCGTGATTTTGCTGAAAGTCTTCGATCTTGTCCTCGTCCATCTCACCGCGCAACTGAGCCGCGCTGTCATTGAAGCACTTCTCCAACTTATCAGTCGTTACCAACATCGTCCGCACCTGATCGGACAGATCCTTGAGGGCAGCTCGAGCATCTGCCTCAGAATTCTTCACATCTTGTCCTGGACAGTCCGGGTGCCGAGACCTGCGTGACAAGCGCGACCTGCGAGACCTACAGAGGAGATCTTCGCACCCTGAGCACATGTCCGGGGTGATTTCAATTTTGCCGCGCGCGGTCGCCCTAATCACGTGGTGCGTGGGGAGAGAGTCGACTCCACGTGAGTCCTCATCATCTCGTGCGAACGCAAACATCTCGAGCATTGGATGGCGGCACAGGGGGCAGCCGACGTGCAGCAGGTCTTGTGCTTCTATCCAGGTGAGAAGACACACCCGACACGTGATGTGTCCGCAGAACAGAATCTTGGGCTCCGTGAAGGGACCCAAGCAGATGGGACACTCGGGGTCACTGGAGTCATTTGAAAACTTTGCTCCCGTCGAGTCCATTCCTGTCAAAATAAATAAACAACATTACTATTCAATGTACCATGTTATTAACCACCTAATTGTAGCAAAGTAGCATACATTGATCAAGCTTCTAATGTAATGCTACTCTGTTATGACTAACGCAACAAATCATTCAACTAGTATTTCGATGGAGACTATATTGGTCTTCATAGGCTACATCTTGGATCTTATAACCTTTGACCTGACTTTGACAGAAGGTTCTGGAAGAAAAGGACATGAAAATATATTCCAAAGGTTTCTTTCTATTTTGTAAATAATTGGTTAACGCTTACAAATCTGGATGAATAACGCACTTTCTCTCAGTAAATGAGAAAGGCTGAAATGTTGTTGTTGTTGTTGTTGTTGTCGTCGTCGAGTGCCGTTCTCGACAATCTCCGGGTGTGGAGCTCACTGTCTCGTAAAAGCAATCTACTAGCATATGCGGCTGTGTGGTATACAGTATCGTACCCGGGTACAACAAGAAATTGGAAAAGACTGAAGAGTCAAAGAATTTCCTTCTTTTCAAGTGATACCTCGCTATGTCCAGTTTGTTTCTTTCTTCCGAAATATAAGATGGAAGGGTCCAGAAATCCCCACAGCTGTGTTGTGGACATGAGTGTAAGTAAAATTAAAATGAGATTGTATTGTAAAATCTACACAATCAAAATGACAATAAATAAATAGCCATCATAAGCAAATACTGGATTCTCGTTATTTTCAGAAACAAATTTATGAGATTACAATTTTTAAAAAACTTCAAGCTTACCTGCGAGTAGCTGCAATGGTGTTTAGCAACAAACGAAGGCAGCGGTGGAGTTGACAGAAGTGAGTGGTCAGTAGTTTCACCTGACGGGTAGTTAATGACTAACCTCACATGGCACGTCAGGTACCCGAATAAAGAATGGGTAAACCCCGGCCCTGGTTACCTAGCTTCTCGGCCACCGACCAATCAACAGCTGTCTCTCATGTTCCGGTCAGGACTGGACCGTGTGACGTCACTCTAGGGGGAGGGGCATAGAGCTGTCTAGTCATGAGGTGTGAGCGCTCACTCAAGCAACCTTGACTACACCACGCTCACCTGCTGTGATGTCATCATCACACTGCCCGGTCTGTTGAGTGTTGTTACGTCACGAGAAAAGCGTCAGGCGGGAGTGACGGACGAAGTGACCGGTAACAGTTACCACCACCTGGGAGGTCAACAGGATTAGACTGTGCGGCACCCGAGGGCGACCTACGGGGAACAAAACCTCTCGTCACTTTTATAGACACGTGGCTTAATTAAGTGACACCTGGTCTCACTCACACAGTCAGACACACCAAACGACTAGGCAGTTCATTTTATCATAGGGTACATATTTTTTATACGAAACTAGTCACACACATATATATATTTGTCTGAAGATTTCTCTAAAAAAACAAACAAACAAATATTTTGTTACATCGTTTCTCACATACACTAAAGTTGATTTACGAAGATTTTTAATCGAGAGAGAAGAGAAGTACTTGTGTGACAAGAAATAAAGGTGGGCGATCTCACCTGAGTGTCTCTCAGGTGACTAAAGTAAATCTCACGTGTGGTATCAAAGGGAGGGGTGCAGGGGAGTGAACTGACGACAGCCAGCGACAGAACCTTTCTCTCTCACCCCTCCCTTCCTCGTCATAACTGCAACCTTCGAAATTTGATGAAGGAATAGATGACCATAACACACACATACTTAAATCATTTGAAAAAAGCAGTTAAAAGATGCTAAGGACATGCCCGGCTGGTGGCAACTGTTACCCCGGGTGATCCACGTCGCTCTCCACCCGACACGTCACTCGTGACGTAACAGCAGTCAACAGACATCACAGGTGAGCGCGGCGTAGTCAAGGTCGCTTGATTGCTGGACCGTGGCGTGGTAAGCTCCTACCCAGTCGTACTTTGAGGTGTGAACTATTACACAACACACATCACACACATATATATATATTACACAACACACACACGCGCGCGCGCGCGGCTTCTGTCGAGTTGTCGTCTGCTCGCTGTATAAAAAGCAAGTGTTACTAATGAAATCTCTAATACTAAGAAATAAAGGAAATCACACAAATATGGTTTTTACATATTTATTCGTCTGTTCTCTGGGTACAAACATATGATGACATCAAACAAATATAGACATGATAAATGCAAAGATAAAGATAGAACAGCAGTAATGCATACAGTGTTATACCATCTTGGTTGTGTACATTTTATGATCACTGTGGCAGGTAAAGTCGTTTTATAAACCAAAGCCTTACATAATTGGGGATGTTTCTGTGTGGAGATGTCCCTGTTAACTAAAAATATCATCCTTTCCGTTCACTAATTCGACAGTTTTACCGTGCATGAAAATATCCATTTTTACACTGAATGTAGTTTTGAGAACTTTGGGAAAAAGCCCACAACATTGTCAGAAGTCAGCTGTTACTATCCTCCTCCACTCACACACACACTTTCTCTCACTTACACTGTAAAACAACGCATCAGGGCCAAAAGGGTTAATATGAGTTTTTCAAACATTCTTTAGCATCCGTTACTACTTTTCTATTAGTTTGTTCAATCATGTTTTTGAAAATGGTTTGTTTGCTGATGCTACCATCCATCCTTTACATAAAAAGGTGATATTCTTCGCACATTTCTTCTTCCTAAAATCTTGTAACATAAGGACCTTACCTAAGCCTTCAGATTGAGAAAACTATAGAGGTTGTTTCTCTTCTTCGCATCTGAGTTAAACTTCCCATTTCTGTAACTATAGAATAGTTTAATGGATTGACAACACAGTACTCTGGGTGAAGAACAAACAGGCTTTAGGAGGGATCATATAGGACAATATACAATATACTTTTCTTTGGCAGTTATTGAGAAGCAGATAGTTAATCACAAAAGATTATAATATGTAGCCTTTACTGACTTCCAGACAACTTTTGATTCAGTGACTAGAGAAAACTCTAGACTGTATTACAGAAACATGGCATAGGTAGTAAAATGCTTACATCTATCAAAAGCAATAAACAGTTATCTACTTTTTTTCCAAATTGCGCGCACGCACTATGAGCATCACACATCATTTCGGTTGAAGAAATACAATCTTCTCCTGATCCTTTCAATACTGTTCTGCAATGGTTTCCTCATCAACACGATAGCCACGTACTGATGGCTGTCTCCCATGCTCTGCAACAACTGTCGGTGAGTCAGGAGGACAGAGCGGAGTTGTCCATCGATAGGCTTCATCAGCAGGTCGAAATTTTGCTGAAAGTCTTCGATCTTGTCCTCGTCCATCTCACCGCGCAACTCAGCCGCCCTGTCCTTGAGGCACTTCTCCAACTTATCAGTCGTTACCAACATCGTCTGCACCTGATCGGACAGATCCTTGAGGGCAGCTCGAGCGTGAGCCTCAGAATTCTTCGCATCTTGTCCTGGACAGTCCGGGTGCCGAGACCTGCGTGACAAGCGTGACCTGCGAGACCTACAGAGGAGATCTTCGCACCCTGAGCACATGTCCGGGGTGATTTCAATTTTGCCGCGCGCGGTCGCCCTAATCACGTGGTGCGTGGGGAGAGAGTCGACTCCACGTGAGTCATCATCATCTCGTGCGAACGCAAACATCTCGAGCATTGGATGGCGGCACAGGGGGCAGCCGACGTGCAGCAGGTCTTGTGCTTCTATCCAGGTGAGAAGACACACCCGACACGTGATGTGTCCGCAGAACAGAATCTTGGGCTCCGTGAAGGGACCCAAGCAGATGGGACACTCGGGGTCACTGGAGTCATTTGAAAACGTTGCTCCCGTCGCATCCATACCTGTCAAAATAAATAAACAACATTACTATTCAATGTACCATTCAATACCACCTAATTGTAGCAAAGTAGCATACATTGATCGAGCTTCTAATGTAATGCTACTCTGTTATGACTAACGCAACAAATCATTCAACTAGTATTTCGATGGAGACTATATTGGTCTTCATAGGCTACATCTTGGATCTTATAACCTTTGACCTGACTTTGACAGAAGGTTCTGGAAGAAAAGGACATGGAAGTATATTCCAAAGGTTTCTTCCTATTTTGTAAATAATTGGTTAACGCTTACAAATCTGAATGAATAACGCACTTTCTCTCAGTAAATGAGAAAGGCTGAAATGTTGTTGTTGTTGTTGTTGTTGTAGCCTAGTGCCGTTCTCGACAATCTCCGGGTGTAGAGCTCACTGTCTCGTAGAAGCAATCTACTAGCATATCAGGCTTTGAGGTTATACAGTATCATACCCGGGTATAACAAGAAATTGGAAAAGACTGAAGAGTCAAAGAATTTCCTTCTTTTCAAGTGATACCTCGCTATGTCCAGTTTGTTTCTTTCTTCCGAAATATAAGATGGAAGGGTCCAGAAATCCCACAGCTGGTTGTGACATGAGTGTAAGTAAAATTAAAATGAGATTGTATTGTAAAATCTACACAATCAAAATGACAATAAATAAATAGCCATCATAAGCAAATACTGGATTCTCGTTATTTTTCAGAAAACTAAATTTATGAGATTACAATTTTTAAAAAAACTTCAAGCTTACCTGCGAGTAGCTGCATGGTGCTTAGCAGCAAACGAAGGCAGCGGTGAGTTGACAGAAGTGAGTGGTCAGTAGTTTTCACCTGACGGGTATGAACAGTTACTGACTAGCCTCACATGGCACGTCAGGTACCCGAATAAAGAATGGGTAAACCCCGCCCCTGGTTACCTAGCTTCTCGGCCACCGACCAATCAACAGCTGTCTCTCATGTTCCGGTCAGGACTGGACCGTGTGACGTCACTCTAGGGGGAGGGGCTTAGAGCTGTCTAGTCATGAGGTGTGAGCGCTCACTCAAGTAACCTTGACTACACCACGCTCACCTGCTGTGATGTCATCATCACACTGCGGGGTCTGTTGACTGTTGCTACGTCACGAGAAACGCGTCAGGCGGGAGTGACGGACAGTGACAGTTAAGCTGACCTGGGGGTAACAGTTACCACCACCTGGCAGGTCAAGAGGATTAGACTGTGCGGCACCCGAGGGCGACCTACCGGGAACAAAACCTCTCGTCACTTTTATAGACACGTGGCTTAATTAAGTGACACCTGGTCTCACTCACACAGTCAGCCACACACCAACACTACTAAGCAGTTCATTTTATCATAGGGTAAATGTTTTTTTATATGAAACTAGTCACACATATATAAATATTCGTCTGAAGATTTTTCTTAAAAAAAATAGTTTTACATCGTTTCTCACATACACTAAAGTTGATTTACGAAGATTTTTAATCGAGAGAGAAGAGAAGTACTAGTGTGACAAGAAATAAAGGTGGGCGATCTCACCTGGGTGTCTCTCAGGTGACTAAAGTAAATCTCACGTGTGGTATCAAAGGGAGGGATGCAGGGGAGTGAGCTGACGACAGCCAGCGACAGAAACTTTCTCTCCTCTCACCCCTCCCTTCCCCATCATAACCGCAACCTTCGAAATTTGATGAAGGAATAGATGTCATAACACACACACACACACACACACACACACTTAAATCATTTGAAAAAAGCAGTTAAAAGATGCTACAGACATGCTTGAAAGCTGTTTTGTTTGGCTTTTAGTTTGTTAAAGCGGCCAAACAATTAATATAAATAATTTACTTACTCAGTAGTTGGAAGACAATCTTGCTAATAATAACATCAAACACTGTTGGTAACATGCATATATTCATCATATCCGTGTGTGTGTGATTAGTTTTCTCAACACCACAGATGTATGACAGAGTGAACGGCTTCATGTCGGTCTCATTGTGTCAGAAAGTTGAGTGAGGTCACGTGGGAGTTAATTAGCAGCGAGTCAATAAAACTGATGAGATCATCCGCTGCTTGTAAGTTGCCGTCAAACCACAGTTTCACGCCGAACAGTAAAATCCTGTTGACCTCCCAGCTGGTGGCAACTGTTGCCCCGGGTGATCCACCTCACTCCGTCCGTCACTCTCCACCCGACACGTAGCTCGTGACGTAACAGCGGTCAACAGACATCACACCCCAGGTGAGCGCGGTGTAGTCAGGGTCGCTTGATTGCTGGACCGTGTCCTTGTAAGCTCCTACCCAGTCGTACTTTGAGGTGTGAACTATTACACAACACACAAACATTACACACACACACACACACACAAATGGTTAATATGAGTTTTTCAAACATTCTTTAGCATCCGTTATTACTTTTCTATTAGTTTGTTAACCATGTTTTTGAAAATGGTTTGTTTGCTGATGCTACCATCCAACCTTTACATAAAAAGGTGATATTCTTCGCACATTTCTTTTTTCTAAAATCCACTCACAAAAAATATTAATTTTTATGTGTAACATATAAAGTTATTTTCATTGTTACAAGTCTTGATATTTTTTTTTTTGGCAGAAGTCATGACAGCTCAGCCTAGTACAGGAGTGAGAACTCGCATGCAAACACATGATCAGAAATAGTAAGAGTGAGAATGAAGGACTGATAGAACCCAGTGAGGGTGACAGAGCTCAGAGAGAAAGATCTGAGTTGCCGTAGGAGGTACAGACGTTGCTGGCTGTTACGGAGGATCATATCAGTGTTGATGTCACATTTAAACTTGTTATCAAAGATAGTACCTAGATATTTGTAAGAGTCGACTACCTCGATCGCATCATCATGGATAATACTGATGACTGCCTCGGGCCTGTTCGTCCGAAAGTCTAAATTTGCTTAGTCTTTGAGGCATTCATGACAAGAAAGTGTTGGCTACACCAGTGAACAAAGTCAGGAAGAGTGCCATGATCATCTTCACTATCATACAAAAGAGACAGGAAGGCAGTCTTTTTTGTTTCGTTTTGTTTGTTTGTTTTTGTTTTTTGTTTGTTTGTTTGTTTGTTTGTTTTTTTTTTGGTTATGTTTTGTTTTTGTTTTATTTTTTAGACTCGCGAGTCAGTGTAAGGGAGACAACGCTGACATCACCGAAAACAAGTATGTGGTTCTAGTTGCTTCCCTTATTCTACTTTAAAGTCAGCCAAAGGTGCGACGCTTTCGATTACTTAAAGTAACCAAATACTACTTCCTCCACTAATTATCTGACCAAAATAATAATAATAATAATAATAATAATAATAATAATAATAATAATAATAATAATAAAATCAAGTATTCCATAGTGCCATAAACACTGGGGAACGATAATACATATGCTGCTGGCAAAACATGCGACACTAGACTGTGTAAATCATTGTCAGCTAAAGGAATAAAGTACAGAACGGCATTCAATGTGGCACTTCCCCTTTAATTTTCAGAAAGCTTAATATGCAGACAGTAGCAGATTGTACAAATTAATCATCGTGTTCACTAGTCGTCCACTCGGAAGCAGCCATTTGAAGTCAACAACAACATTTACGTATATCCGTCCTCGTACACACTTTATTGCAGCAAGGCAGCGTCCGATGTGTTTCCATCTTCTTGGTGTCCTACACATCGGGCGATCCGAACACCCAGGTCAGCAACAGTGTACTTTATGAACAGAGTGTGCTTGCAAAAATGTACAGCACAGTCTAATCATTTTTATGGTGTATTTGATGAAGTCTAGTAAGGTCTGTGAACTGTTCACCAAACCGTTCTACTACAATAATTGTTCTAATAATGTACTTTCTGAACCGGCCTGTCTGCGGCAGTGTACTTTGTGAACTGGCCTTTGTGCCTGAAAGTGTATACTTAGTTCTCTTTGTAATACAAGTCTTATCCATTGTCGGTCGAGAGCGCATGCCAACAGTTCTTCAGAATACCCTCACTTTTTTTTTCTTTTAGGGAGGAGAGGTTAAGATAAGGGCACTTAGTGGCGATAAAGCAGAAGAGGTGCACGTGGACTAGTGCCAAACAGCCAAAAAAGGACGTTTCCACCGTCTCCATCTCTCCTTCCCCCAAGCCACCTCCTCTTACCTTTATGCTTTCCCTGCCCACTCAGTCTTTTCAAACTTACCGGCAAGAGAGACTGAATGAAGAATTGAAGGAAGTGACTTGCACCGCATGCACGAAACCTTAGAATGCCTGTGCATTTCCTGCCCCTAAGGTCTTTCTTAAATTCTCAAGGATCAGGTACAGGAAGTGTAATTTTTGTATCTCTATTGTCTGCACGACATAAGTGATGTAGTGGCGCCTTCTTTTTTTTTTTTTTTTTTGGCATTGGCATCATCAAGTTCTTTGAGCAGAATGCATGAGACGATGTAGGATATGTAGGAAAGGTATCAACGTAAGAAAAACGGCAGAAAATGAAGATGATTCTCACAGAAATGTATCATTCCGTCCAAATACCTTCAGAACCTGGAGTCTTGACCATCTTCACTCTCTCCAACACCTCCACCACTCGTTCTTATCTGTCTTCTTAACAGGATTAAGAAAGTCAGGAGCAAAGAATGCATTAAAAGCCTTTCGCAAAGCCGTATCGTCTACACATGGAAGGAAGATTTTGGAGCCCCTAAGTCCATCTTAAACAGTAACTGTTTTCTTGAAAAGCTGCACAAACATTGCCTGTGCAAGACTGAGACTTATGCTGTGTCTTGGCCTGACGAACATCAGAGCTGTTTACCAGATTTTTGTCGTGGGCAGACCTCGGAGCACACGGATTTCTTTATATTTCACACCGCTTTTCAGCCTCTAATCGCAAGATTATAGTAGCAGGAGGTTGAGGATGTTAACATTACTCTGTTTTTAGCATTTTCTTCTTGTTGAGTCGTTAATTTTGGCTACAGGAAATCAAGCATTTACTGTCAGGCCTGTACTTCTATTGAACCAAGAGGACTGGCATTATGGAAGCATTCTCCCACTGATGTCATTGCTCTCGAGGAAAGCTATTTATGAACTGAATAATAGAAGACTAAGGATCGAAAATGACTGTTGAGTAACGGAAAGGTCGTCGGCGGAGCGTGAACGTCACTCAGTGTACGTCACCCGGGGGACTACATCCCCACCGAGGGTCTGGAGGCTGAAGTGGTGTCTCGTTCTAGTGGCTACTTGAGCCCTGACATGGGGCCTTTCCCTGCCATACCACTCCGTGTAGCTGGCGAATATACGCGGCTGTGGGTTAAATATTCTTAAATGTTTCTTTTCAGGGAACAGATTTTATATTTGGAGCACTCCAGTGTGACTGGTGTCTAGCCGTGAGATGTGGTTTAGTTCCGTGCGTGCGTGCGTGCTAACACTTGTGTGTGGGAGTGAGTGGGCTGTGGGCGTAGACAGATGTGTGTGCTGACGATTTTTGTATGTTTAGTGATGATAAGGGTTGACTCAAATAAAGTGTAAACAGAGAATTAGAACATCAATGTATTTAGAACAATGGCCCACCCAGTGGCTATAACAGTGAGCTCGTGTGTGTGAGTGAGAGAGAGAGAGACTACTAAAGCTTTTTAAAGGATGAAAATTCAACTCTAATCCTAATTTAGTCTCTCCATGCTGAAATGATCGAATGTGTGTTCATGAAAATGTTTTAAACAGTTAAATACTCAGTGTTTTCCTCTCCATTCTCTCCTGGCTAAATAATTATTGCCTTGTTTTTCTACTGTTGCCAGGCTATTCAACACCTGAAAGCATGAAACATTCTGTGCAACCTCCTTGGCAAGTCCCCATGGAAGAAAATGCACTTCTGCACTGACAATTGAATGAAGGGCTGCTTTTTTCATTATTTGGAGATCACTACTAAACCTTCCTCTTGATGATTCACTTTGTATTTTCCTAAATGATTTCCCTCCTCAACTCCCACCCTGTGGATAGAACTGGTCCAAAGTCCGAGGCTGACCATTGCAGGCTGTACAAGGGTCATTTTAATCCATGAAATCATGATTTTTTCATTGAGACACATGACACTTCTTCTCTTCTGAATGTTATAGGTTTTGTTCCACAGAACATTGGCATGGACCACCACATCTATACATACATAGATGTGTCAGCTCATGATCACATATAAAATATACTGAAAGTATTTTTGTGTGATAGCATCTATAATTCAGCATAACTAAGTCAAAAGGCCGAAGTTTTCTGTCAGGACAGAAGACAGTGGTATCGCCCGTGCGAGGGAAGGTAGGAGTACACGCGATGCTATTTGTGTCCAGTCGTTTCAAATTACTACTGTACCTGGACAAAGCGCGGGGTAGAGATCAGAGACACCGCCGACCTGCCTGGCAATAAACTTCTTTCCTCCGACCATTGTTACTTGCCGCAGGGTCTGAGCGCGTGAGGCGAAACGACTTCTATGTGAACCTACTGTCACAGGCTCTAGCCTAGCAATGCAATGTCTTTCTGAGCTGAGTACTTGTGTTGGCGGTCAGAAAGCTGAAGTGAAACGGTTTCCAACTGAACACACTGTCAGGTCAGGATCTTTAAATCAGCCACATGCGGGTTTAAAATATATTCAACCATTTGTTCAATTTCTAAACAGAGGATAAGCGAGAGATGTCTCGTTCCTGCTGAGGTCTCCCTCACCGCCGCTGAAACAATGATGAACTGATGAGAAATTTATTGACCCGGTTGCCTGGCAACGCCGGTGGTTATTACATCATCGTCCTCGCTCCTCGCAGTCACGGGGCGGGTCGTAGTCGCAGCTCGTGATGGCTGCTTGCTCGCTGTTGTAAAAGCTGACACCGCAGGGCAGTTCTGCAAATTACATCAGCCTTCATTTTGATTGTTAGCATCTTGTGCGCCTACACGAGGCTTGCTCTGGGTGCTGTTGCAGCACACATTCTTAGTCAACCTCTCATTAGCATTACTAATTAGCTTTGATAATCATTATTAAGTAATCATCTAATCATTAGAAAGAATCATTATCAACGACAGTCTCCTGTCAGTTCTAACAACAGGCTGTTTATTTATCATGTATTCAACTTTACTTGACAGTCATTACTTTTCTCAATGACTGTTCAAACTAGTCTTATATTGAATAGTTTATTTATACATTTGGTTATATACGAGCTATTGTATAGCATAATTTCTGATATCTGAGACATGATTATTTCATTATTTCCGAGACATTTATTTCTTCTGGCATTTGGGGGTCAACAGAGAAGCAACTCCATATTGACATGTCGGCCATTTGACTTTCTTGTCCAAGGGAATATTTTAACTACTAAAATAAAATAATTTTGATTATTTTGAGAATATTAATTCTCGGGGATTCTTGAAAGCCAGGTATTTCTAACCAGATAATCATTATCGGGACTGTAACAACAATATCAGCATAGACCCTACTAATCTGGGATAAAGAGGTGTTGACTTGTGGTCCCTGGTCTGTCTGCTGCTCTAGAAATCATCTCCACCCCAAGGGGTGCTGATGAAACAGGGTTAATTAAAAACACAGTAATATATTGTCAGTGTAGAAATTGGTACTTATAGTCAATTCTTTGATAAGTAATCATTTAGTGTTAAATATTCTTTCTTTTGTGACTGTAATTAAGTTTTTTCCAACTTCTTAGCTAACAGGCATATATTTCTAGGGTACTGTGTGCATTGCTTTGTGTTCTTTGCTCGTTGGTCACTCATTAATGCAAAGGAAATTAATGGGAATTTAAAATGTGGCAAGGAAAAAAACATAACGGGACAAAGATATTGTTCATGAAAGAAATAAAGATCTGTTTTACCAAACTTGCCGACTGGTTTGTCAAACTTGCTGACTGGACTGCCGAACGTGCTAACTAGTTTATCAAACTTTCTGATTCTCCCTCTTTACACATCTCTTTCTCCTCCCTTCCACAAAAGTAAGAATATCCTGACCCCTGTCATCTCCCCACCCCAGCAGATGACACCCTCCTTGCGTGCGGTTGACGTGTTTGTCCAGCAGATAAGCTGGCGTCCGGTGCGTGTGCGCGTGCGTCCCTACCAGCCGCGTGCAATTATTGTCGATCGCACATGTCCCACTCATCCTCCATTATCAGATACTTTGACAAAGACAATCGATGTCCAGGGACCAAAGATAACACTTTGCATACGGATGTGCGCGATCTTATGAGAACAACATGGACAATCTTCGTACAGTTGGATTGAAGTGTAGACGGTCATCATCAGTCAAAATTGCTTGGTCTGTATTTTGCCGCTGACTTTAAGAACTTACAGGATCCAACACTTCAAGTCTTTTATATTATGTCAGAAAAACGCAAAAACTTTCAAAGGCAGAGCAATTTCTGTGGCTGGATAAATTTGCAGAACAGCTTTAGTTTCATCAATGCGTCCAGTCATTCGTCTCTTGACTAAGTACCAGTCGTTGGGTGGAGGACATGAGCTGAGCATGAACATGGACATGAGCTGAAAGAACCTGTCTCTCGCTCCTAACTTGGACGACCAGTCCAGTCCTTCAAGTTCGGAAGCCACGTTCTTCCCATGGACACCCCGGGGTGGACCATCCTCCAAGGTGACAGTCTCCGACATGGTGTCGTGCCAGGTCACATGACCAAACCAACCTACGCCGTTTGACTGTTTGTTGAAAGAACTGCGTGTAAAAGACGTTCTTCCCTTCGTTTCCATAGTGAGCTAGGGCTGTTCTTCAACAATTATTGGTGTTAATATGTGTTTGAGTCATGAGGCTGGAGCGCACATTTCCTGGAGGAAGTCTTCGCATTCGTCCCCACCCCCCCACCATACCCCACCCCACCCCACTCTGGATTCCGCCCTCGTCATCTTTTCCTCCCGCGTCTATCGATTGGGAAAAGGTTTTCTTTTCAAGATGGCGATGTCTGATTCTATAACTTATGCTCCTATAAAGACAAACCCAATTTCTTTCTTTTAATTATTGCTATCAGTCGAAGATGTATGATGTTGCCATGTCCAAAACATGTCAGACTGAAGTACTCAATGTTATCCATCTCGATCTTTTCCATCAATTTATTGAAAGCAAAGCAACAAATAACAACAATCGTCTCCAGCACACGCTGCAGGCTCAAGAAGGGGTCTGTGCTTGAAGTTACCCCTTCTAACCCTAACCCTGGAATAAAGTATCCAATTTTTTTTTACAGGAATAAACGCAGCTCAGTAATGATCACATCCTTCTGAACAACTGTGACAGTGTGTTGTTTGTTCCATGTAACAGTCGTGGTGCTACACAACAAACGAGGAATACAACCGGATGCAAATAGTTGACCCCGCACTTGACCCAGCAGTCGTCTGTCCTGCTACTTTGGTCGAGGCCGAAATCGAACTCCAGTCCCAGATCCTTGTAGTATTTGAGTGCGTGCAGATGACTGACACAAGTGTCGCAACCCAGAAAGTTCGGTGTGTGAGAGCACGTGCGGGAATGGTAATTGTTTCTGAGGAGGAATGAAGACAGAGTGATTGAGCGAACAGAATGCACAAGAGGTCGAGCAAAAAGATCAAACCATTATTGTCGTCGTTGGTGTTGTCGCTGACGGTCGGTGTTTCGATGTGTGTCCTCTTCATGTGTCGTTGATTGTCCGTTCGGAGATCATACAAGCTGTAAATAAACATATTTTAAGTTTTAAAAAAATGATTGATTGACGGAGAGATTGGTACATCAAGTTTAAAGACTCTCGGCCTTGGTCTTATGCATCGTCGTCGTTAACATCATCTTTCCACTTGCATCCAAAAAATTTTTTAAATGTCAGATATTGTTCTTCCACAAATATCTTTTGCCATCGAGCTTCCCAAGGAGCTCTGCGAGCTCAGGTTATCTTGGGAGTGTTGGTAGGGGTATCTTAAATCAATAGTTGAGTATCCATTTCAGTATAGTAATAGAGAACCTTAACAACATCGATTATCAACAAGTTATCGTCTGTCGTGGATAATCATTCAGGTAACCAGTCAATCGTTGAGTCATCACATTTTCTCGCGGATAGATATTTTTGTGAGGGTTGTGTCCATCCTTACCTTCCCCGACCATCTATGGAATCAGGTACTCGTCTCCGATAGCTCGGTCAACCTGGGAAAACTCCTTGCGCCTCACGGGTATCGATCCAGTTCGCCTCCAGGTTCGGCCAAACTGATTGGTTTGACAAAGATGAATTATCCGTATTATTGGGATGTTGGAAAGTCTCAAGATTTGGACCCTCATTCCTGACTGTGCAATATTTAAACTGTACTCTCAGTGCAGTTTTACTCATGTCCTCACCCATAACCACATCTCTCTTCTCTCCTCTCTGAGCTGGAAGACTAAAGACAGCTGATTTGATCATCGGATATGATGCATACTCTGATGTCCGAATGCAAACACGTGATCATATCCATCAGTTATTAAGTCCCTCCCCCACCTCCTCTGTGTGTCTGTGTGGACAGACCTACATTCATCATGCAAGTCCTGAGAGATGGAGAGAGAATTCTTACGCTCGTTCCTTCCATATTCCTTTGCGAGGTAACATTATTATCTCTAAACTACACACAAAGCTATCCTTTATCAACAATCCAGACCTTACAGGCCCAGCTTTATTATTTTATCAAATACCAGTCTAGTAGATGATGCCAGTCCTCTATAGTTCGTTGGTCGTCGGCGATGGAGTTTGTCTGAGGTCACGGGTGTCGGCGGCAGGCTCGCACGATAAATGTCATTCTTGCCCGAAATATTCAGTCTTTATTGATTTCGTCTACATTTTCCTCTCAAGTCCCATTTTCTGCCTTGTTGCATGTATTTTGTGGGAACCTGAGACCACGTGGAACAAATATACACACGAGTAGACCTTCCAGTCTGTGTGTATGTTTGTGTGTGCAGTCTGTTGTTTATTGTTGATTGAAACTTCTTGAATGGAAGTATCATCTCATTTGTGATGTTCTCCAGTATTTGGAGAAATCTTGGATGCCTTTTGAGCGACCATACAAAACTTTACAGTTGACTTTATAAGCCACTATAATTACAGATAATGAGCTGCAGAGACTTTATCAAGGTGGTCTGAACTTTCTTATGACATCATCTGTAAATAAAATTAATGAACTTGATGCTCTACTTGTGGATGTTGCTGGAGTTGCAGCAAACCTGTATACTTCATCACAATGTTGTACATCAGGTTGGAACAGAATAATCGTGACAGAAAACTGATTTACTCAAATTAAAGATGAATAGGTTGTGGTGTGATGCCCATGTGTTTACGAGGCATTAACAATTCTCCAGCCAAGCACGATTACAAGTGAATCAAAGCTGTTGTTGGGTGAGTTCGTGTGGCACAGGACACAAACAAAATACTGGAAAGTACTGCCAATGAAAAATGTAGTTTGTGAATGGTGAATAATGGAACTTGTGACAACTGGAACAAAGGAAAAGGTCTTTGAATTCATGAGGCTGTACATACAGTGTGAGCAGCATGTGAATTCACTAACCTGGTCTTTCCACAATATGTATGTGACATTTGTATGTGACATTTCAGGCATAAAAATGTCTACAACTCCAGGAATGGCTGCATTCATTAGTGGGTGCTAATTAGTCCAGTGATAATTAGTCCAATGTGTTTTCAAGTGAATCTGACACTACCTCACTGATGAAGTAAACTGTAGTTCCACCTTTACAAGAATTATCACCCGAAGACATTAAAAAAAAAAAATTCATCTTTGTTTTTGTGTTTGGTAATTACTGAAACTTGTGTACATCCCAGTCGGCAGCACCACTCCTTCTCCCTGAAATGCATTTACTCTCATCCTTTTCTTCCTCATTAATTCGGGCGATGTATATAACAAAACAGCCATTATTATTATTATCTATCTTAGAACATTGGGGGTAATTTCTGGCTTTAAGATATGAAACAGACCAGGAACCTTTGCAACTCTGGCTTCTGTCCCAGAAACTGCGTTTGATGTGCAGGCGGCCAGGTTGTTTGGAGAGATTGAGAGATTAGCCTATTGCCCTGGTGGAAAAAATTCTTTGACACTTTATGCAGTGCCACCACTTATCTTATTTTTCTATAAAGTCTGCAACTGCCTGCACAGCCAAGAATTTTGAAACTAGATATTCAGTGCCTGGCCCCTCTGGTGACATGAGAACTGTGAATAAACATTCATGACCACAACTTGCAAGTGCAGGAGCTCTCTAAATAATAACTTTCCATAACTATATCTTAACTAGACACATTTTTCAATATGTGACCATGTTTTCTGAATTTTTACATTAAAGTCATTGAAAAAATACTATTTTCATTATACATTGGATAAGTTTGGTTAAGGTCTTATGTTTGTAAAAAGTAAACCTATTTTAGTAATAGAATTGTTGTTTTATTTTTGCGGTGATTTCAGACGAGTATTGCAATGGTTGCTGACTGCTTGGTCTTATTCCTCTTCTGTCCCAGTGTTCACTCACTCAGTGACCAGAACTTCGCATCAACAATAAAGAATTGTTGTGATGGTGGAAACCGTGACATGCTTTCTCTTCTGTTCTTGTTCTTGTGAAAGTTAGCGCCTCAGGACAGAACTGAGATAAGAAATTCCGGAGGCCTCTCACAACAGTCCAGTATACATCCTGACAAAACCCGCTTCTTCAACGGCTACATTTCAAGTCTTATCATCGCTTTCTTCTCAACGATGGAAAAAAAAAGCCCTACACAGGGGCTTTATATAACCAGACATATTGTCAAGTGTATTAATTCTTGTGTTTTATGTGGCTGGAGGGCAGGGCCCCGGGGCAGACGATCCTCCGGGCCACTTGTGATTGTAATCATCAATTATTTGTCCAGTATATAATAATATACTTACTCTTCTTACTAACACACCTTGTAGGCCAGACATCAAATAGACCTTCATGAACATGTATACATACAAACATGCACACACACTGCACAGAATAAATATAAATAAAGCTGATTGACAGAGCGCTGTGGAAGCTCTACAGAATGCCATATGAGATAAAGGATGTGTAGCCAGAACTTGCTTCCAGGGACCATTTCATTTGAAAAAAGCAATCCTGGTAATGAATGCTCTCATCCACACCGCAGTTCCAGTCATAAACAGGTTCCAACAGGTAGAATCGTTTTTATTGTTTGTTTTGTTGCTCATAGGGTTTCCTGCAGAATGTCTCTTTAAAAAAAAAAATCATGATTTCACAAGCCATCGGAAAATGTAAATCCACCGATGCAATTATTTCACAACCTTCGACTATTTGTCATCCTTCATGAATCGCAAATCCAAACACATTTATATATTGTTTTAGTCTGGTGCTCGGTATATTGTCGAAACAATCTATAATCTTCTGCAGAAAATGATATAACAGAAGACATTTATGTAAGAGCACTAAATTAATTCAATGATAGTCAAAAAGGTCAAATGAGGGAGTGAGGCATATTTGCACAGACTAAAATGTTTAGGAGTTACAGTCCTGCGGCAGTCATCATGAATAGGTGATGAACAAGATCAATGTATAACCGGAAATAGTTGTGGAGAGAGAGAGAGAAGTCTTCTAGAGCCAGAGAGGTATAAACCGTGATGGCGGGGTAGAGGAGGCCGGCACTCGATGGCGGGAAGTGGTGTGTAGGTCCAGACGGTCTGGTGCAGGCAAAGAAAGAACAATCTGGATGAGTGGTAAATGCACAACAAAAAATCACAGCAAGAGAAGACAGACCCACGAACAAGACCAGAGAGAGGTATAAACCGTTACCATACAAATGTAAATGCCAAAAGGTGATAAACACAGAAAGTGAACTGATCGAAGACTACTTTCTTAGTAACTGTGATCAGATGATCCCCCAAATGGTTTCAGTGAGGCTGGTGAGAGATGGGAAGGCGAATGGGGTGTTGAAGTGACTCCCTCCCAACACATGAAAGTGGGAAATCTCCTGAACTGATGAATTGATTTTAAATATCTTTGTTTATTTTTCAGACATTGATCCTCAGCTGAGTGACCTCCTCCAATGCCAGCTCAAACATTCTCTGGTCATTCCCGTGTTCCTCATTTCCTCCGTTGTCTGGCCTTTCGTTTGGTGAGTCGCCATGAGCCTCGCACCGCGACCTTTGGCCGGGACATCCAGCCATGGATTCCAAATGTCACCCAACTCCCTCGGGACATTGGAGGAAAAAGAAAAATCATCCAAAACAAATGTCACTACAGCAAACTGGAGCGAATAACAGCTTCTTCCTCTTTTGTCATTTGCAAGTGTTGAATGGAAAGTGTCTGACAAAGCATCGACACTGATGACAAAATCTGCAAATTTCCCAGAGTGCTTTGCGTGTCTTCATCATTTACTCGTCAGTCAATTAGCCTTTTGCTCCTGGCCAGGCCAGTGGGCCACCCTCCATGCTTGCGTGTCTGTAGTGAAACAGAGAAGAAACCATGGACTGCAGCCAGTCAACGATTAACATTATTTTCGCCGCAAAATCTCCATGTCCGGGTGGAATGTTTTTGTTTGTTTTTGTTGAGTGACCTTTTGGTATTTAACCGGAGAAATATTGACAAATGTTTGGCGAAGTATTTTTTATATTTGTTATATAAAAATGTTGTCAAACTTTGTGAGGATGAATCTCGAGAACTGAAACAGACAGTAACCAGAAGGCCAGAAGAAAAAACTAAAACTGTGCCCGAGACGAGAGCTGAACCCAGGACAACCAACCTTCACTGTATTGGTGACAGGCGCTAACCGCTGCAGCCACCGGGCTGCCCTGGTGGATGGAGGGTTGGGGGGAGATGAGAGGAAGAGATAAGTAGATGATGAAGCTGATGTAATATCTATGCACTCGACAAAAGGACGCCAGTACTCGAGGCTGGCAGTGCAAACATTTTCAGTCTTCACCGTGTGAACATTGGGGATCGATCAGACAGGAATCGAAGAAGTTGTCTGGATCTTACTGGAGACGAGGAGGCTTCTGTCGGCGGCTTGAAGAGAAAGAGATAACATTGAAATTTTAATGAGTGTCACGATCACATACTGACAGCTAGTCAGTGACTACAAAGTTGTCTTGGTGGAGAGATGCTCATGGTACACAGACTGAAATGGCTGAGTAGATAGACAGGGCGATGATGTTTGAGGTTGTTAGGGTAATGATTGGAGTTATTTATCAGCGGGAGGACAAAAGAAAGAAGAAGGTACAATAAGAATTTGAGAAGAATGATTGAAGATGGATTTGATGACTGACACTGTAAGAGATGTGTAGGAAGCTGATCAAGGGAGCAAGATTTTTGTGGACACTGCATACTGAGGTCTCTGATCGCGGACTGGGAGACTGGCTCCAACTCAACGAAGGGTAGATAGAGTAGATAGGACTGTCTGATGATTTATTCAAGTCTGCTCTGATTTTTGTTCTCCATAAATTATTTACAAAAGACGTCTGGTAGCTGATCAAGTGGAACGGTGTTAGAGAGGGAGAGTCCTTGCTTTTGCCGGTCATTCGACCCACCATTTGAAATATTCTTGCTGGAGGAAGAATGTTCCAGCTTCTGACCGGTCTACTGCCTCTTAGCCGCCAGAATCAGACGCTTCGTTGCCTCTCGTGTCATTCAAGAAGACATCTCTACAGACCGGCATGCCTTTGTCTATGGACGTTCAGCGCGCGCAGCATCCATCACAGCAGCGAGGCACGTGCGGAGTGACGGTTGGTGACGTCACAAGAGGTAATTGGGAGGTGAAGGGAGAACGTCTGTCAAGTAAGATGCTAAGCTGCCAGTTGTAGGTGTATACAAGGGTGTCAACATCGTCAATCATTTAGTAAATATGCACCCTGGAAACGACCGAAAAGATAGTTCTGGGATTTTAAAAAACTAACCAAGCAAACAACCAACCGAGCAAACAACCAACCAACCAACCAAACAAACAAACCATCCCGTTTTCCTCAGTAACACTTGACAGACTAGCACATCGGTTGCTTCTGTCTTATTTTGTCCTTTCGTGTAGAACTGTCCCAGTCTTATTTTATCCTTTCGTGTAGAACTGCCCCCTGGGATAAAGTCTTACACCTTTGACAGCTGCAACAGCTGCTATTGATGTAAACAAGGCTATTCCAGGAGACCACCACGCCCTCTATTATGTGTCAAAGATCCACAAGTATGGGATATGTTATTGTGTTGAAAAATAAGAGCTGCTATAAAGAAACTCACATCATATGAACGTTCAGAACTCTTATATGAACCGTTCATCTGTGTTTTGACGAAACTGGGTCGGAATCACCCTCGACATGGAATCCCGCCAGTGACGTCACAACCAGTCACGTGACTAGCCACATTATCAACATTTGAGATTATGCCGCTGACGCAGAGACAGCAGGACTGTGTTGCTTTAGACGCACCAAGCGAATAGCAAGCGAGACTAGTACGTGGAGACCGAAGCTTGCATTTTGCTTACTTCTTATAGCTTGTGGTTTGCACTGCAAAGGAGATTGGCGATTGCATTGGCAGGCCACGAGCAGTCGCTTCGTTCGCTTGTCCGCCATCGGCCATGATCGCATGTCGGCTGCTGGTGGCGACAACTTCACCATTTCACTGCCAGCTTGTTCTGTGCATGACAAGTTGTGGCGGACAATAGATTTCTGACAAGTTGAAACCTTTTGTTGCTAGTCTGCCATCATCCGTTTTTTAAAAACTGTAAAAGTAAATTATCAGTGAACTGAGAAAAATTTGGAAGCACTCGGAAAAAAAGGCGTCGTCTCGTCTGCTCAGTGCCATCAGCGGTGTTTATTGGAAGAATTTATTTGACTGTTTCTTCGTTGGTGCTGTGATTTCATTTGACTCACTTTCATTTTGATCGAGGTGATCTGTGTTGCCTAGTCTTGACTTGTGTGACATTCCGGTGCAGAGCTTGATTAAACAGTTTGACCAGCACCTGCAGTGCTTGCAGGCGACAAACAGTTCAATGGCGAGCTTAGGGGGTCAGAACGGACCTTGTGAGACTTCCACAGATGATCCTTCCCTAAAGAAGCAAGGAACAAGGTAAGAGTTCACGTTTATGGTATCAGTTATAGTCTTGCAGCATTTCTTTATCATAATGTATCGACGTTTTGCAGACTTGCTTGACAAAGGAAGGACAGCAAGCACCTATACCTAGTGTTGTTACTATTAGGTCCATTGTGTGTGAGAGAAATGGGTTGTTTGGGCTACTAGAGAGGGTCAGTGATGAGATTATGCATATAATGTTTCTCTGCATGGAGACAAACTACAGTAATTAATACTACTCTGATTGTTACTAGTAATACTACAAGACAAGAAAAATGAGATAGAAAATTTCATAGAGGGTTTTACTCATGAAACAAAAGTATGTGGGATATTTTAATCATTATCCATGTCATTGTCCTTTGTCAATCCCTCATTTTTTTTAAACAAATGTTAAAAGAGGATGTGTAGTGATATGTTACAACATTTTACAGCTGAAGCTTAACTAATAAATGCTGCTGCATCTTTGTGTAACTGTTGTCCTTTGCACGGTGTTATTTAGCTTAACCTGTGTGATGGGGCATATTCCACTTTGAGTCATTTTCATCTAAGGTAATGTCATAATCAACTTAAAATGTGAATTACTACATATCATAAACTAAGCTAATGTACATTTGATTAAAATAATCTTTTCTACAGTAAAGTCTAAAATTAGAACACTTTAGAAGTAATCATTGTGACTTATATGTTGATCAGAAAAGTTTTTAGCATCATTTTGTTATAGATATGCTAAGAAAAGGTACAACTGTGATTCTTTCCTGCTTCAATTTTTTCATAGCTTTTAAAAGTGTTTCCGTTTGAAAACAGTTATTAATTATCAACAACTATCAATTGCCTTTTTAAATATTAGGCTGGGAGTTTTTATCTGTATCTGTAAGTAATCAAAGTAAAACACCTTGAGTGTTTACCTCTCACTTATGTCAGAATTTCCAACATTCTGCCTGAGCCTAAGCCAAGCAAAACAGTAAAGGTGAATTATTTTTGGAGTTGTTTACCAAGTGCACTTGCCACTTTGTAATATTTGGAACAATAGAAGTGCATTTTAGTAGAGATTTTTTTTAAGTTAAGAGATTTGTAGCCAATAATAAAAAATGTGTAAGTGTGAACACCAGAGTTTATCATTAAGACCTCAGTCCTTTGTCAGGCTTACCTTATGATTCATGCATATCTAAAATAGCAGTGGTTGCTAAAATAGCGTTTCTGTGCTATAGCAGCTTTTGGCCCATTCATGGTCATTCATCATAGCATACTGTGGTGTGTCTGCACAACAAAATCCAATTACACTAAAGAAAATGCACTCGACATGCTGGCTTTTGCCAGCTTTTAGCTAAGGACAGCCACTATGTGCAGCCACAAGTCCAATCGATACACGTTCCCACACTTTTGATCAGTATCTGAGGCAAGGGGCAAGGTCTGCAGCTAGCCCTAATGCATACAGCAGCCAGGTTTGGACTTTTGTTACATGTTTATAATTACTAGGAGAGTTTGAGGTGGAATAGAAGTTCATCACTGGAAGAACATGAAAGGAAATTTGGGGTCTCATTTAGCTATTGGGATTGAACATTAACCTCACATTTTTTTAATGCTTGTGAATGGGGAAAGGCGATGTATCTTTATAAATGTAATTAAAAATATTTAATGAATTTTAAAAATTAAAGTTTTGTTTCATATTTTGAATTTGTATTTGTCATGACAGGCAAAAAATGCCAAAAAAATACTTGTTTACTTAAATATTGCAGAGCAAGATAAGTGGAGGTTACTTGTTTCTAAAAGTGCTTTTCTAAGTAGATCTCACTTGAGTATAATGTAAGGTTAAAAATTTTATCCATCCCAGATTTTTGTTACATGCTACTTGTTTTACGATAGTTTAAATTTTTTGTTGGCAAAGTGGCAGTGTTTGGAGAGATAAGTTTCATGATTGTCTCATGTACATTGCATTCTGACATGTGACTTTTGTTCAAAAACCTGTTTAGCTTTATATAAGAATAGGTGTGTAGTATAAACTGAAGGGTGAATCAGAATACAAGCATTTTACAAGGGTTATAAGAAGCCTTTATATGTTTGTATGTACCTTGTCAGAACAACACAATTTTCTGGCAGGAAGAACAATTGATTGGGATGACTTGCAGTGTGACTTTAGGGTGTGTCTTTTCTCCTGGATCAATGTGCCCTTCCTAAAGGACGTAAAGCAAGATAATTAGGCAACTGAATGAATAGATACACTGCTGACGTTTATATTTTTAAGGTTTGGAGTAGCAGTGCAGCATTAAAAATTATTTCAGCATAGCTGAAAGGGTTGAGAACTCCTCCAATATAAACTACAGTATATATGATTACTTCCCTTTACCCCCACTTTTGGGCCCATTCTGACCCAGTATATTTCCTTGTCTTTCAGTCTCATAGTCACATACTTCTGTTTATGTTCATATCTTGATTCTCATAGGATGCACACACAGCCTGTCTAAAGTGATAAGAAGTGAGCTTGGAAAATTTTGTTTAATACATGAATAATAATGATGGGTATTGAAATGCGCAGCACCATGACCAAGATACATCGCACTCATGCAGACCATATCTATGCATTAACAGGATGCATACTATTTCATCATTCAGATGCTCAAAGTAGGGTGGTGGGGTATCTGAGAAGACTTTAATGGCAAAGATAAACATTCAAATGCCAGCAAAGCATTTAAAAATACTTTTCTTTAAATAAGATGGCTTGCAATCTGCAACTAGTGGTGAAAGAAATTTGCAGTATTGTATGCTTTCTACATTCAAACATAGGTCTCATTTGATTTTTCTTCTTTTAAATGTTTCATTTCCTATACTCACAGGAATCATTTGGACTAGCAAGGAGTTCTTTGATTTTTCTTATAAGACATAACCTGTGCAGAATCACCACCCGCCTTTCTTTTCCCAGCACACCCCTTTCTGATAGCAAAAATTTGTTCTGAGCAGCTACAACCTGATTGTAATTTTCAGCATCATATATTGTTAAATGGACCTTTCTCCCTTGAATCTTTGTACTAAATGAAGCTTCAAAGTGGTACTTAGGGTTAGTTCAAGCAGGTAGGCAAGTTGTGATTTGTTTGACTTTTTTTTAAACAGAAAATGTTCACTTAAAGTATAGACTTTGAATTGGATCAACTAAACAAAATTTTTTTTTTTAAATTTAGGAGCTTTGGAGTGTATGAGTTTAAGTCTGGGTGTTGGAAAATATGTTTTATTGTCACATTATATTTGATAGTTTGATATTCACTCTAGTGACTGATATTTATAGGACATGAAGTAAAATATAAATTTTAAAATGACAAACACTTGAATAGAAGTAAATGATCACGACACATCTAAAATTTATATGCTATAACAATGTTTGAGAAGATTTTCAGAATGAAACAGGATATTGATACAATTTGCATGTGAAATGTGCAACTCATTTGGAATCTGAAGCAATTATATTGCTATCACATCCCACACTCAGGTTTTTGTAGGGATATTCATGAAACAGTAGGTCACCATATCTTTTATTATTGATGATAATGATTTTAAAAATAAATATTTAGCATTTTTATTTATATATTTTTACTTTAAAAAGGTCACTAATAGCAGTAATACTATGAGTAGTAATAGTGACTGGTGAGAAAACCATCATTGGTGTCCTCCCACACAGTTACTTCCAGTGGATAAGGGAAGTGATTACAGTAACACCTGTTAACATGCAGTGTATAAACTTCCCGGTCAGTTGTCAGTTGTGACTGACAGGTGTTGCAGTCTCCACCTTTACCCTTTTAAGTGAAGGATACCTGTTGACCCCCATCCCTCCACAATCGTAATTGATCCACTGAAGCTCAGAAAACATGGGACCTTTCTGTTTACTTTGGTCTGGGTGACTTGGGGAAGAGATAGACATGTTGGTGCTCACAATTCATTCATTACAACCGGAACCTGCCTTGAAGGCATGTCAAACACTAGTCCATCATGATTCATGTATTCACCCTCTAGGATCAATATGCATTATTATGACAATTCAACCATATTTTTCTTAAACTTTATTTCCACTGTGGTTTCTACTGTCTGGGTCCTATAAAACGTCAGCTTATTTTCTTTCTAGGTATATGTGTCCATCAACTTACCTAGAAATATAATGAAGTAGTCAGAACTTGTCATACCTTGGTGTAGACTAGAGTATGCACAATCCACCGCGCTGTTTGCTTTACTTTCACTCAGAAGTTTCATCTCACTGTCTCCTCGCATGTATTTCTTTGCTAACATATGTGTTAGTCGCAAACATCAGGTAGTACATCCAGTTTCTGTGTCAGTGATGAATTTTTTGACAGGAATGTGTGGGCTGATGATAACGAAGAAAGTGGGACGCTGGCAGTAGGCTTCATGGAGAGATAAGGCATTCCGCTAACCGGGAAGCGCGGTGTAGATAAGCGGCAGTCTCTTGCTAGTTATCGCCGGGTCCGCTTCAGACAGGCCGCAAAGTTCACAGATTATCGCTTTAATGTGGCGGCTGGTAGAAAGGCAGAAACTAAGAACAGCTGCCATGTCAAAGATGTGAGCCCCACTTTCAAGTTCCAGCAGCTCGTCTCTAACCATCGCACTGGCACACAAGGTCTTGAGAGAATGGAGTTCTTTGTGCTGTCTCCACAGTTTATGTAGTTTTCATGCCGGAAGGCAAAGGGTGTTGTCGAGGCGAAATTTTGAGGGAGTGAACAATCCTTTAGTCTTGTGATAGGCGTGAAATTTTGTGGGGAGCGTGTACCGTCCTCTGCTGCCTCCCTCCTTCATTTTGTTTGTGGAAAAGGGGCGCAGCTCGGTGGTGGTGAGTGCGATAGTACTTGCAGTTCCGTGTTTGATGTCTACAGCAGGGCTGCAGAAGGTTGTCTTTCATTTTGTGAACGGTTTGCTGTTGAAGGAGTATCAGTCGGCAGTTCGGATGTTCCGCTGATGCCGAAATGAAATCATCCGACCCGAGACAGAATGTCATTTACACCGTGTGCCTGCGCACCGCCTTGGAAAGTTGTGTTTTATTAAAAAACGCAAAATCACCTTTGTGAGCTGTAACAGACACGGTGCAGGTGTGAATGGAGTAGGTGTATACTGGCACAGATTTCATATCAACGAAGTTTGCCAGAGCTCACAGGCAGTGGCTTTCCAAGAAAAGATATTGTTGGATTAAGAGGAATCATATGTTTTCAGCAGTTGGAAGTATAACTTCTACCCTTTCCACCCCATATAATGGGAAGCGACAGGTAGGTGTTGTTGTTAGCTATGCTCTGTACATCTTTGCACCCCCACTTCCCCTAGATCTCTCATTTTTCCCTCAGTGCTTTCCTTCTTGTGTGTTCATACTCCTCCCACTCTCTCCATAACTTCCTCTTGGTACACTCTGATAACTATTTGTCAATGTTTTTGTTTTAGTCATCACTTAAAAAATCAGAAGTTAGTAACATGTTTGTTAGTCATCACTTAAAAAATCAGAAGTTAGCAACATGTTTGTTTGTGTTACAAATACAATGTCAGAATATTTAAGTATACAGTGTTTTATGTAAGCTTTAAATATCCAAATATTTAAATGAAATATTTAACTATAGAACTACGTAAAGCTTTTGAATAATAACTTCACAGCCTGCTGTGAAACATCGATAGCAGCATACCATAGTCTTGCACTTGAAGAAATAAATCCTCAAAATAATCCTAAAGAACACATTGAAAAAGCAAAAAATTAGACAAAATTTTTACTGCTTTCCAGTCTTGGTATTTTTTTCAGTTGGAAAGTCTGGTGATGAAGTACATTTTTCTGTGTGCTCTATGCTTTCTCAATAACTCTGTAAAGTCTGGGCTTTATCTGGCACTCTGACCAATGTTACATGATCAAAAGCAAAGTGAGGGTGGAATTTGATATGCTTTTGGCAATTCCAGTAGAATATAAGAAATAATTAGGGTGCCTTGCTGTTTGGCCTGATGCATCTATTTTCCTTTGCTTGCGAGAAGCTGTTCTCTAATCTGAGAGCAGTGATCCAACATTCAGGTGCATTCAGAGTTTTTCAGTTCTTCCAAAGTCATGATTCCTTGTTACCTAAGTAAATTAGGTATCATCCTGTTCGTCTATCAGCGCTGTGGTGAGCATATTATTTATTTCAAGAATTGAGTTTATGAATGCTTTTTAATCTGATAAATTGTGTACATCAGTATCTCATAAACTTCAGAAGTCATGTGGAATCTTGGCTGAAATAAAACAAAAATCACACTAAATCCTTTTGGGCTTAAAAAAATTGTGCCAAGGAGACTATGAGCTTAAAGTTGTATATACTGTTTTTTTCATTTGGGCCAGACTGTTTAACTTAGAAAGTAGTATGGTAGACTGTAGTATGCATCAGCTATAATCTCTGAATTTTTTATTATAAATAGGAAAACTATGAGAGGTAATTTAAACTTTTAAAAGCATTTATTTTGCAGTCTGTAGAGTTAAGCACCACTCCAGTTGGTATGTCAGTGCCACCAAGACTAAAAATTAATGTTTTTGATCACCACTTGCAGAGCCATTCCTTATGTGCACTTTTATAATATTGGTAATCAGCACTTCTAAGTGTTCTCAAGCTAAAGAACAGAATTAATTATGGCAGAAGATAAAGAATAGCAGTTTTTGAAAATTTTAAAAATATTTTATGCATATTTTGCGTGATTAGGCATATCATTTATGGTCTTATACAAAACTTTAGTTTTACTGTTGAACAGCACTTCTTGTAATTTGCCATTCCCATTTTTTGCAAGTTTACACTTTGTACCTTGGTGTAGGATCTTGATAGATTAATATTGCAACATCTACAGTTCACTTTTACCAAGTCAGATCCATTCAGAAGCAGAACTGTTTCAAATATGAAATTACTTACCAAGAGCATATTGGAATAATCGAATCTGCTTATATACTATACCACTTCAGAGTAAGCATTGAGAAAGATCCATAAAGACACAAGAATGTCTCCCTTACATCTGTCTTTGATATGATCCTAATTAGGGCTCTAGTGTTCTTGTTTGGAAATAAATTGACTATTGGTAATGACAGAACCATGAGAGAAAATAAGGTTGGGTTTACAAGGTCTCCGATAAAAGGCTTGCTTCAAGCACTGACAAGAAAGTGTTCTAAAGGAAATTCTAAATGAAAACTGTTCTAAATGAAACTCTAAATGAAATTGTTTTTAATTGAAATTTAACACACCTCAAATAAATTATGTTTTATTTTTGCAAAAATTTTCTTTTGACTAGCAAATTACTAGTTTTTAAGCTTTTGTAACATTTGAACAGACACTGTAGGCTTTGGGTATTAAATAGCATTATCTTTTTTATGACCATGCAATCGCATGGTTGTTGGTGACTCAGTCTGTATATTATTTATGTAAAGTTTTCTGAGCAAGCCATTGGAAAAGTGCTATATAACTCCTCATTATTATTAAATAATGGATTTTAATGCAACAAGAGAAGAGCTCGAGTCATACCACTCCCTTTGCACTATGTATTATGTACTAGGCACTACAGTTTGGTCCCAATAAAACTAACAGAAAGCCGTTTCAAGTATTCAGAATTGGGACAGCTAGCTTGAATTTCTCAATCCAGTTTTACAGCTACAAGCTTGCAGTTCTGACCAACTTCACCTTACAGATCTTTAGACAATCTCCTTCTATCACTTCAGTCTGCCGACCATCTGACCAAGAAGAAAATTGATATATAGGCATGCTCAGATACTGTGATTGTTTTAGATTATTTTAGTTAAAATTGTTTGCTGAAAACACTTTGTAAGACTATAATTAATAGCTAATGTTTCTATTCTCAGATGAAATTGTAGTTTAGGCCCATTTTCTCATTAGTGTAAGCAGTTTCACTGTTTATGCCAATTTACATGGAGATTGCAACCTCTCATCACCCGCCAACTTGCAGCATAAAATAAAGAATATTTGTAATAGAGCATCACCCTGCACAGTGCACTTAATCATACATTTTGAGAGCCAAGTGATTCCATTTCTGTCGATGTTTGTTTGGCTATTCAGTTATTTTCGGCAGAAGAGTTGTTTTTTTTACTTTTTGGACATCTTTGGTTTAGACTCTGTCTCTATGTGTGTAGGTCGCACTGCACCTTCCTGCTGTCAGAAGAAAAGTAAGAAAATGCAGTTATGTTTTAGAAGCACAAGAAAGACACCATGCAGAATGAATGTAAGTGGCTGGGGAGTGAGTAGGTGGGGACGTACAAAATCGTGTTTTTTTATTTTATTTATTCTTCGTGTGAACATTTCTCAGGTATTGCAGACGCCAAGTCTGGCGCACTCCCAAAGAGAATGTTCAGAAGAGGCAAGCAGGCCAGCAGCCAGTGAAGCAGCAGGTGTCTGCGCTGTGTTTCTCTGTACCTCTGTGTGTACTCGCAGCCTGCAGTTTCTACTTGCTTTTTGTTCCTGGCCAAACATCAGCTGTGATGGAAGTCTGTGTTAGCTAGTGTGGATAGCGTACCAGCTCTGCTCTTCTGGCTTTTTGATGTTTATCAAGTCTGGTATTTGGAGTGGGCAGAGCGGGTGTACGCATCCTGATGCCTTTCTCGCTGAACTAAGTTCAACCACACGTTAGGATGGAACTGGCGGTTGTCAAGAACAATGTGTCGGGCAGTCATATGTCAGTCAAAGTTATACCATTGTTATTGTAGTCAGTACGTGGATAAAACGGTTTATAACCCTACAGGGTACTAAACCATCTAAAGCTCGTATCTTTCCAGAGCACCTAGACCCATTATGTAGGTTTTGTTCCTTGGATCCGCCATCCTACATACACACAGACAGCATGTAGAACTCAACAATCGTTCTGGATAATAAATTCTAATATTTGTAGTGCCCTCTTGTCTGATAGTGATTGGAACATGCTGTTGCACACTTTATGCGTCTTACAAGTACCTGACCGAGCAGTTGTTTTTAAGCAGGTACCCAGCTTCAGCCCCGAGGAAAGTAGGGGTGCGGCGGGGACTTCGTTTTACGACCCTCCGAGTAACTGGGTCTACATGCTGCTGCAGGCATGGTGAGGCAAGTTGAAGATAGCTATCGCGATTAAAGAAATGCCTTTAGCCTTGAGCAGATGCCGCTTGGAGGAGATGTACGGGAGGCGAGTGTTAGCACAGACGTCATCATTGTCTCGCACGCTTGGACGTTGTTCACTCCCAAGTCTCGCGTAGTTCTCGCGACAGTGTGATTTACCACTGTTTGCCTATCCATTTATAGGCTTTATACGCTCTGACCCCGCTAGTCATTAAAACCTACTGGTACTTAGCTAACGAAGTCTGTCAATCGGGCAATATATTCACGGAGTTGTGGCATTTAAGTACACGATCGCGCTCACACACACACACTCCTTTGTTCCGTTGGGAACTGCTTACCTGCAGTTGACAGAAACTGCCTTTAGTCACATTAACTCAAGTTATAAAATATATCATTGAGCAGCCTCTAATTCAGCATTGCATACATTGTTGACATTGCAGAGGCGTGTTAAGTCTTGGGTAGTGACACCTGTTTGCTTAGAATCATTTAAAAACTCATGAATATTAAAAGGAAACATAGTTTATAGCCAAAGATCCAGCCTCATATGATCGTCTACTCAGAAGAAAACAGCTTTCGCTTACATCTCTGCTATGATTACATATAAAACAGAGGGTGGTGGTAGAGAAGACAATATATTTGCTGAGGTCATTTGAAGATTTGTGTGGTGATTGAGTATTTGAGGCTGCTGGCTTAACACTTTCACCTTGTGGAGCATGATGCTGTACCAGTCTTAAAGTTCTTGCCTTGTGATTTAATGTGACCAAGATGGATGCCAGTTACAAGTAAGAATTGCACACAGCGATTTTTTGTTGTTGCTGAATTTATGTATTGACCTGAGGAAAAGGTCTGGATATTATCTTGATATTTATCTTAGAGATGTACATAATTTGAGATAAATTTTGTTGTCGCCAGGATACATGGGACTGTTTTTTCCTGCTCATTCATCTGTGTCTCCATTTTCTCTGACTGTAGGTCAGCTTGTTTATCTCTCACACAGACCTTAAGACACACACATATATATATACACACACACATGCTTACGTTCATGCATATCATTACACTTGTCTTTATATTTTATATATTCCTTTGCATGCATCACATTTACCTTTAGAAACTTTTACTAACTTATGTTGGGGGCTTAAATTATCTGTTGTTAATTTTAGTAATATGTCAAATAGTTCTTAGCTGCAGCTGCATTGTACCCCAAGCTGACACCAGCATTTGTAATGAATCAACATTTGAACAGCATAGTTTGTATGGGAGACACAAAATCGCAAGCAGCAGTTTTGAACCTAAACATCAGAATAACTTACAGTCCTGTCACTTGTATTAATAAGTTGTAGCTACTGTGGATTCCCCTATTAGAGCCCAGTACTTAACAAATACTGTGTGCAGGCATGCAGTGTTTGCACACAGGCGTGTTTCACCTTTCACTGTTAATGTGTTCCTTGTCACCACTACAGTGAGGATCCTGGAGCCCCTGGCTGAGGTCTCATTTCAGAGTACACATAGATTTGACTCCTGTTTATAGGGCTGTTCCTGGGAGGTTTTTTCTGGGTACAAGGGTTTCTCTCCAAATCTCCTTATAGAACGTTCACTAAGAAGAAGTACTCTTATCAAATAGGGTACAAGGGTTTCTTTCCAAATCTCGTTATAGTATGTTCACCACTTAGAGGAAATATTCTTATCAAACATACCATTCAGCCAAGTAAAAGTTGGATTAGGCTTGTAAGAGTCATAATTTTGGATGACTGTTAATACTGTACTGTGGGTTTCACTGCCCATAACCAATCATGACTGCATTATTCTTTAACTCATTGAATGTGTGCATTATGCATTGAAAACATCGGCTTGTGTTGGAAATATAATTGTAAAAGTAATGCATGAATTATAAAAAGGATTAATCGCAAATATTGCTTGTATCCAGAACAGATAAACATTTATGCTGTTTAGTCTATGTCGTTGCTTTTGTTTGATTTCTCTCTCTTACTCTCCATTTTCTGTCCATAAAAAAGTCAGTGTGATGAGAGGAA
Source organism: Pomacea canaliculata (assembly GCF_003073045.1). NCBI lineage: Eukaryota > Metazoa > Mollusca > Gastropoda > Architaenioglossa > Ampullariidae > Pomacea > Pomacea canaliculata. The sequence goes on from NC_037603.1 coordinate 10,677,511, forward strand.
TTCATCAATATTTAATATGTAGTCCGGACTCTAAAGCTTTATTCTTACCAATCAAAAATGCTTGATACCAGGCTTCATTTTAAAGGTTAGGTTTCCTATGTGTATTGCATACTCCCTGATGGAAATCCCAAGCTACTTTCAGAAATTAAAAGTCATAAAAAATGTAGCATAAATAGTTCCATATTCTTTTGTACTTTCAGCAGACTAGTGCTATTACATTTTGCTGGTGAGATGATGTGTTAATACTTGAGAATCTCTTGTAGAATTGTACCCTTCAGATTTCTGATGTTTGAAGCTCGCTCACGGCAATGCCCTTTGAAATTGTGTGCCTGCCATGGTGACCAAAGTTCTGAAGAGCGAGGCGGCTATGTTGACTGGCGGACAGATCCAGTCTGGCATTCCGGGCCACTTCTCCCCACTGTGGAGTGTATGATGGAGGATTAATGTGCTGGTCTTAGATGTTTTGTAGAACTAGGGTTCCTCATGTTGATGTACTCATGAAAGCTTTAGATCTTTGGTGTTGGAAGGAACCGTGTTATTCCGATAACATTTTTCCAGCAAGCAGATGGTAGCACTGCTAGTTACCTTCCAAGGTGGCACACCAGAGAAAGGGAAGCCATTGCTACTCTGTGTGTGTGTGAGAGTGAGAGAGAGAACTTGCAGACTATTCATGCTGTGAGCCGAGTTCTGGGTTGTGAAGAAGTGGCATGAGTTTCAATACCAGTTGTGGGTTTGCCTTTGTCATATGAAGGAATGGTGGTGAAGAGGAGAGGGCAGCCTAGGGGCGCTATTTCTGATGTAGACCATCCCAGTCATGTGATCTTCCCAGATGAAGAAAGTTTAGAAGGATCTCCCTCTTAAAAAATAAGTAAATCTCTTAAAACACCCATTAAACAAGCCTTAAAGAAACAACCCTTTAAACAATGTTATTATTTTTCTTCTAAATCGACTTATCCATCAAAGTAACTTGACTGAGCTACATTCAGTTCTCCACCAGATAATAACCGCAGCTCTCTGTAGTTAGAGTATATTCATGTAGTTGCCAGATATAGGGAGTAATATAAATACTTGAGGCGAGGATTAAAACAGTTTAAACATTCAGTTTAAGTTGTATTCCGTGCTTGATATTTGCCCAACCGGTGCCGTTAGAAAGTCTATTTGGAGCGGAACAAATGGTCAGTAGCCGTTGCGACCTTTATGACGTCATTATCTAGTTCCTCAAGACCGTTTGTTTATGGCTTTGCATTAATGTGAAATCCGTTTGTCGTTTTGTCCTCCGTGCATAAGACGCTCATCAGACCTTGTGCAGCACGGACACACGGTGCACGCGCACCCACTCCCCACGATGTGTCTCCCCCCTCCACACACACACAGCTGGTAGCAGTATCGAATGCATTATGTTTAACACTAATATTTTCTGTTATTACTAGATATTATCAGCAACACACGCCAGGTTACCTTTGTGTGCATATTGTTCCTACTCTATATAATTGAAGGTTTTGAAGCAAAGTCTTCTTCAAATATGTCGCCGGGGGTAAACATTTAATCTGTATTGTTCCTGCAGAACGAGGGCATCTCGCTGAGATCGGTGTCCCATGGCAACATCCAGCATTTTGCCATTCTCCGTGCACAACCGGAAGGGAGGGTCATTCGTATGTTGGCGCCTTTCCTGATGCAGTGAATGTGGGTACAGAGCAATTTAAAAATATTTTTTGAAGGCCTGAGTCTCAGAAAGTTTCTTGCCTGCTCTTGCCGAAGTATTAAGATCGTGGGTAGCAGAAAACAGTGAAAGCTAGAAAGAGTCCGGCATGGTCTGCCTCTGTTTGGCTCCTCCATCTTTGTGCGCTGGCGGGAAGAAGATGTCGACTACAACTGTTATCATCACCTTTCTTCCCGAGAGAGGGTAACTAGATAGGAGGTGTGGAGTGGTTTTGATTGTGTTTACACTTATTTGAACTGTCACATCACGGCGAAATTTAAAGGTAGTGAGCGAAACATCACTCTGCACATTTTTTTTTTTTCTGTTAGGATTCGTTCCTGCAATAAAAATATATTTTGTTCGACAGCTTTGTGACTATTATCGTACATCGGATATGGTGTCTGATGCTGCAACATACATCTTTCACATCACTTTTCTCCAAGCCCAGGGTTCCCAGGTCCTTGCAAGGTCCTTTTAAGTCCTTTTATATTGAATTTTCGCCGAAAGGCCTTTTAAGTCCTTTTATTTGCCATGCGGTCCTTTCAAATTCTCACACAGGTCCTTACATTTTCTCTGTGACCCTTTTAAGTCCTTTTATCGATAAAATATTACAACAAATTTATTTCCGGAGTCGACTTTGGCGCAAAATACCGACGATTTTTCGCCGCGCGTTTGGTCTACACATCTGTACAACACTAGTTGCCCTTCCGTATTCGCAAAAAACACTCTTTTTTCAAAAGGTCTTTAGAAACTTACTCTTTCTTGAACTTTGATCTTCTAGTACTACTGTGCATAGCTCTATTTCTCTCTCTCTTCCCGTTAGAGTGTGTGTGCGAGAGAGAGACACGTGAACTGACTTTTGTATTACACCAAAGAATGGCTTTCAGGTTTTGCAATTATTATTACTTACATTTCTAGAAAACTTGGAACATTAACGGTGTATGTTATCAGCGCGCTAAGGACACTTTTTAAGTTATCTAATCTAAATATGGCAGACAGGCATCAAAATTAACTCTTTGATTATTTATTACTAGAAATACATGTATTTGAGAACATAGAGAAGACCACATATTCATAAATAATACATCTTTCCGACCACACAAGAGAAAAACTTAAGCATTGATGACTGTCACTTAGGTCCTTACGAATGCATGAAAGGTCCTTTTAAGGTCCTTTTTTGGCACCATCCCTGATCCCTGGGAACCCTGCAAGCCTGGCAAAGATGTTTCAGCTGATACTGTAAAAGGTTCGTGCTTACAGTGCAAGAGGTTGTTTTGCTCGTCACGCTGACCTTTAATATGTTTTCACTGACTTTAATATCCAGGATGTAATATTGAGATGTAGCTGATTTCGTTGAAATCATGACATGATCTGTCAACCGCATACTGCTGAGTTAGCACAAAGTTCTCTCTTCGTCTCTCTTGAAACTACAATTTTCGTCTTTCGAGTTTTTAGGTATCTGCCCTCGGGAAAGCAGATAACACTTAACTTTCCGCCTGCTTTTGCCCCGAGACAGTTATGACAGTTTGTAACACAAAAGTGATCCTTTCTATCCATCTCTTTATGTTCATACGTCTCGGTGAAGGCAGACACGAACTTGTATTACTGGACTGATGGCAGGCGATTTTTTTTTTCCAGTTTACTAAAACGAGGCAGGTGTGTATAAAGCTTCCGGTTTCTTCACATTCATTGTTTAGACTCGCCGAGACTTACAGCGGAGAACGCAAGAGGCTATATAGACGTTGGTCTGGGCAGACAGACAGCAGTCCACCCAGTCAGGTCCGCTTGCGCACCGGACCATTTTCGAATGAAACAAGGAATCCAAGAACGGAAGTGGTCGCCGCTGTCCCTGACGCGCGTGACACTCTGAGTCGCTCTAGTCCCCTCTCCCAGCACTTGTCCTCCTGCTTTTCTATTTTTGGATTGGTTGGGAATAGAACCGTCTGAGCTGCAGCAAAGTCACATCGACATTTGTTAGTTGTCTAATTTACAGGTCATGCTTAATTTTTATTTTTTTTAACCATCCTAAGCAAGTCTTCCGCCACCAATACAGTGAAGGTTGACTGTCCTGGGTTCAGCTCTCTTTTGTGGGTTTCTTTTTCTGTGTAATTGCTTTCGGTTTTCCCTTGTTGCATGAGGTTTCAGTGGGTTGGTTGTATTTTTTTGGTAGGTTTGACAAAGATATTTAATTACAGGAACATGTGTTAAGGTAAGAGGCGTAGGAAGATGCTCGGCTTTGAGGGGACAGACTCGATGTTTAACAGGACAGAGAAGCTTCCAGGGTTGCTTGTTGCGAGGGTCTGAACAAGAATATAAACAGTAGGTTCGCAAAAGATGTAGGTGATGTTGCTTGTGTATTTTCAGTACTCTCCGTCCACCCCCATTCTCTTTCCTGTCTGCAGAAAAAGAATAACCGAGGGAGACAATTAAATATCTTGACAGAGATTTCTTTGGTAAGCCGGCGCAGGTGGGTAGCAAAGTCTACAAACCTTTGCTTGACATAACAGCATGTTTGGAGAAATGGATTGTGGCCAAGGAAACTGTTTTGTGGAATGCTTATCCTAGAGATTGAACAAAAAAAGCCTGTTGTTTGACTTTCACAGACACTTATTTGATGGTTTGTTTCTTGGAAAGCTGTGCCTCCTGGTGCCATACCACAGTGCAGACTGTGAGAGGGGCTCAGCCATCAAAATACAATAAAGTCTTCTCGTAGAATTTGCCTTTTACAACATTTAAATGTTCTCATGAGAATAAAATGTAAAAAGGGATCACTAGCCGACCACAACTTCAGAGATGCTGTGGTGTTGTGTAAGAATAAGATACACAGAAGACTATGTAAATCCCACAGGTAGGATAGTAAATGATATTTCAATTGACTGCATTCAGTCTCAGAATAGATGGGACAAATGTGAAGTGGAAAAAAATGTTAACATTGATAAAGAGTGGTACTCAGTTTGTATATAATTTTAGTGGTCTAATGAGCAGATTTTGATATAGCAATGTGCTTTAATAAAATCCACAGATAGAACATCAAAAATTCAATTATCATTAATATTACTTATCGAGTGTCCTCGGTTATAAGTGCAGTGTGGTAGGAGCATTTGTCCTGATTCCCCACTGATACAAGTGAAACAGTTCGTGTTCTCGAAGATGGTTATTTGATGGATTTTATTGTTTTGGTTCTCAGTGTGTTTGTGTGCTTGCGCATGTGTGTGGATGAGTGCGTGATAGAGAGATGCAGTGTATTTCTAATAAACAGAGAATGCAGAAGGTACATGTCCTAAGGAATCTGCTTATCCACCTGCCTGTCTTTGTTTGTTTTGTTGTTTTTTTTTTGTGGTTTTTTTTTTAGTATTTTTTTCATTTATCCTTACATCCTGTGACGTGGACATGATTTCTGTCAAAAAAGGTGATGGGTGGGTAAAACCAACACATGAAGAAGCTTCACAAGGTGTGGCTAAGACCGAAATTGAGGACCTGGCAGTGGTCACAGGGTGGACCTGCTTCACAAACATAGGTTTGCGGACATTCTTGGTGATTGATTTTTATCTTGCCGGCTTGTTCCGGCCGGGCGAAAGTCCTTTGATCCTTCCTGCTTCCTAATTATTCGTTGTAGCATCTGCTAAAGAAGATTAGAACAGGGATGGTTTGAAGTCCATTCTGTATTCTGTGGAAGAGAAAGGAAAACAACAGAAGGGAAAATGAACGAGTGTTATCAAATAAACTTGAACTGCTTCCTGAGCAAGTAACTCCAGTGGAAGGCTCTCTCGTGGCAGCTCAAGCCATCGTCAGTTTTGTATTCTCTTTCTCCCATTTGATTTATTGATAAGGAACCTCTCCCCTCCCCGTTATTTTTTGCCTCAGGAAAGTTTAGAAGAAGACAGACCTCTTGTCTGCAAACTCATTTGCACTCTTTTGGTTTGTTCACACAACTGGCAGTGGGGGACAGGCCTACACATGACAGGCGTGCAAATGTAGGTCCTGCCCCAGGCCATGTTTTGTAGTCTTGAGCACAGCACCAGGAGACAAAGGTTCACCTGTTACTGTGCGAGGAGCACCATACTAGCAGACATGTTATGGGTCTTCAGACCTGGGGTTGGGGGAAATGCTCAGTCTCCCTCATCCTCCCAGTGATTGAGACAGGGTCCTGTACAGCAGAACACTAGCAACTCTGTCAAGCTTTGTGCCTTTCCCATCACTGTCACTTCAAAGATAGCAGAGAATAAGTGAAATGTTGGAAGCCCGTTGAAAAAAAAAAACTTCCATTTTTTTCCCCCCACATAAGCTAACTGTAATATTTAAAAAAAAATAATTTAGTGTCAGGACGGTGGACGTTGGTGTTACTATTTGCACAGAAAGGCTGAACACCTGCATTGTAGAAAACTGAATGATTGACTTATTTCTTTATTCAAACAGTCATAAGGCATTACTGAACAGTTAGAATATTTGATAAATTTGCATAATTTTTATCGAAAATAAAGATAGAAGTTGCTACTGTCGGGAAAATAAAGCAACTTGATTACGACTTTGTCAAGAGACGAAGACCGTGAGTTGCTGACAGTGTAGTTTGCCGTTCAATGATTGCTTAAATTCGGACTTGAAAATAGAGAAACTGTGGAAGTTATTTAAGTATTTTTATTTTTGAAACGAAACAATCATCAAACGCGGTAGTTGTTTGACCCTTTGATGTGGCATGAAAGAGAAGCCGTCTGTAACGAGGATGAAAGCAGAATATCTTTGCCTCAGATATCTTTGTCGCTTTCCTTTGATTGTATTCCCTGCGGCAGGGACTTTTTTTCTGCTGTGTCGCCAACGATGCATAGAGAGGGGTTTACAGTGTTCCTAGTTTACAATCTACTGTCACTGTACTAGTACAGAGCTGACGAGTAAGATATAAAATTATATATCCATGCGCATCACACTTGTCAACGATGGCCGATTGTCCTGTGGCGACAAAGAAGTTTGCAAGGCGATGTCTCCAAACACAAGTACCATACAAATAGAAAGCACACGAGAGCTTTACCTCCGCGCGAGACAGGCCTCCTCCAGTGAGGCTTCAAGATGGCCCGATGTTAAAAGGTGCAGAATGATGGACCCCACTGGCGTGCCTTCACCATTTGCTGCAATTCATCATATCCTCTCATCCCCGACTAAGAGAGAGAGATGAACTGCCATGTGCATGCCTTCTTTGTCTTGTCAAGATCACTCTGATTGAGAATTAACCCTGATACTTTTCTGCCCCCGCCCCACCACCACCACCACTACACGCCGGCATTCCGCTAGCTTCCATCATGAGTACGATGTACATCAGCGCCGCATTGACCAGAGTGATGGCGGCGGTGTGGAATTCCAGCAGCCACGCCCGCCCGTGAGTGGGTCAAGCTTTGCTTTCAAGCAGAAAGCTGCTTTTCTGCAGGGTGAAAGGCTGTCACATTTGGTTATCTCGCATCTTCATCATAATCTCCATTACTAGTCAGCACACAATGACAAGTGCGAGGAGTATATCCAGGGAATCGGATATATTTGTATGTCAAAACTAAAGGGGACTTCACCAAGCATTGTCCCATCCAACGATAGTTTGTTGATCATTTTGGATTGTATCTTGTGAAACTCTCCATGAAACTTAAAAAGGGCTGATAGCTATATTCCATAGTCTCTTCTTCCTCCGGAAGCTGGTCTTTCTTGTTTTCTTCGGTTATTTTATGGATCCCATGTGGAAAACAGGCTGTCCTTTTCGTTTATGTTTTTACAACAGTTTATGGGTGAAGGACAAGAACAGTTTACATCGTGTTGTATCCACCTGCTATAAAGTTATTTGAACACCACAGAGTGCTCTTCAGATTCTATTTAACAGGCAGACACTTCTGAAAGTGAAATTCTTCATGATGATAGGCATGTGTGCGAATGAATGTAGCTCCTGTGTAAACCTGAACCATAAATGTTTGAGAGTAGATTTGGTGCAGTGAATATGAATATGTTGTGGTATTGTTGTTTTGCTTCTATATAGAGCTGCGTCTTATTTCCCTCTGGGATAAATAAAATTAAATCTTTAATTTTTCTCAAGATTCGTTATCCTTGCAGTTCAAGACGTTGCAACGTTTGAGACATTAGTGATATGAAAGGAGTCTTTTGAGTCTGATATGTGTCATCATTATGGTAGTTTTTTAAAGGCCTAGTAGGAGGCAATTTTTTAAGACTGGATAATCAGTGCAAGATACTATTTATCCAACTCTGATAAATGCCATCCCTCCCCCTCAAAAAAAAATAAAAAAGATCTGTTCTTGATATAAATACCTACAAATATCACAGTGCATTGAGTGAGGTCAGCAACACGACAGAAATTCTTGCGTAGATACTCTGTGAAGGTTTCAGTCAGTGGGAGAACTGGGATCATATGTTAATTAGATTATCTTTGTACAAACGTGACATCATGAACGGAATCTTTACAGGTGAGTACCTTGTGGAGGTATTCACCAGATTTGGGGAAGAGTATTTTCTACTGAGCTTTAAAACGAGGTACACCCCATTAAATCTTTAGGACATGCTTAGAAACAAAGTGCTCCCCACGAGACCTGTAACAGTGGACGAGCTTGAAACATTATTATGTTATAGAGAACTGAAGTTGTAATGATGGCTGATAAAGTTGGAGGCTGGGTGAGCTCCTCACCATCTGTATCGAGCACGCGTGGCAGGCAACCACAGCGCCATATATGTCAAACCTCAGGTGCGATTAAACTAGATGACATCGAAAATAAAACAGTTAACATGGAAACGTGTCCGTGAGGGTTCCATGGTTCACAAATGGCAGCATTCTGAATGCACTAAATTTCACTTTTTTAGACAGCAGTGGCTGGCCATGCCGCCAGCAATGGGGGAGAGGAGGGGGAGTGGGGAACAGGAGGAATGGTTGTGTGCTGGCTCACCACCAACACCGTGCAGCTGGTAACTGCTTGTACAGTGCCCGGAGCATACACTTGCGCAATGCTAGCACGAAGTAGGGGAGGGTCAGAGGGTCAGACGTCGGTTATAAATGTTAAATGTCAAAGTGCATTGTTCAAGACCGTCTTGAAGTGGGCTAACGGCGTATGTGAAATGGCAGGGAATGCATTAGTTTTTTTCCTTCTGGCAGTATTCGGAGATGTGGAGGAAAGGATGTTTGGGTGAGACTGGTATTGGTAGCCAGCAAGAGGTTCCAGTAATGTTAACGGTTTCTTTTTAAAACTGCTTTGTTAATGTGCACATTGATGGACATACGGTAGCCATGATGTGCAGTGATGCAGACAGTGAGATGCTCACAGTGTCTCTGTCTCAGGCTCTGAGAGATGTTGCATCACTAGCACATCTCCGTAGCTGCAGGCTGGAGCATGTCCTCGAGGATATCCATATACCTCTGACCACCTCTCTTGTCTTCGTGGCTATAACTGCCCCGGTCATGCCGAGTGGCACATCTGTAGTCATGCGGGTGTGTCACGGACAGCAGCTGGAAAGATAGATGTGTATACTGTCTTTGTCTCCGTTTTCCGCCATTCTCCATGTCCCCTTCCTCCTCTCCCAACCATTGCTCTTAATCTTCACACAGCATTTGCGTGTAGTCGTGTCCATGGCACAACCTGCGGGTGACTGATGACATATTGTCAGTTGTTTGTGCTCTTGTGTTTGTGGCTTGTTTGTCAGTTTACCGAGCTTGTTAGGTGTCTGCAAAATGTTCAAAGACTTCAGCTCAAAAATGTTGCGTGCGTAACAGGTCGGTGCTGTCGCTTCAAGGGAAATCTTCAGTTTAAAAAAAAAAAAAATGTTCCGTTCATGTCGTACAAAAGCACCGAGATATAGGAGCATGCACTCCGCAATTAATACAAAAACTATGTTAATCTATACACGAAGAAACAGAAAGATGAGCAACATTGAGGATGGTGGTCACTGGGTTGAACTGATGAGTGTCTGGTTTGCCCCTAAGAATAATCGTCTTTAAATCAGCTCTACACTGGTTGAAACAGTGAGAACAACCTGGAGGAACATGGGGGACGATGTCCTCGGGCGTCAACATGCACTCTCTACATACCTACGAATGTCCGAGATGTTGTGGATGAAGTAGTCGCTGACGACCTGTGGCAGCTGTTGGAGTTGATTTCCACTCTTCCCACTGTGATTTAATTGTCAACTCTGGGGGGGGGGATGTCTAGCGCCTCATTATTTATTTACATATTATGCATTTACTTCTGTAATGTAAGTGCGTGGTAAGGTGTGATCAAGTACAGCTGCTGGTGTAATGTCTGGGTACTCCTTGGCACCCAGCTGAGGTTGGCAGTTCATTTTGGCTTCCTTTGAGTCGCCTCAGCCACCTGCCGCTGACCACAGTCCCTGACCCACTGGTAGACAAAGAACTCGGTCTAGACATCTTCTCTCTCTAAAATAATGTGTTTATGAAATTATATTGACGCCAATGACAGAGGCGCCAAAACTTGTTTGTTGACTTTGATTTGTAGCTATGAGCAATACATATAATTGGTAGTAAAACTTGCTTCAGTGCACGAAGTATTATCTACGACCTTCCCCTAGATGAAGGGAGAACTCTTTCAAATGTTTGTTGGGATCGAATAAACCGTGTGGATTTGCATCGTGCTCTAGCGCGTGCACACACACACACACTTTATTTGTAAAAATTTCGGAAACACGGTAGTCACAAGAGATGTTTCTTTCAGCTTTCTTTTCAAGTTTGAAATCCAAGAAAAGTCACAAACGACAGTACATGGTTGGTTGGTTGATTTATTTAGTAGGAAAGTGCTTCCACCTTGAGCTGATTTCGCATCATGGGTGAAAGGGTGTGTGTGTCTGAGTGGGGAAGGGGAAGCCGGAGTGCCCAGAGAAGACTCCGACCGTGTGACAGGTGTGACATAGAGTATCCCGAGACGAGATGTGAACCCTGAATTTCTTACTGCAGTGGTGACAAGCGAGTTTTAACCCCTACAATACCGAGACCCCGTGAGATCGGGCAAACCTGAAGGGCAAGTTGTTAGTCTGGGGCAACCGTGCGAAACCCCGCAGATAAAATTCTGGAGAATATAGAGAGGTGGCTATGTGGTAGACTAGAGAAACGTGGATATCCGTGGGGTAGGGGTGTAGAACAGCGGTGTACAACGACCTTGTCCTATACAGTCCGCTTTCTTTTCTCGAAAAAGTCGATGTATATCTGGAGTCGAACACTGCCATCAACAGTCTCTTTCCTTTCGTCTTTTTTTTTTTTTTAAACCTCTAGGGGAATCATGATGATGAGGTGATTTCTACAGGGCCTTTCCCCTCCATGAAAGTGGGGCTCAAAGCGCTTTACAAAACACCGCAGGATACATAATATCAGAAGTAGGAATCGACAAAATCCATGGGGTAAGAGGCAGAATAAATAAACTTTAAAGCAGAAAAACAGTCCACGCCCTGCACAGGCACAAATAGAACTGTCGCCACGAAGCATCAGGTCCGTAGAGGGGAAAATGTGAAGAGTGCACCATCCGTAGGTTTTAGGAACAGTTTGCAGGAAAACAATTTCATCAAGTGAAAACAAAAAATTGAAAGATGGCCAAGATGAACAACAGGCTGCAGAGACCGTTAGTAGCTGTGATGTACAGGCGGAACTAACACAGAACAATCGAAAACAGCCTACATAGCACAGACGGCAACAGGAAACACCAAGTTGAGGAGGTCCAGGGACGAGAGGAAACCAAAAGCTTCCCTCAGGTCAGACCAAGGGACATCGCCTGCTGTCTTGAATGTCCTCGGACCTGCTACAAAGTGTCGACGAGTGTCTGGACCCTGGGGAAGCTCGGTAATGTTGTCTCCGCACGACACGCAAGTCCTACAGCAAATACTTTTGTCCCACTTTGATTTTTACCGACAGGAACAGTCCCTCTTAAATTTCATACAACTCCCTTACCGCACGCCGACTGGTACTGTTTGTGGTGTAGACGTCTACCAGCGGTCGTCCACTGCACCACCATGGCCAGCGACAGCGGAGCGTGGGCCGTCGTCTGCGTGATGCTGCTGTCGCTGTGCCGTGATCACGTTTGATCAAACGTGGGCGCCATTAGCCGCGGTGCACTCGTGATATGCCTCAAGGGATGGCCGTGCGTGACAGGCAAGAAAACCGTGTTCCGACATGTGACGACGGCGAGCTTTGCTTGCAGCTCAGCCACTCCCCTCCCCTCACCACCACCCCCTCTGATTCCACTCATGAAGGGTGGAGGTAGGGCGGGGGAGACCCTCTGGGATGCGTCTGCATCAGGTATTCTTGTTCTGCATCAAGTCTTCTTGTGAGTTTGAACAGGGGCTGGGGGAGATTACCTGCTATACCGCTGTGGTAGGAAACTAGGCGGAGTTAAAGAAATGTGTGACACGTTTAATACTCAGCCCTGAACCATAAATAATCTCTCCAGAAGTTTCAGATGTGATCGCCAAGGAGTCATCACCCTGTTTGTGTCATGCTGATGGTAAAACTACACAGCATTTTAGTCCTATAGGGTATAGGCTTTTGTAGAGAGTACATAGTCATTGAAATATGAAGTAACCCGTTCTATACACCCCTTACTGAAAATTTCATCCACTTAAAATTTTATTTTAAACTCATTTGTGGGTTGGGTATAATCTTTTCTTATTTTACTTGAGAAGTGCAACCACAGCTAGAGGTTTTACAGTCTTGTGAGTACTGGAAAGGAGAATTCAATTTGTAAAATCCTGATAAAGAAGATATAAACTAGACATTTTCCACATTCCAACAATATATTGTTCACTTTCTTTTGCCAGTAACTTATTGGTTTTAAAATGTGTGTAGTAACCCAGATCTTTGAAAACTAAAACAGCGATTATCATAGTCTGCAGTTAAGTGCTTCAGCATGACTTCAGATGCCAATAATCAGAGGACTTTTATCATAGAAAAACATGTAACTCAGGAAATAAACATTCTCATGTGAACATCACCCATACTCTGGCACTGTATGCATTATGGAGAAGTGTTGACACAGAGGCTTAGCCAGACTTTGTAAAAATAATTGTATTTCATCCTTATGTGCACGACATGGCTCATACCTACTGGAGCATAAGTAATTACATTTTGTTCCATCTCTGCAGAGTAGCTGGCGGTGCCTGTATATAAATCATTTTTCTGGCCAGGAAATGCATTCTGTTGAGATTTGATGTCAAGCGATAGTCAGCACAGAACTGTTTGCTATTTTATTGCAAGTTCTATTCGTGGATTTCATACTGGACACAACCAGTAGCATACAGCTTGCAGCATCGTCTACTAGAACTTGAAGGTTTTGTGGATAGCTTTCAGTGCCCAGGTGTTAGTGATGACTAATTTTGGGAAAACAAGGTTTGTGCTAATTACTGTCAATGTTTTTGTGGATAAGATAATTGTAATGAGAGAATTTTGTGAGGAATAAATGTCTTTGAGGAAATAGCGTGCTTTTATGTATCAGAGTTGAACTTGATTTAAAGCAGCCATTGACTTGAAGAGAGTTTGCTTGTCAAACATGATATCTATCTCTAAAACTGTTTATGCAAATGAATTGTTCATGTGAATCAAAGCGAAGTGCTATCAGACGTCCTATTGATGACAACAACCTATATACTGACTAAAGATATTTAAATATCACATGAACAAAAATTGTGAGAGGTAAAGATGTGTACTAAATAGAAAAATCTAGATCAGTAAAAATAAAGTAAAACCACAGAACAAGAAATTTAGCTGAAAAGCATCCTAACAGAAATATGAATGTCCTTTTGATGCCATCTTCAGGCCTTAAAATGCATATCCATTGTATATGTGTTTATGTACACAGTAGTACCGCTACATACAAGTTTAATCTGTTCCACAACCGAGCTTGCATATATAAAAATCTCGTATATTAAGACTACTTTTCCATATAAAATAAAGGAAATAGGATTAATGCGTACCAACCCTCCCATAACAGCACAATATTTATTTGTAAATATGGTACTATATAGTGAAGGTTAATGACACAATAATATAGATAATAAAATAATAAAGAATATGTTCTATTTATCAGTCTTACCTTGGAGAAGGTGAGGACTGTCGATAATGGAGGTAGGCAGATGGCTGGAATGGAGGGAATTAGAGAGCAGACGGGTGGTGAATTAATCAGCTGATGAGACAACACTGGTTACACTGTTTTAAACTTGAAACATTTAGATTTTCACTAAGACTAGGGTCCTTTTTTTCATTTTACTTTAAAAAAATTGTTTTTCACTTTTCATAACTTTTTAGCTTAACCCAAAGTTAAATGCTATGACTTTATTCATCTCTTGCTTTCGTCTGTTTTGGCCCACTCTCACTTCGTGCACTATCAGAGCAAGAGATGCCAAGCACTTTAGACTACGACATATAAACGACACAAACTTGTAAATTGAATTTCTGTAAGAACAAAATGTCCATGTATTTTTGCCTCGTATCTGGATTTACTCCTATAAAGGTTCACTTGTATGTGGAGGTCTTACTCTGTGTGTGTGTGTATATACACACACCCATTTGTAACTTACTGTCTGGATGAACAGAAAAAAGCTGATTTTAATTAAACATTTGTGGAAGTTATGATCATAAAATTTAGCAAAATTTGCTTACTAAACAAACAGTATTGAAGAGTATGTGTTTAGTAATATGACCAATTTTCAATGCGGCTCTCATTACAAAATGCATAAAATGATAATCTGCTTCATTTCCTTCCTTGTGAATCAGTTGAGACGGACTCAGCGTAGTCTGTAGCATTTTGTCGGGCAATCACATGTAGTTCCTAGTTAACAGGAAGCACGAATTATGGATGAAAGCCTGTCAGAGCACTGTAGGTCTGTCATAAGTAATATATTCTAATTTTAACATTTGCAGTTATCATTTACAGCACTTGAATTGTGAACTGAAAGCTAATATTGAAATGTGTTAAAATGAAATGCTAAAAGCTCGTTAAAATCTACTTCAGTTGGTTATTGATAAAGTGTAGCCATACATGTAACTTGTTATATTTTTGTCAATATTTGTTGGGCATTGAAAGATAGCAGGTACGGTGGTGCAAGCTTTTGACTTCAAAACTTTGTGCTTGCTTATCAGTTTACTTTTTCTTCTTTGCTCTTATAGAATTGCCAGCTTTTCAGAGTTGTCAACAAGCTTGGAATGTATTTTGAAGACACCAGTAATCTAATGTCTGAAAAACTTTTGAAAACTTTTGCTAGTTTAAATTCCAGAAATAATTCCAGTTACAGTTACCCTCTATACATGATAGTAAATTAATCTAGGTTTTAGAAAGTCAGAGCTAAATTAACTTTCCTAGTGTTGAAGGGTGTGTACTTTTTTAATTTTGAAAAATCAAGAAAATAAGAAGGGAAAGTTTTACCTACAGAATAATCTTTTATGATGAATGCACCTTCCTGCCTTATCAGTCATAAGCATCTGGGATTTTCTACTGTTTTCTTTTCTGTTTTCAGAGTGTTCAAGAAAAGCAGTCCTAATGGCAAGGTAAGACAGAAGAGTCTGGCAGACATCAATATTTATTTTATTGCTCAGCATTTTGTCTTTCTTTTTTTTTATAAATTTATGACAAAGTTTGATTCTGCAAATCTATAGTAAGAAAAATAAAAGCATTTCTACAGTGTTTGCAAAACTAATATCTATCAGGTGTATCCAGCACTCGGCTGATGTGCATAAGCGAACTTAAACATGAACTTAAGCTTAAGTTGGCTGACTTAACTTTAAGTACAGTAACTCGGTGTGCACAAGACAACTCAAGTCCGCTAAGTACAAAATTTCTTAATTAACTTTTAAGACTGCCCTCCCCCCGGACTTAATAGATTTTATGTGACAGACATACCTAAACTTTTATTGTTCTGTGTTCCTCAATTGACACTTTTTTGGTTGTTGTAAATGTTATATTTGATGTACTCACGTGATTTAATTTATTTTGGATCTCTCCATTATGCACAAGAATTTATGTGTGCATATTTATGTGATGTGCGCAGATTACGACATACCTTGGAAAGAGGGATTTCATAGACCATCTCACACACATTGATCCTATTGGTGAGTTGATCTGCAAAAGTTAACTTTTGATGTTAACAATTGCAATAAGTTTTGCAAAACAAAATATGCGCCATAGGCTATCCTAATTTTATAAAATGGTACCTTTGTACAACGCAGTAGCTCAGCCATCAAGCAGCCTAACAGTGCTAGAGATATCACAGCATCCACAAGACAATCACAGGAAAAACAATGCAAAAAAGACAAAAAATGTGGTTAATTAATAATGAACACATGATAGTAACTGCGAAAACCTACCTTGCAAACTTTATATAATGGACTCATCCTAAATCATGATGTACAATGTCTTTAAATTGCATAATAGATCACCTGATTTACCTGATATGGGACTGTATGTCTGTTTCAAAGTTTCATGCACTAGTGAAATGAGAAATGGTGCATTTGTGTAATCAGATGCTTTGTGAATATAAACTGGCCCCATGCATGTCACATAGAGATCTTCTCTTTTCTGATATAGAAGTAATTCGTTACAGTTGGTTATCTGCTGTTGGCAAGACAACAGTCACTGAGCTATTTAGGTGCTAAATGAATTTTCTATGAAATATAGAACATGTTATTTCAGAATTGTGCACAACGTGCATAACCGATGACAATACTGTATATAATGGCTGAAACTACATTGAGAAGAAACATTTTGTTGACACTTGTACTATAAGTGTTTTTTTAAATATCAATACCACTTTGCTTTATACTTGTACTTATATTCAGCTTAACTAACTTCCTGCCTAGTTTCAAACTGGGGGAGAATTTTAAATGATGTTTATTCTGAATATTTTATTCATGTCATTGCTTTGATCCACTTGACCATATTAACTGGAATGTTTTAACTGAACATCTCAGTGATCTTATATTTAAGGGATAACAATACTGAAAGTGCGTCATAATTTATTGATAAAAAGGTTGTTTTGAAAAGGGACAGGATTGGATTTCAATCAAGAGGATGTTTTGTGAAAAGTTTTTAAATGTCAGGTGTGTTCTTATGAACTGGTTAACGCCAGCAGGTGGTGCGGCCAGTGAGCATATTCAGAAGGTCAAGTACTGTTGTCTCACCTTGCTTAAGAAGCATTTAGGAATTGGTAGTGAAGGCAACAATGGATCTAGAAAATCTACTAATTCTTGTCTTTGTTCTCAAAGCTTCGTCTACTAATCTTGTTTTCGTTTTATGCTTTATCTGCTAATTTTTGTCTTCGTTTTCTGTGCTTCATCTGCTAATTCTTGTCTTCGTTCTCAGAGCTTCATCTGCTAATTCTTGTTTTTGTTTGTATTCTTCGTGTACTAGTTTTTGTCTTTGTTTTCTGTGCTTCATCTCAATAAAACCTTCCTGGGGGCATTAAGATTCTGTTCTGTTTTTGTGTGTTCTAATTTTAATCTCAGTTTATACAAATAAATATATTTTCTTGCAAGTGCATTAAGCAAAAGTTAGACCTACATATGGGAAAGAAGTAATGCTGGTGTATATTCCTGAAATAATACTGCTGCGGTTCTGTGAGATTTGAACGAGTCCATATGCTAAAGATGAAATCATTTAGTATTATTTATCTTTTCAAGATAAATGTAGAGAATACTAATTTGTAATAGCATACTCAAAGATAAAGGCATCAGAAAAGATTGCAGCAGACAGGATTAGCCATTTCTCTGCCATGTGTTTAAACAGATGTATTGACTGTTCTTCCACATAACAGATGGGGTTGTCCTTGTGGACCCAGAATATCTGAAAGACCGGAAAGTTTATGCTCACATTTTGGCTGCTTTCCGCTATGGACGCGAAGATTTGGATGTTTTGGGGCTTACATTCCGGAAGGATCTGTACTTGTCATCCATGCAAGTTTATCCACCTGTGAAAGACCATTCAGAGCCGAAACCACTGACACGTCTTCAGGAGAGACTGATCAAGAAACTTGGACCTAATGCCTACCCCTTTTACTTTGAGGTATGCTGTATGTAAGCCTTTTGAGTTCTCTGAGAAATGTCATTCATAAATTTTGCACTCACCATCTTGACCGACATGAAGTACTGTGTTGTGGTTTGTAAATACTGCTTACAGGATGGATGGAGCAGGCTGGGAGCAAATATGAACTATGCATCGTTCATCCTGTCATAGGACATTCTATAGACCAAATGTTTGCATGTTCTGTTGCATGCACACACAGTAAAGCAAAACCATAATCTCTTCTTCTTTACACAACTCTTATGACGCTTTTATATGTGCTGTGTACCAACAAGCTTAGTACATCATTCTAAATATAATTATTTATTGGTGTCCCATTTTTAAAAAGCTGCAGACCTGCAGATATTAAGTATTATAAAAGATATTATAAAACAGTTGACTGTTATACGTTTTAAGATGGAGTTGTTTGGGGTTGGTTGATGGATGGGGGAGGGGACAGCAAATTTACAAGTTCTGGCTCCCTAAATTCTAAAATAATTGCCTGTTGAGAGAAATAAACACAACTTTAAAAACCTGGAAAACATTTTTTTTAGCATGTCTTGCAATACAGTAAAAATATTGTAAGAAATGTAATTCTGAAAATTTATAAATGAAGATTTACAAAATGAGTAAATTACAGGAGTTGTATAAACCATGTTGTAAATTATGTATTTTTTTCATCTGCAGCTGCCACCCAATGCTCCAGCATCAGTCACTCTACAGCCTGCTCCAGGGGACACTGGGAAGGTGTGTAGTCTTGTCAGCTACAGCTAACCTTATTATTGTCTTCTATTTTCTACATCTTGTATGTCATGGTTATTAAAACTAAGGAACAAGATAACATTATGGCATGAAGACTGAAAATGCATGTGTAATGGTTGTGATCAGATGTAAAATTCTATAATTAGACTGTGCCAGAGCCTTGGTGGTCACTTTTATACGTAACAGAAAAAAATCTGCATGGAATATTTTTTAGTGACATGAATATTATTGTTAGGGAACTCTTTTTATGTGATCTGTGTGGTTTGTCATTTGTTCTTTAATGTATCTTCCCCTTCTTTTACCCTGGGGGCGGTCATAGTACAACGGTTAGCGCCTGTCATCAATACAGTGAAGGTTGGCTGTCCTGAGTTCAGCTCTCATCTCAGGCACACTGTTCTTTCTCTATATGTGACATCTGTTTACAGAGCTGGCTGCCTTTCCATGATATAGCCTTAGTTGCTGCCTCGGCAATCCCCCATTCCCTTTCTCACCCTGCACATGTGATTCCTATTTTGTTTAACAGAAGATTTCACTTTTTGTGATACTGATTTGTGAGATTTTTCATTGTTCTTTCCCTTTACAGCCCTGTGGTGTGGACTATGAACTCAAAACCTATGTTGCTGACAATGTGGACGAAAAGCCTCATAAAAGGTCAGACACCATCATTACTATATTACTATTTTTTTGATTGTCCTCTGTATAGATTAGTAATGTCAAAAACAGAGTTACTTGCTGTTGCTCTAGAACTATTGGCTTGGTCTTTAGTACTGTTTGTGTCTAAACTAGCATAACAGTTTCTGCAAATGTATGTGTTTAAATGAGGATGCATGTTTGTAAGTTTGCATGTTTTTGTAGATGTGCATGTGTGCATCTGATTATAAGAAGGAACAAGAGGAAGCAAAAGACAAGGATAAAAGAGAATTTCTGTTCAAATTTTACTTTTTATTGACCTTTCTGTATCTTGTAAATGATCACTCACGACAACAGGAACTCTGTGCGACTGGCAATCCGCAAGCTGACCTACGCTCCAGAGGAGCCGGCACCGCAGCCAAGTGCTGAAGCTGTAAAAGACTTCATGATGAGTCCTGGCAGTATTCGCCTGGAGGCCTCTCTGGACAAAGAGGCAAGTCAATTTAGACATTTGTTTATCAGCATCTTTGTTTGTCAAGACACACAGTAAAAGAAGCAGTGTCCACAGCATCAATCTCCCTCTGAGGTACCCTGAAGGAGTCTTTGCAGAGAATATTGGCAGGTCACATGGCCAAACCAAAAACCAAACCAGCTTGTGCTGCTTGACTTTTGGTACAAGTGGTTCCTGGTGTCTTATGAGTGTGGCGACCAGGCTTAATACAAAATCATTATTTTTATGTTCTCTGTACAAGACCCTCTGTTGATGAATCTTCACATCACATACCATAGCCTTTTGTGACATACATAAAATTGTAAAAGATAAGTAAATCTGACATTTTCAAGTTGATTTTTGTGGCTGCTATGGTAATCTGTCATTTCTTTCCTTTTGGTTGCAGAAATATTACCATGGCGAGAGTATTGCTCTCAATGTACTGGTTGACAACAACACCAACAAGACGGTCAAGAAGGTGAAATTGTCAGGTGGGTGTTGGTTGCAAATGTCAACAACTAGCGTTAATTTTGCAATATATGTTGAGGCATTCTGTGTGGAAAATGTTACTTGATTTATGGACTAGTTGGAGTTTTACACCATGTCAGCAGCTGAGGCTGTCTCATGATTTAGGACTAAATATTTGAAAATCTGTATAGCATTCATTATAATTTATAGAATAGTTTGATTTTATGTATCTAAGTGTTTGGTTTTTAACAAGGAAAGAACAAAAAGAAATTGTTTACAACAATTGTATTTTTCCTGCTGCAGTGCGCCAATTTGCTGACATTTGCCTCTTCTCCACTGCTCAGTACAAGTGTACGGTTGCTGAAATGGAGAGCGAGTGAGTGTCAGCACTTTTCTGCATAAACTTTTAATTTACTCATGATCATAGAAATCATCAGTTGCATCCATTTTTGTTTGCACAGTTATCTCCAGTATGTACAGACTGTTTTATTTTAATTAATTTTATACAGCTTTTTATTTTCAATTTTTCTTTCTGTACAACATCATGCTTCTTTCCTTCAATCTCTTATTTGAAGAATTTCAAATTGTCACAGTTTGCAGACTGTTACACACTTTTGGAAATGCGTTTCTTGATAGTCTGTTATGTACAGCTGTTACAACGGACATTTATCCACAATATTATAAAGTATTTTCATGTTCCTTGGAAACAGTGCTTGATAATGGCTGATACAGTGTTCGTTTGCCACTTGCTAATGGCAGCGATATTAAAGGCTGTATCAGTCATTTGATTATCTTGGATAAAATCATTTATAATAGATTCTACTTTTCTTTTATGACTTTGAAAGAGAGGGATTCCCTATTCAGCCTAGTCAGACTGGCTTCTGTAAGGTGTACCACCTATGCCCTCTGCTTACCAACAACCGGGACAAGCGTGGGCTTGCACTAGATGGCAAGCTCAAACATGAAGACACAAACCTCGCTTCCTCCACCATGTAAGTTCTCTCCCTTTGGCTTTCCTGTCCTTACTCCCTCATGTCAGCTGCTAAGTACTCTTGGATTGTTAAACTTAATGCTGTCAAATATTTATCATGCATTGCTGAATCTTGTGAAACTTTTGTACAGTTACACTGTGTAGAAGAAAATTGATATTGTGAAAAACTGATTGTGCTTAGGCTTCCAAGCAATTAATGTGGAATTGGAAGGATCTAGCTCTAATTAGGTTTTTCTCTTATACAGTTAATTATATTTCATATTTGATCGCGGTTGAGAGACAAAATTATTAATTACAAAATGATGTTTTTGCAGAATGACAGAGAAGAGTCAAAAAGAAAACCTTGGCATCGTCGTATCATACCGCGTAAAGGTCAAGCTTATATTGGGCTTTGGATCCGGGTAAACAAAATGATAAGCAGATATCTGACATAATATATAAAAATCAATGAGAGAGTTGGATCATGCATTTGTGTGTCTGTATGTTTATGTAGGTCCATACATGCATGAAGCAAATATTCAGCTTTATCATTGGTAGACATATTTGGCATCTTCAGATCTTGCTATGTAAGCTGTTTCACCATCATCAAAAAAACTTTGACTGTTTAGCGTTGGCACTGTGAGTGTGAGGGAGTGCACGTGCTTTTCTGAGTGTGTACTGTAAAGTACATCTAGGTGTTTGGTGAGTTAGAAGGATATCTGTGAAAGCAGCTTGGTGGAACTTCAATTTGAGGAGGTAAAAGGAAAATATATCTATGCAATAAAATGCACACAATGATTCTGTGATTAGCTGTGCTTCTATTTTGATGCTGCAAAGGATGTAGTAGTGAAGTTCTCTGCTGTACTTGTCTGTTAAGGGATCTTTCAGTTGAGCTGCCATTCACCCTGACCCACCCTAAGCCAATTGAGTCGCCACCTCCATCGCGCCCTCCCAGCATGGTGCCACCTGAAGTAGAAACACCTGTGGATGCCAACCTCATCAAGCTGGATACAAAGTATGTTGATGTTAATGAGGATTTGTGTTTGTGCTTGCATGCACATATCTGCAAGTGGTCCTTTTTGGCCATGTTTGTTTTCCCTGTACCATTTGTACTATTTGGTATGTAATGTTTTAAAAAAATCAATATAGTTTTAAGCAAACTTGTTATCAGGTCTTAAGATTAACATCTGTTAATTAATTTTATTTTTGGGGATAATTTTGAGTAACAAGAAAGTTTTAGGGATTTGTGGAAATAAAAACCATTTCATTTTCTTTTCAGTGGTGAACCCTTCTATGCGGACAAAGATGATGATTTCATTTTTGAAGATTTTGCTCGTCTTCGACTCAAGGGCCATGAGGGTGATGACACAGAGGCTTAACTGGCCCTACAGCAGCGTGAAAATCTTGCAGTTTCCATGCTTAATTATTTCTCTCACAATGGTGTCCACGGCAGCTAGTTTCGATCATGGATGAAGTTTCAGGTGGAACCATATTTTGAAGGATTTGTTTCCATGCTCACATTCAGTGTTTAGTTCCTAACTGATGTGATGATGTCTTCCTTTGCCAGGAAGTTGTTGCAACAACATATACCATTATCTGCAGATTACATCCCAGTCATTTCTGTAATCAATGCTGCTTTTCATTGATTCTTTCCTGCATGGTTGCTGCTTGATTGTTATGGTGATGGTGTCCCAGGTAACCGCATTGTGATGTGGGTGACTACTGTGGTTTTTTTTAACTGTGGTCGTATCCGTGGAAACTGGTAGATTTGCTACAATGACCAGACTACTGTAGCGGTGCTGGGGAAAGTAGGTAATGAGTCTGCATTCAATGTTGGCTATCCAGACTTAAACAGCTGTGTCATGTATTGTTGTGCTTATTTGAGGCTCAGAGTGGAAGGTCATATAGTGACTTTTCCGCAGCATTATGCCCCAGAATTTCATGTGCAGCTGTGGGCTTATGAGTTGTAGGTTGTTGTAGGTGTGCATTGTATATACATCGCTGTGTGATCGTAATGTAATGAGACTTTAAAAGCACCAGAAGTTGTTAAATTTCAGTCTTGATCAAGTATTGATCAAGGAGGTATTGGAAGTTATTTGCGAGGAAACATTTTTGTTGTGTTCAGTTAGCATTCTTATGGTGTAAACATATGGTGGCCCAATGTTTCTATCATGCTGCACACTAGAAAGCTTTTTAAATAGCCTTGGGTGGGGAGAGGGGGCAGTGGGTGGGAGCATGTTTCAAGAAAGTGGGAGAAATGTGTCAAGAGGTGTCAAATGGGTATCTCAGATCTGTTAGGTTTGTGTTCATGAAAAAAATATTGTTAAAAATACAATGTTGATTCCTTAATATCACTTTGAATGACCTGTAAGCTGTGTATAAATAAAATATGCTTAATGAAGTACCTCTATCCATGGTGGTCAGTGTGTCATTGTTGCTGGAGAGCTTTATATGCTATTTGCTTGTTTTGCCCGTCATATTTGATGTTTGTGATGACATTCATTTTGATCTGACAGCCTGTGAAATGGGGAGGGGGACCACTTGTTTTCATACCTTATGCTATCTTAAGATGTTTTTTTGGCACCCCACTGGCAATAAAACAGGATAAAATAAATTTGGCTTTTTGAAAAAGGCTGATGGTATTGATAATAAAAAAGATTTCTTTGCACTGTTACTCAAACTTTACGATAGAGAAATCATAAAGGGATATAAAAATGATAATTTTAATCTACACAGAGAGTATAAGCGAATGCTGCTGAAAACTGCTGACAAATTGTGAATCATTTGTAATACCTGATATTTATTAATCAGTTGAATATGTAAATCTACATAAGTTATCAAAGATTTTTGCACTGTCCTTTAAGAAAGAGGCATATTATTAATTAATATTATAATTAAAATTTTTAATTTCAGAAGTGAAAATGCTGAGCAGACTGTTATATATCACAATGTTAAAAACACTAGGTAGCATGAGAGAAGAGTCTGTAAAAAAAAAAATCAACTAAATGGTGGCAGATCGTCTTTAGAAAAGTAGTGAAACCTGCTTACAGATGAGTGTTACTCTAGGCTGCTGTTTGTCGTAACCTTTCCAAGTCCAAAAATATTTTTGGGAGGTGCACCATATGTAGTCAAATATTTTTTTTAGTGTTATGCCAATCTTGTTTTTTATGCACATGTGTTTGTTGCTAAGCTTTCAAGATTTATGCTGTTAGCTTTCATTACATCTCTTTTACAAAAGCAGTCTATAGAGTTTATATATAGCAGAATGGTCAAATGCACATTTTGTGGTAATTTTCAGTAGAAGCTGCTCAAATATGTTTTGGAAAATTAGCTTGAATGGCTTGTCCACAGTTGTCTAAATCTATAGTTACCAATTGCTCAAAAACTAAATTGTGTCTAAAATATTGGGTTTTTTTTTCCACTAGTAATTGTCTGCTTAAAATGATTTCTATTCTGGCTTGAGAGATGAAATATACACTACCTCTGTAATGTTGCATTTCATTTTCTTAGGATGTTATTAGTCCCTGTGTACACTTCATTATTCAGAAAAAGGTTAAGCATTGTAGAAAAAGTGATTACAACCAAGCCAGAATTCATCTATAGGTTGGTGGCTGTTTCCTAAAACTTGTACTAATTATACTTTCTGCACACAATTTGAAAAAGCTTCTTCGGCAATTTGACTGTGAGAATTCATTCAGTTTATGTACTTGAACCTACTGTACCAGTTCCATGCTCTAGATAGCATGGGTTGTGCTTCGGAAAGATAAACAGCAGCCTGGAGGATTTGTGGTCAGAAGTGTCAACTTCTGAGAGGTTTAGATTTTGCTGATTCATATTGTGTTTTTGCTGTCAGGAATGGGATGTAGCAAACAGCTAAAAACTTTCATCCCAAATACTCTACAAACATCTGAATTATTGTTGTTTTCCTTTTTGTAGCAAAAGCAAGTGAATTTTACAGATTTGAGAGTATTTTAATTCCTGGGAAAGGAATTTGTTCTGTAAGGGGTTAAAATAGTCTTTAATCAAATGTAATTGTTAACAGAAACTCCAGAAAGAAATATCAGTATAATAAATTTGTCCTGTACCTGTTGCATTTTGGTGAAAGTGGTGTTCCGAGTAGATTTGATGGAGAAAACAAAGAGAACTCTGGAAATCCTAATCAGGACAGTTTTTGAAATTTCTCAGAATACTTGTTGGCTTTGCATTCATGAAACATCTTAACATGGTAACATACATTTCTTCATGTAATATTCATCTTTAAGTATTAAGTACAAGTCTTGTGTTATATCCATACTTGAAATAG
Source organism: Pomacea canaliculata (assembly GCF_003073045.1). Lineage (NCBI taxonomy): Eukaryota > Metazoa > Mollusca > Gastropoda > Architaenioglossa > Ampullariidae > Pomacea > Pomacea canaliculata. Next base: position 10,702,849 of record NC_037603.1, read on the forward strand.
CTGTTACTTCGAAGTAAAGGTTTGTCTTTTTAATTGTTGCTGTTGCCAGTGATTGCAATTATTGGATCTGATTCTTACATGTGTTCTGGTTATAAGAGATATCAAGCGAGTATGGGTGATTTGTAACATTTGGCTTGACATGCATTTTTCTGTTTCATCTAGTTTCCTGCATGAAAAGCATGCACAGATGTACATGTTGTGGATTTTTGTACATTGGTATACAAATGTCACTTTGGATGATATTTCTGTGGACACAATTTTTCAGTGTCTTCAAGAGTAATCCAAACCTATCTAGAGAACTGTTTGGAGTGAAATAATAGCAGATCTTGGTTGTCCCCTAAAATGGCATCCAGGTTGAAAGTTGTGCTAGGGTTTACATTCTCTTTTCATAAGTCGTCATTTCTTCCATAGACATAGAAACTGGCAGGTGTACAGTGCATGTTGTGTTTATAATCATAGCTATGATATTAAATATTTATGTAACTTTTGTTATATTTGCATTCTCATGCACACAATTTTTCGATATAATTGTCAGATTTTACAATGTATTTTCTATTTATAGCTGTTAAGTTAGGACTGAGATAATTTGTATCTGATTTTTCTTACGCAATATTTCAGATGAATAATTTTCATGAACTAGTCATAGAAATCACAAGATAACTTGTAACAGCTAGATTATATGTTGTATCCATTTTTTCTTTATACTCTGCGTACTGGGTATCCTGAAGTAGAGTTGGTTACCCAGTCTTGATGAATAATCTTGCTTAGTTTTCCTTGTATGGCATGGTCCTAGGACTTTGTGCTCATCATTTGACACCGTTCCTTTCTAGTTACTGAAGCATGCTAAACCACATTTTGTCGCCCTTTTTAAGTTCCATCAACAGGTGCGGCTTATGTTTCTTACTATGGTGTCTTTTCAAGCCTAATGATCAAATCCTATCCACTGCTCTTGCTTTGATCATCGCAGAAAGCAGGTGTTGCGTATAAATGACTCAAGATGTGTTGTTGCATTTATAACCCCACCCCAACAGCTTTTTATGTTAGAAACATGGTTTATTTCCAAGGTAATGATCTTACCGTAAATTATCAGAAGCTGGCTGGGACATTCTTTTTTCACAGAGTAATAGACATGTGTCTAGACCCTAATGCTAAAAGATAATTATTGGGGGGTTTTATGACTGGTCTTTTTTTGTAAAAGCTTAGGAATTAGCAAAGTGTGCTTTGGTTAAAATAAAAAGTACAGCTATTAGAACCAGTGTCTTGTTCTTTGCAATATCTTGCCTCCATCCCACACTTTGACCTATCAGTACCTGTGGTGCCAGATGGTGGGTCTGCTTCTGTATTCCAACGTTAGAAATCTTCAGCTGAATCTCCACCTGCCTATGCCAGCTTACCTGGCTAATCTCCTTGTCGCCTCAGATAACAATTGTTAACTTCCCTCAGCCCCAAATCACAAATGCTGCGTATGAACCACTCCTCATCTTGCCACTGTTACCACTATGCCTGATCTATATGTAGCCGTTGTGCATCTATGACCACTCTAAACATTTGTGCAATAAAAAAATCTGCAAATATTCATGCCTTCGTCTTCTTTTATCGTAATAGATTTGCTGGCAAATTCTTAGGTTTGTAGCTATACTGCGAATCTAGTATACATACTGGACACGGGGTTAGCAGAATGTATTTAACACAATCAATTCTCCAAAGTTATTTCCTGCAACTTAAGTGTTTATTACCAAATAAAATTAAGGGTTAGGGTTATTAAAGAAAATTAAACTTTCATATGAGAAAGGACAATTCTGATAAAGTCTTTGTTAAAATCTTGCTGTTGGTACAACAGTTTGAAGGTGCGGATGAGATTCATGCCATGTTAGAAGAAGGACCTTTGTAATAGTATGACTCAAAAACAATACAAATAATCTGCAAATGAATACATTTTAATGCATTCTCTTCTTGTAGCATCTATTTCTGTACACTGTAGAAAGTGTGATGCATGGGACACTATATATATATATCTCAAATTTATTGACTAGTATTTACACACTTGAATGGATCATGCATTCCAGCTCTTGCATTTCATCAGCCATTCCTCCACAGACCAAAAGAGAATGAATAGGAGACAACTAAGAAAAGGTTCTGTGCAAACACCAAACACTTGGGTACAACAGGAAAGAGCAAAAATGAAGGTTATTACATTTGTGCTTTTTCCATCCATAAGGACGACTGAAAAATCATTTTCTATTTGTATTAGTTGACAGATCTATTCATTATTTCATAATATAGGACTATTGATACAAAAATGCTTAATGAGTAAAACATTAGCAGAAGGGCTGTTGCTAGAAACAAATTAATGGGTTGTAACTGCTTGTAGTTTGTTTTGAAGGCAACAGTAAAACCTTGAGACAGCCCTACCAATGATGAGTCTTTGAGTCACTTAAATCTTTAATTTGTTTGAATTGAATGACTTGTAACTGCATGCATCAATATTTTATTGGTGAACTATGTTATCTGGCCAGACAACTCTTTGTGAATCTGTTTCCTTAATCCAAGTTCTAATGTATACGTTTTTATAATTTGAAAGAGACAATTTAAACCAAATACTGGATCTCATCTCCTGCCTTTGAATGCACACACGTATCAGGTCTTTCTCTGAACAATTCCAACAAATTGCATCCGTGTTTATGAACCAGTACACTTCAAGCATATTCCATCTGCACAGTTATAACCATGTTGTCCCTGACGAGTTAGTCCTTCCTAGGCAGAGTCTGAGCATGCTGTCTTCACTGTACACACATAATTCTATCATAAGAAATGTGGTACAACTGCTCATTCCCAGCGAGTGTCAACAAATTAATATTTCACTGAAGTAACCTTTCCACAGATTTGTTTCTACTTTATGGGTATGTGATCCAACTTGAAAGGGATTGTGAAGAACTAAACTGGTGCAGAAGGCTGTTGTTTTGAGGCTGCTCAGACCTAAGGCTGGAAAACTCTCCCCGCTCACCAGAAGATACAAGGGAAAGTAATGGTGGCAGAAAATACCAATTGGGCTTCACTTCCCATAGGTTGTGCCTTAGACACAATGACCCTCAGCTGTAAGATTCTTTAACCTGACCTGATACAGCTTGCACAAACTTCAAAATCCAGCAAGAACACTTTCTTCCTTTCATGTGTCTTAGATTCGCCATGATGTAGGCCTAGTTCCTGGCACAGTGTACAACACAAACAAACAATCAGATGAATACCTGCCGACATAGTTTTTCAAGAACACTCTGACACTGGAACAGTTCTGTTGGTAGAAGCCCGATCCTTGAAAATGGGATTTTATTATGTACTTTGTAGGGAGTGGCTGAGGATTGGGGCACTAAAACATAAATAACAAATGCTGAAACGAATGTTTGGCACAGCCAGTCAAATGAAAAATGTTTTCCTTGCAAGTTCTTCTATCTCTTCTTGAATGCAAAGACTAAACTTGTGGGTCACTAAAAATATTATTTGCAAAAATATAGGTAAAAAATAACAAATTAAAAAACCTCAAAATTAACAACTTAAAAAGAAAACCAACTTGGTGTTGATCACTTTATTTTGCTGCTAAAGATTTCTTTGAATCTCTCAGCAATGTTCAATTCATGTCAGTTATACAATGTCTCTAGAATGAAAAAAATTGTTTTGAAGTCTTAATCAAAAATGTCCTATTCACAAACACACAGAACCAGAAACAAGACAGAAAGAGCGGATAGTGAGGCTGGTAAAATGTAAAAAAAAACATTGAGTACCAGCAGATGAACAGACCTTGTGTGCATTCACTCATGCATATAAACATTAACTTGTAGTGACTAAGAGATCAAAACTATTCTTACAACCTCACTAGGAAATGAATGCAATTTGCTGCACATGTAATGAATGCAACAGTTTCTGCATAGCAGATATTGAATGAACACAGTACACAAGGTTCAGTTATTCAGTTATATTAAAGACATGTACAAAGCACGATTAGGACAATACAGCAACCGGAAAACCATACTGACAAATACCATCTGCGGTTCACTTTTTTGTCCACAATATTCCCATGAACTGAGAATCACATGGCAGAAGACTGGAAGCTAGTTGTGGTGCCAATGGTTCTGCAGCTGCTTTTCTGTGGAGATTTATTGATAAAGTCGAGGACAAAATGTGCCATTAAATATCTGCCACGCTTACTTTCTAGTGCACTGAGCTTCAACATTGCACAGCTCCTCCCTACTCACTCAATCAGCTCTGTTTCACTTCTGAGATCGTGTCCTGATGTCTACTACATTGTAGCCACCTCACTACAGTTTACTTCCATCAGCTTTGAGGACGAGCAGTGAACCCAAATAAAACACTTCATTTCTGCAGGTCCTGTATCCTGTATAACCACACCATCTCTAAAAGCATACAGGCAGAAGTGACCCTGCCTTTTTTTTTTTTTGCAAGTCTCTTCCAGCTATAGAGACTTGTTTGAAAGGCTACTTCAGTTTGTACACTAAAGTTATTCCACAATATTTTTAGTGCTCACTTGAATTCTATAATACAGCCGAGGCATTTGGCTAGCCCAAGGAAGCAGCATCATCTTCAAAGAAGTCTCCTTTCAATGCATATAATGGACCATGAATGTGCGAGGAAGGACTGTTTCCATGGTAACTTTTGCCAGTTTCCAGTGACAGCACTAGCATAGTCTACGTAATTTTAAGCACTTGTCATTTCATCATAGTAGCAGAAAGTTCTGGGGCCAATGGCTGGTCCAAATGGCAGGTATTTGTCAGCTGCATTTGGTTTGTATGCAAACATTACACAGTCAAGTGTCATGAAAGGCTTAAGTGAATTATACAGAGAAAAGCTCTCTGTAACACATTAACTTTTTTGCATCATTCCCAGAAAGATCCCACGAGTTCTTTCTGTGGTAGCAAATGACATGCTGACACAATTCAGCAGTCATCATCAAGTGATGGCTTCCTGTTTGCACAAAACCTTGCTGTTCTGCAAGAGATGCACCACTAATTTTCCAGTTGACGACAAAATTGCAACTGTGACAGTTTCCTGTCTCATAAATACTTCAAGAATGCTATTCTACAAAGCCTTCAAGATTAAGAGTCTTGGAGGGATGGGGGGGAAATAAAAAGGCTTTTTGCAATGCAGGAAACTTTTCCCTGGAGACTTCTTGTCTTTGTAACAGCACTTGAACGCCGACTCCTGTACTCACTCCAATGAATAAATAAGGGAATTATGTCTTTTGCTGGTAAGATCTCCACCATAAGGCTGTCTATGATGCTGTGAAGAAACGAAACAATCCTAGGAATCTGCAGCAGCTCAGTTTATTTTACACATACAGCTCATATGACACAGTCTTGATGCTCTTGGGATATTTTTATTCACAATTGTTTTTTCTGTATTAGAAAATTGTTTTTACAATTTAAATAGAGCTTTGCCTTTGCGAATTAAGCTCCCCCTTCCCATCTGAGTTAGCCCAATCATGTCTGTGAGGCTCTCTGACCTGAATGCATCTCAGCACCAGTCTCCTATGGACGTCTCATTAGTTTATCGATGTCTCAACACCAGTTCCAGTGAGTACCCTGCAGATCTTTTGTTAAAAGGTCCGCAGATCTCAACCAGATGACCTGCTCCATCTGATGCAAGGATGTATCAATAAAATACCCTATTACCTGAGACCGACTTTTCAAAGGTTAGACGATCTTACATGTCTGTCAAACTGGCTTTAAGAGATCCTAAATTTAAATCTTTCCCTAAAACGTTTTGACCTTACACTGGGTTTCAAAGATTTGGGGCACTGTCATTTGCATCTTTTATGGTAACCTTTCCCTTTCATCAGATCTTGCACCTGATTAATCAAACCAGCATACGGACCCACTTTCGAGCCCTGAGTATAGTGTTCAGCGACGTCATGACTTTTGCCTTCCACTATGTGCGTTCTTTCTTCTTGATTGGACGTTTAGAAAGGTTCTTATGAATGATTTCTTGTATCTTGGGTCGGTGATTAAGAATGTTCAGCATATTCTGTTTGGCTTCCATGAGCTGGTCTGATATCAGCTGACACCTCTGAAGGTTTGCCTGCACAAATACAGAAATTAATACTAGCAATTTTCTAAATTTAAAAAAAAAATGTCAGTACCCCTTTTAAAGCATCTTAAAAGAAAATCGAGGCTATTCAAGCTGAAGCAAAGTCAAAGCACGATCTTTACAAACATTTTGCAAGTACCAACAAGAAGATACCAGATTATTCTGCATAAACACCCCTGTTTGCTTGCTTTATAAGTGCAATCCATACATTTATCGACAACCCTGAAAAATCACCTGTGTTAGTTCCTGAAGGACGTTAAAGTCTGGATCAGACACCTGTCGAGCTCCAACACGAGCAGCCAGGCTGGCCTTGATTTCTGCAATTTTCTGGTGCGTCTTTTGTTCATTCTCCACCTGTCAAGATAAAAAGCAGGAATAAATCATGCAGTGCTACTCTTTCTCTGGCCTGCAATATGTTCCAGTCAAGGCAAGAAAACCCAGCAGTGATTGTGAAGCCTCTGCAAGGGAAAGGAGTTCACAGTGGGGTGTGCCTGATACTCCAGCTTTTTTACAATGTCAGATTTCAGTCGTAACTTGGATGTAATCAAGCATAGAACAATAGTACAGACAAGAGCGTGACATGAAACACACTCATGTGCACATCAGTTCAACAGATCATTCATGTAAATAAATAGAATGAAACAAACCAGGTCTTCTAGTTGTGCTGCCATGTGGAACAACTTCCAACCACTTGACTTCTGTAAGATTCCACGCTGGTTTGCTAATTCATTTACAGTTGGTCGACGGTCATCTGAAAAAAAATTTTTTTTTCTAAACTGACAAAATCTTTTAACAGCTCTGAAAATGTTCTCTGGTACATTTGTTTTGTCTGAATACTCAATTTTCTTCTGATACTCTAACCACCATGTAAGTGTCATAAAAATGAAATTTTCTTGAGATAACAGACATACTTTTATCCCTATAACTCCCCTGCGAGTTGTTTTATTCCACTTAAAAAGTCTCTCACCTTTGGGCCTGACATCACTGTAGCGCAGAAAATGGTTACATCGTGGCTTCCAGCTGGTGTTATATTCTCCCAAGATGGAGATAGATGGTTTTGTTTTCTCTGTTGTCCAACGCACTCCATCTTCATCAATATACTCTGTAAATTTGTGCAAAAAAAATTTTGGACTTGGGTCGATGGTGGAAGAATTACAATGATAGAAACTAAACAATTGGCTGAATCAATCAAAAAGACGTTTAGTGTGTGTGTGCGTTATAGTGAAAAAGAAATTTTCTTAGTAAAATGTATTTCTTCAAGCTTAGGGGCTACAACTGCTCTTTCACAAAATGGATTATTCCCCCTTCACAGTGGGTTTATAGCGGTGATGCCCAACCTTTTCTCGCCCAAGGGCTGCACTGGACATAAGATATCAAAGGTCAGAAAACGGTGGTTTTGCCAGAATCATGAAGTTAAAAATGAAATTATGCTGTGTCTGGTTAAAATGAACAGGTCAGATGTGGCCCATGGGCTATAGGTCGGGCACTCCTGGTTTAGAGGCCCTGGTCAACAGTTTTGTCAACCCTCCCCTATCCCAAAGCCAACACTGGAAAGGGGTTAAGAGGGCATTTGTGTTGGGTTGTTTAGTAAGTATCAAAGAGAACCAAAAATGTTATTTCTTCTTTAACTTTACCAGACAACTGGACTGTTAGAATGACTATCAGGAGGTGGGATCTGCAAAAAAACCTACTCGTTTACGAAGCAACATACCAGTAGCAAAAACAATAGTGTGCTGTGCAGCCAAGATAGGGGTTGATCAAATGCAAAACAGCTAAATGGACGGGCAGATTTCATATGAAAAATACACCAAAGGTAGAATCAGAGAACTATGAAATGGGGTTCATGATATAGGCCAGACCCACATTCAAAAGTTTAGGCTAGCAGCCACTGCCTGCACCTCCTTTCACACAAGTACCTCCGTGCAAGACGATCTTATGGTAAAACCCAAAGAAAAAGCAGTCAATGTAGGCAGGCAGGCTAAAGAATGTGACTACAAGGAAGCATGCTCATGTAGCACAGCCCAAGAACAAGTCAAAAGACTTGTAAGCTCTGTTTTTCAGAGTGTTACAACCAATAGTGGGCGGATGCAGCTGGGTTTAATGGATCCTTTAGTGACCAGGGCCACTAAATCCACTGACCAGGAGCAATAATTTGATTAAAGAGCAGTTGTAGCCCCTAAGCTTCTAAAAGTCAGGATGTCTGGTAAAGTTAAAATAAGAAACAATTTATCCTCCTCATCAGCTTTACCTTTTCATCTTGCCTTCCCAAATGTCATCCCAGGACAGTGATATGTATATTTATATAATGAGTTAAAAGCAAGCAGAAATTTCTATCCTTGGTCTTTCAACTTACCATTTCTTTTTTCAGTGGAGCCATCAACAAGATCATCCTTCGCGTCAGGTTGATGCTCTATCTCATCATCTGTTGATGTATTATCCTTGAGTTCTTCGTTCACATTTCTGTGGGAGACATCACTGCAAGAACACGTTTCTTATCACATCCCTGAAGTGAGTGGTAATAAATGCCAATACACCAGAATTAAAAAACAAAAAAGTTTACTGATCAAACATCAGTGCAGGTCTTCCACACTAAGTTTTCAAGTGAATACTGCATTGCGTTATAAACATAATGCGAGGGCAACTGACAATCTGTGATTAAACTAACTAATAAATGACTTAAAATGGCTAAACTCACAAAAGTTGTTTGCGTGCCCTTTTGCGTGGTGATGCATCCGTCATGCTTCCAGAAAAACTCACGGCAGGAGAGGCCACCATGGTGGTGCCTGCAAAATAACAAACAGGTTGTTGTTGTTGTTGGTGTTTTATGCCGTGCCAGCAACTAGGGCTATATCACAGCAACAAAATAACAATTTAAAATAATTTAAAGACAAACAGGTAACAATAACAATACAACTTGCTGTAAGTTCTTTGGGAAGCTCATCTTAACATTGCTTTTGTGAACGCTCTTACAGAAAATGATTTTTTTTTCCCATATGGGTTTATACTATGAAACAGGGATATAACAGCAGCTATAACCAGCCTCTCAGCAATTTTCTCATGTTGTTACAGCCGTCATCATCTGTTTCTGAGCTCCATCGACAATTTTACCTGGGGCACTCCAACAGTCTCAGTATTTCTTGCCTGCTTATCGGCAACATCATACTACATCAGGGATGCCCAACCTACGGCCTGCGGGCCATATCCAGCCCGCGAAGCTTCTGCCCACAGTATAGGAAATCGGCATGTTAGTAATAAAAAAAAAAAACGAAAAAAGAGGGAAGAAGAAGCATTTATTCCTACGTAGGGGCGTCTCTCAATCTTTCGATGGATTTCATTCTTGATTTTCGTCTTGGGCAGAAACCAGTGTTTGAGAATGAGGGACGCCGCATTCCACAGGGGATTAGTGATCTTTTGATTGATTAATATTTGAATCAGTCGTTGAAGAGATTGAAAATACAGACTCTGGGCTTTCTAGCAAGGTATAATTCAATGGGGTTCTTACAGAGAGGAGTCCACCGACTCGTCTGACACCGCTCAACTCGGTATTTATTCGCGGTACAAACCGATTTTGAAATTACAGAAGAGTTAGCAGCCATGACGGAAAAACAACTAAAAATATCCCACTAATTACTACATAATTAATGGTAAGTACAACTTGTTTCTAATAAAAATGGTATCTGTTCTATATTTTTTTTTTTTTATTTTTGCGGTGAAGTGGCCCGTGACACGCGTGTCGGAAATGGATATGGCCCGCAGGCCGAAATAGGTTGGGCATCACTGTACTACATGAACCGTGAAACCCAATCTGCAAATGACCATTTCATTATCTCTTTGTCCTTTTCAAAAGGAAGGATGAGAAAATATAAAAAGAGAAAAACAAAGATTATTTCGAGATGCTCACCATTTTCTAGCGTGTCCCCTGGCTCTTGCTTGATTTTTAGGTCTGAATGGGAGTTGTGAGTTGGAGTAGTGGCATCGTTGGATGACAAAGCAGTGTCTGTGGATGACTGACTGTTTTCACTGTAGACAAGAAAATACTGCAACATGACTATCTTGTACAACGGGCCTGTCAATTAATGATAGTTGCGCTGAAAGAAAATATAAGTAACATATTTATCGATTTGACTCCAAATACTGCCAAAAATAGTTTCTGATGAATAATTTTCTATTTAGATTAAATTTATTCCAGCAATATTTCCCACCTGTAGATTGAATACCTATCTTTGTAATTATGCTATATGTTCTCTTTTAAACTTTTGTTCTATAAAAGCAGCACATACGTAGCTGGAGTTTTGGGTGAGCTAACATTGGACAGTGGCGTGTTGTCGGGTCGTGGACTCTGACTTTCTGACATCAAGTTGAAATTAGGTCTGCGTGGTACAGGTACATTCCTGGAATACAAAATATTTTTTTTGTTTTTTTTACATACATGATTTCTTCCATTTTTATTTCGATGATACCTGATCTTGTTCAAACAATGCATGGCTCTGTTGATAATATCTAACGTTAATAACAACTACTCCTGTCACTGGAGATTGATTCATCTTTTGAGTCTGGATGGATTCAACTTTCGGTGTTGGGATGATAGGGTAGCTATGACTGGAGATAGGGTAGCTATGACTGGTTTGGGTTGAAATGACTGGTGACTAATGGAACAAGCAGTCTCTTTCAAAATGTACTTATTTTACCTGATTTCTGAAGAAAATTGTAAATAGAGGGTAAGTGGCCAGGCAGAGGGAGTCTTTTAAAATGTACTTACTTTTCTTCAACACCCAACTTTAGCAAAAAAGTCGTTAATAGAACACAAACTGTTGGTCATAAGTAAGGCTGGAAGCTAGTCATTACAGAGATGATGTTTATATAGCAAAATATGTCTGCAAAAAATGTTGGCGCTATAATTAAGAGGGGATCATAATAAGGTCTTAATAAAGAGATTTTACTGCATAAGTAAAATTTTCTGGAATAAGTTTAAAAAAAAAAAAAAAGCCCAAATATACATTTGAAAAAATTATCCTCATCCTATGAACTTGTTATGACTTCTGTATAAATGGCAAGAAGGAGCAGCATAGTTTCAGATTGCAGTACCCTTGGTACATCTCAGCCATAAGCTGCATTCAGTCTCTGAATCATTTGAAAAACTGCAGGACATTTTATGTATGCATGCAATAAGGATATATACCTAATAATCTAAACCAAACTTTACCCATCAATGGTACGCTTTCGCAAAATGCTTGGCCTGGGTGAAGAGCCAGGATTGGTATTTGATGATGTGCCACCTGGTGTACCAGGCGGTTGTGGCTGAGTCCCCGATGTAGCATGTACTTGCTGTGCTGTTGCGGCAGCGATGATACTTGATGCTACTGTTGGTCGGGATGGCATGCTGGGAAGGGCAGCAGCCAAATTTAGTCCTGGGGATAAGGCAGAAGCAACAGCTGAGGCAGGTTGTATGCTGGTGGCAATGTGCAAAGACGACGAAGCTGGATGAGAATGTTCAGCAGACGTGGTTGATGTGGTGATTATGGAAGTCTGTAGGCCTGATAAAACTGTGTTGGTTGACAATGAAATGACTGAAAAAAATTAAAGGCTGCTATTGTAAATCAAATTCTATTAAAATTTGTAGCTTCTAATAAAATGTCTCATAATTTTCATTCTTCTCTAACGCCAAGCCAGAGTAAGCCATCCTGCAGGGGCATATGAAAAAGTTACATATCATCAAATAAAGCAAAGGAAAAATAAAAAGAGAATGAATGAAAAAATCAGCATTTTTCTAATCTATCCCACAAACAAATAAGGTCTAAAAAAAAAAAAAAAAAAAACCCTTAAAAAAACTGACTAACAAATATAATAATTTCTATAATATGCCTAGTAGTTGACCCTATTTTAAACAGCCTCTGTAAAAATATTGTGTCTGGTAAGTTAAGGAAGCAATACCAATGAATTTCTTTCTGAAAGAATTAATTACGAACAAAAAGTAAACAAATTGGTGTCCTTCTCACAAATAAAAAACAAATTTTCTGTTCAAACAAAGATAAAATACAGATATCATCAACAGGAGACACAAAATGCCAACAGACAGCACCCACCTGGCTTACTATCACTGTTAACAACAGTCAGACTTGCAGGGGCTGATGTGACCGCTGCAGCAGTGAAAGCAGCATTGGTGCTTAGCGGCAATGGCTGGCGCAGACTGTCAACCATCATTCTTGGGTTAAAGAGCACTGCGGGTTGTGCAGCATTCAGAGGGTGAGACAATGAAGCTGCCAAGTTTGGTGTCTGACTTGTCACTAAAAAAAACCAAAATAAATAAAATAACAGTAATTGAAAAATATATACATAAAATTTAAGCAAATCAACAATCCCAGATCCAAGAACTATTTAAAGAAACATCTTAATACACATTAGTTAAAAAAAAGTAAACATACAAACTGTCTTAAATAGAAGCTCACGTTTATTCTGCTCTAGAGAAGGACGGGGGATGAAAAATGTTGCTGGTCGCATGATTGTGGAGGCATTATGGGGGCCAGGAACAAGCGGTGCTTGAGCCTGGTATAGGATGTGTTGCAGCCACATTGAGTCCTGTCCTTGCCCTGGTGTTGCCGTGAGATTGAAGGGGTGCTGTTGCTGCACAGACCTGAAGACCAACGATAGATTGCAAACACATCTTGTCAGACCTTTTTTTTTAACCCTTTGGTCACAATGGGCCATGATCAAGGCTTTGTTGGGGAAACATGGGGAAGGCAATTTTTATTACTTTTGGTGCAAAGTTTAAACTTTCTTCTTTTCAAAAATGTATAGGTTTCTAGGTCTAATGTTTGCGTTAGAGCAGCAATAATAATAATTAAAAAAAAAACTTTACCCAGTCACTTTCACAGTCTTCAGTTATTAGCCGATGTTTGTAATACTTATACTTTTTTTGCAGTGCTCAGAGAGTTAATGAAAAGTGGCTATTTAACTTGAACAAAATCTGAGAGAAAAAAGATTTAAATTAAAATCTCAACACACTTCATAAGCACTCTATTAATCTAGGACAATAGAAAACAACTTGAAGTTTACAGTATTCAAACATTTGCACAGCAAAAGCCTTCGAGCTGATGTAAAAATCCTCACCTGTCAGCAGATTGTGGATTTAGTGAAGTAGCTGCAGATGTTGCCAAGGTTGCTATTGCAGAGCTTGTAGCCATGGTAACAGTATTACCACGGTGAGTCTGGGACAGCAAGAGCTGGCTAGCACCAGACTGTGTTGCCATGGCACTGATATCTGGCATGTTTGAGAACTCACTCCCTGATGGCACCGTCTGAATGGCTAATGGTGTTTGCTGTAAGTTCGCAGATAAAGCTGTTTGCTGCCTTTGAGGAGTTACCTTCGCTGAAACAGGAAAAACAGATGGTCTTGCTATTTATGACATGCAAATGTGGGTCTTATTCAAAATCTCATTTAATGAACACCTCTTTGTGAAAAGTTTTGAGGCCATTGCAGATATGGTGCAAGAATAATTTTTACAAGTGCATGCTTAAGAAATAGATTGGCAAAAACATATTTGTTTAAGAAAACAACCTAAAGGGTATTACCTATAGGTATGGAAGCTGGTGCCGCCGCTGCAGGGGCCACAACTGTGGCTGGTGTGACAGGGGCTGATAACGAGTTGATGGTGATAGCAGGGACTGCTGCATTCACTGCCAGCGCACCTACAATCCAGAGAGAATCTGATAAAACATCTCTTATTTCTGTGAAAGAATTATCAAATAACAAAATTAATGCAGGTCTAAATAGATGATACAAAACATTTAATACATTAGCATAGTACATCTCATCTGATCTATTGTGTCGCTATTAAGCTGTTAATTCACACTATTATACACTTTATACAGAGAGAGAGAGAGAGTATATATAACTACTTAAAGTTGATTCCTCTGTGCTTCCCTCTTGCGTAACCTAACTTTGTCTCCAAATCAGGGTGAACAACTGTTTTGAATTCTGTTCTTGGAGTACACACCTACAAGAGTCACCATGTGCAGAAAGAGGTCAAGATTATGACATGACTTTTGTACAGAGATATGAAAACTAGTGTGCCAGCTGCCCCACTGGCATTAACATATCCATGTACAATCCAGTGCTCTTGACCTCTTTTTATGCACAGAGATGTTTGCAAACTGATGTCAAGAATGCTAAGGTCAAAGGAAAGGGATATTCACCCAGGTATGTGGAACTCATATCTTGCACTAAGCTTTACCTAATCATGAAACAAAAACAAACAAACAAAAAAATGCAGCTGATTAGCCCTCTAATAGTTTGTGGGTAAAAAGCTCGTCTTCTCACCGGGTTTGGACGCCGCCAAAGCAGCCTGCTGCTGAAGCTGCTGGGGTGTAACTGCCACCCCAGCTACACCACTGCTCTGTAAACCTGTAGCAACTTTTGGATGCTGCACTAGTGGATGTGGTTGACCTGACTGAGCCACATGGACTGTTTTTGGACCCAAAGCCACGAGACTGCCTGGTTTGATGCTGTCTGCAATTGCTGCAGCTTGACCTGCAGCTCCTACACGCTGTGTAAGAGTGATCTGAACGGGCTGTCCAGAAATGTGGCCGGCAGTCGTGCCTGACGTCGTGCCTCCATGAACAATCAAATTCGCTCTGTATAACCAGAAAGAAAGACAAATTTCAATCTACCCACCAAAAAGTCAACTCCCACAGACATAAAACTATTAAAAAAATATACCTCCATCAAAGACACTTTCTGTCAAAATGGATGGTATCTAGATTGTGAGACAATTAGTGTAAAAATTACAACTTTAAGCATCCTTTTCTCACAATTACCACTTTCCACTTTGATGCTGCTAGTCATGCATTAAATATCACAGCAAGCATGACTTCTGAAAATCATGAAAAGTAACGAAATGTAACCACATGCTGAAATGCTGGCATGCACACTATTATACCTCGTGTGATCAGAAATGCTGACAGCAGGACTTGTAGAACGAGGTGCAGGTGGTGTGGTAGTTCGAATGGCAGAGATGACCTGTGACCTGCTCAGGGCACTAGCAAGACCTTGGACTGGCACAGAAACTGAAACTGAAGGCACAGATGGTGCAGCTGGAATCTGACTAGCTACGGAGCTTCCTGTTCGCAGCACAGCTGCTGCAGAGTTTTTAGTAAGAGTGAGTGCCGATGCTGCCACAGCCCCTAAAACCCAGACAGAAATAAAACTCAATGGTGTTTTTACCCAGTAAATAAGCAAGAGAAAGAGAGAAGAAGACAATACTGAAAGGTCAAAAGAGAGGTGAGAAGCTGATCTCAAAATGCAGCAAATGATGACACAGATAGTACATAATATTTAAACAATCAACAAATAACAAATCAGATAGGACACAAAATTCAAACAACAAATAATGACACATTACATAACATTCAAACAATCAACTAATAAGGACACAGTACATAACATTCAAACAAAAAAAGAAATATTGCTGAAGATGACTTAACAACAGAACTAATTATATGATGAAGAACCAAAGACTTGTAAAGAAACTGTTTGATATTCGACATACTAATTTATTGTGTCCTAAATGGATTACATGTGAGCAGTTTCAAATTGTTTTCCAATGGGCATATTAAAAAGCAAAGGTTATTACACCATCCTGAAAACAAACAGGCAATTTATTTTAAGGAATGTTGGCAAAGGAAGGCAAATGGATTAAGATTCAGTTTGATGTCAATCTGGCGAAGTTAAATCTTTGTCTTAAAACAAGAACATTTACCTCGCGGCAAGTGTGATGGAAAAGATGTGGGGTGCTGCTGCGACATGACTGATGCAGCCTGGGTAGCTCCTCGAAGGATATTAACTGGAACAGGCCCTCCTATGGTACCACCTACTACAGTTCTGTTTTGTATGTGGATCAGGCTAGGCTGAGGTGTTAAGGGTAAAGAACTGGCTGAGACAGTTGTGGTCACATGACTGGATGCAGTGTCAGGTCTGCTGTGGTTTACATTGCCTGATTAAAGTTAAAAGCAATGTGTAAAATTTGTTGACTTAACAAACATAATTATCGACACAAACAAGAATGCAAAGGTAAAAGGCTTTTTGTTCCAATGGCTTCAGCATCCAAACAGATAACATCTGTTTATTTTAGCAAACAAATGCTTTTAAATCACAACTGTTAATTCAACAGTGTTAATGCCCCCAAGTGCACATGATCTGTAACCATGGTAACAGTAAAACAAATCAAAGTCACTAAAGTCATTTAAATCAAGAAAATGTACTGTTACTTGTGTTCCACACTATTAACTCTGCTTTAACAGTATTAGTTTTTTTTTTAATGCTGATAACAGAATAGCATTGAACAATAACCATTTAAGAGACCAATTATTTTTCATTTTGCTCAGCTCATAGGCTGGCATGATTTTGAATGGAAAACTCTATAACAGCAGGGAAGTGGACTTCTGAGTGGTTAAACTACTGGGATCTGAGGGGGCAGACAGCCATGCTTGCTAGTTCAATACCCAGCTGTTGAGTGCGTATCCGACTCCTCAGAGTATTAAACAATGTAAAGAAATGAGCGATGGAGAGGAGCTGGACACAGCCCTTACAAAAAACTGGTCCCGAGAAAAGAGAGTTCTCTAACACCTCACTTCCCAATGACTGAAAGGTAAGGGGACTACCCTGTCTAATATAATAACAGCAAACGTAACATATTACAAAAAAGCAATTTGCATTTTTACATATACATTTGTTTCTTTGTATGCTTTGTTCAGATAGCAAAAAATAAACAAAAAATAAAAAAGCAAAATAAAATAGTTCTGTATATATTCAGTGCCAAAAGAAGTGCACACCTCCAATAGTATTGACACTTGATCCTGAAGGTATGGATGTGCTGATAGGTATGGCCCGGATGTTGTTGCCTGCAGCTGTACTTGGGAGGATGGGCAAGGATTTTGCACTCTGTCATAAGATTTAAAAAGGATGCTTCATGTAGGGGTAGCACAAGAGACACAGATTCTACTCACTAGTGTTGATGCAACAAGAATTTTAAACTTTATATGGCACTTTAATGGCATAACATTCTCCACAGAATAGCAAGTGCCTGTTTAGATCTTCGAGACACCTTCTCTATCAGCAGTCTAAAACTAACACACAGCAGCTAAGTCCTAAGGCTTTGTGTAAGGTACAGTATACTACAGTTTATTTCTTCACACAATTTGCTTTTTAAGCAATTTATTTATATACAAATAAATGCAGGAGATGAGCACCTGGTCTGGTGTAGCCATTGCCATTTGATTCAATTTTACAGATATCTGGCTAATTTTGACAACTTGTCCCAAAACAGAGGACTAAACATTGCACATATATGGAAACATACAAATAGAATATGGTATAGGAATTTAAAAACTGTTTAACATCAAAAATGGCCTAGCAAGTGAAGGATGCTTAATTTTTTTTTTAAAGTTTCTTCTAAGGATGTTTAAATGATCTTTCATATTGCATTTAAAATCTTTTTTTGACAGGGTGGATGGGGGATTGATGGGTGATAATAACAGGGTTATCCATCAACAAACCACCAAGAAAACTATGTTAAAGTTAACAGTAATACTTACTACATCACTATAGGTAAACATAATTTACTACAAAGATAATATATGTCAACATAATATTTATAACTTTGACTCCGGAAATTAGCAGCAATAAACAGTGAAACCAGAATGATGTTTAAACTAAGAAGCAGCCTCACACCCATCACCTAAACTAACTCCTCCCACCAAAAATAAGCAAACAAAACCAGATAAATGCATGGATGTCTGGGAAGGCATATTTCATTATCAGTGATGTAGAATGTTATGCACCTATTGTGACTCTTTTGAAAAGTTGTGTATTGAATTATCTAGAGAAACAAGTAAGCCAGCAATGAGCAATTTAAAACAAATGACAATCAAAAGAAACTAATTTTGCTCATTACTATTTTTTTAAAAAAAGGATTTATTCTACACTACCAAAGGTGGGATATACTTAAAAGTTCAAACACAAACAAGAAGTACTTGTTTGAAATGAAGGCACTTTATGACATCATTCCTTCAGGATGGCATCTTTAGCAAAGGGTGAGTATTGTAACTTTACAGCTCCTTTATATCTAATCTTTTAAGCATTTTACCATCTGATCAGTTTAAGTGCTAAAACAAGAGAAACTACAAAACGTATTAATTTTTTTTAAATATATTTATAATGCTGTAGTCAACATCCTTGTAAAATTGTAAATAAAAAATGGATGAGTAAAAAAGGTTCCCATCATAATAATAATTTATAACAGATGATAACTAAAAACTTTATACTCAGTCTGACATGACTGAAAGCATGCACAGTCTCCACAAACACATTATATGTGGAAGTAGTAAAAATAATAATGGGAAATTATATTGTGCAAAATCACGACCAAGATAGATCGCATTCTGTGCGCAGACCAATAATGATAAATGATAGCAGCCAGTGGACAGTGAGGTACCTGTAGGCACACTGAACAACATAATGATGAAGTACAAGAGTAGAATGTAAATCAATGAAGGTATGAAGGGATGTAGGTAACGTAAACAGTGTGAGATGGAGTTATTACATGATGGTTAGCATGACAGATAGTATTGCCAGAGAGTTATGAATAGTAATTCAGGGACAGTACTTTGTGAACAGATATGTTGTCAGAGAGTGTTTGAATGTAACCCTAGAGTCCGAGTGGCAAAATGTAAAGTGGAAGAGAGTTTCGCTGCTTAGAAGACAGGGCAGCTTCCACTGTCTGTATGTGACTCTTTGTGGGAGGTAGGAATAGAATGTGCAAGTCTGATGAAGAACGAAGGTTTCAGGCTGGAGTTTGGACAGACAAGATTTCAGTAAAGTAGTTGGGGGGATAAGCCTTCAAAGAATCCATAGAATAGAGTTGTGAGCTTGCAGTCTGTTCTAGCTTTAACAGGTAGCCAATGAAGAGAGTGAAGATCATGTTCAGATCTGTGAGACTGAAAACAAGACGAAAAGTTGAGTTCTGGACTTTCTGAAGCTTAACAAGAAGGTACTGTGGATGGCCGGCAAGAAGAGAGTTGCAGTAGTCTAGTTTAGACAGAATAAATGAGCAGATGTCCCAAGATTATATTGAACTTTATAAAACAGTTTCTAAAGTGTAAGCTTATTATTGTTGTTAAGCAATGTTCTATTGGTTAAAAAGTAATTGTTTCTAATCTTCTTTGCCATTGTATTATGTAGATAAATTAAAGAGGTCATGAGCACTAGCAAATAAACCGAAGTGATAAAGAGGAACATACAGTTTTCACATCTGGCTTCTGCATGTCATGCTTTGCTGGCAGCTACTCCCATCAATGAAGTCATCGTGGGCACTGGCTATCAATTATGAGTGATCATATAGGGTCACCATTCAAAACACAAAAGATCAAGAGATGCCACAGTCTCCACAAGCAGATTGTTGATAATTTTTTTAAGAATGTGCTGGTGCTAAATGACAAAACAAATGTAAAACAAACAAAATAAGCAATAGAAAAGAATATCTTTTAACAGTAACAATTCTTTATAACATTAAAAACTCTCTCCACACACACACACACAAAATGGACTAGATATATCACTTCTAAAGTTGTTGATACCTGGTCCTAATCCTAAATTTACATACTTAAAAAAAAAAAAAAAAAAAAAAAGCATTAACATTTGACGATTTTCAGCTTATAGTTGTTGTGACAAGTGTCTCTTGTGAAATAAATGTTTAGGATTTTTTACTGTTATTCCTCCTTTTAACTATTTCAATTCAACAAGCTAATGAACAGTACATTTTAAGGAACTGTTGATATCATGGTGATGTCAATGTTTATATTCTGCTAACTTTTTTTTCTAAAACTTAACAAAGCCTTCATGAATTTCTTGTCTCCAAGTGTGATAAAAGAGGCGAACGACAAAAAAATGAATTTCTTGAAAATTAAAAATATGTAATTATATCTTCTCTGGAAATTCAGAAAGAACTCTTTCAAACATTGTGAAATCCCAAGTTTCAAAAGATGTGCCTAAATCTATACATCACTGTCAAAGCAGTTAAAATATTTGCAACAGACTATATACATGTTCATAAACAAACTAATGTACAATTCATATTCTAAAATATTCAATTAAAAGTAATTTACTGGGAAAGAGGTATCTATAAAAAGTCAGAAAAGTGATTCAAAGCTGTTTGTGTTCTTTGTTAGTTTATTACCTAACATTTTATTTGCAACAGATACTACTTAGAAATTTTACAAGGGAGTTATGTGATATTTTAATTATTTACATGTAATTTTAATACACATATGTAAAGTCTAAAATTATAAAATAGTAAATTTTAAAAAATTTTAACACTTTAATAACATTTTTCATCTAAGTATAGAAATTAAGCAGAAATCCTGAGGCAGAATCTTAACTCACTGCTTATTAATCAATTATCTGACTGATTTAGTTTATACTAATTATACCAAAATAAAGCACGAAAACATCAGATTTAAGAAATTTAGCTGAGTTAAGTTATTCCATAAAATAATCACTGTCATAACAAAATTATTAGGTATACATCTTACAGAATCCTATTTTAAACAGAGGTAGCTGGCAAATGACCAAAGAAAAACCATTAGTATGAAATTAATTATATCATTAGGAAATTCTATTTACCACAACCTGGAACTATTGAAGTACTTTTGATTTTACTACATTTAAGCACAAAAATAACATTTTAACATAATTTAGAGTCCTTTAATTTCCAAATCAATCAGCCCATGCAACTACTGGAAACAAATAAAGCAAAGTGTCTACAAGTGTATACATTAGTTTGCTTAAACATTATCATAAGGCATGGGAAACAAGCTAACAGTTTAGCCTGATAATTTAGTTAAACAAGAGCCTTAGACAACAAAATTACCGCTGCTAACCTACCCACACCAGCTCACAAACTCTGTGCGACCCAATTACTCCACTACCCCGCCCTCGGGCGCGAACTCAAAAGACTACTTTGACTTCAACATTTCGCTATTCGTCTAAACTGAATACCTAACACGAAAAACAGGCTAATATGCTGATAAACATAACGATCACTTAAAATCATTTAACTGTTTGTTATTCATAAACCGAAGTTAGCCGATTCGGAAAGTACCTTCGGCTTTCTGGTATCTGCACACGCATTGTATGCATGTTCTGAGAGTCCGTTGGTAGCCAGATTCTACAGCAAAAACAAGAATAAATCGCGAATAAAAGGCAGATCATATTATAAATTTCTGTTCCTTAATGGTTTAAGTGTTTAATTTTTTTACAAAAGAGCTGCCAGAAAGCACTATAAACTTATGCTAGTTTTAAATCAAAGTCGGTCAAGGAAGCAGCTAGCGACGCTCTGGTGAAACATCGTTCATCAAGTAACCTCCACAAAACCTGTCTCAAAATAGACCTGAAACGGTCTTGATTTTCATGATACGTGTCTCGAACATTACATACCTTCTTCTTATTCCTTTCGTTGATAAAGTTCACACAAATATATCTGAGTAAGGCAAAAATAGTCAATCTTGTATACTCGGTTTGATATTTCGCTCGTAAATCGAGCATGCCGAGAACTCCGCTGTAACCTTAGTAAGCAGGATTTTCATTGGTCACAAACAAGTCATATGAACGGGAGCACAAAAGAGAGTACTTCCGGGTCAATTCAATGGACCATAAAAATGCCTAAAAGTGTAACTGTAAAGGCTTACAATACACTTACAAAGTAAAAAAAACTTAAAGCATGATAGATAAATATGACTAGTGGGTTTTAGCAGTTATTTTTACAGTTTAAGATGTGCACTCTTTACAATGTGGCGGCAATCTACAAGATAGTGCTCGCAAAGAAGACTTCCTGTAAGATACCTCAATGAAAACAGTAGGCGGGTATGCTTGCATTTGCCTCATGTACGTGAAAACACTTTGTATCAAATGCCCGAGTAAACTGTTAACTTTAACAGAAATAAACAAGAAACACAATTTTTATATCTGTTAGTATTTCATTGGCCTCTAGATTACAGAATAAATATGATTCCTCATCCTTGTTGGTAAGGACATTGCCAATTTAATTTGACGCGTACGAATATTCTTTTGTGTCGTCTGCTAGTGTTGTTTAAAATTGTACGTGCGAAATCTGTTGCTGAATTTGGTATATAATGCCCTTAGTGCGCTCTATGACTCCATGCCTGCAGTTAATGAGTAAATAGTTTTTGTAAAGCTTTGGCCAGTTACTGATATTATTTCTTTGAAAATGTTATTCAATTCGACAATTAAGAAAACGAAAAAGGTAAGTTGACCTTTGGCCTTAAGCTGGCACCTGCTGACGAAGCATACCACGTGATGAAAACATTCTTTTTTTCCCACAAAACAAAAAAATAAAAATAAGGCAGTTAGTGAAAAGCACCCGAGCTTGCACCACTAATGTACAAAATATAGTGTATGTAAAAGTTTTTAGAGAATGCCTGTTGTAATCAGTAGTGTGTATATTGGGGTGGGGGGGAGATGTAACAGAGTTGTCTCACATTTCGATCTCCATGCACGCTTTGCACTGGAAGTTAATTTCAAGATTACAATCTTTTAATTGAGCTTTGCAAATAATAATCAAAATGTCATGATCAGGGCAGGTAGAGGGGGTACGGGGGTAGAGATGCACCTGTGTTCATACTCCTCTACCGCATGGAAATCGCGATCTCGAGTCCCCGGATTTTTGGAGCCTTACACTTTGTCCTGGTAGCTGTTGCTGCTGCTGTTTTTGCTTGTTGGCTGGAAGCTTTTTGCTGAGACCCAGAGCTGTCGCCTGGAGATCGCTTGCGGCTGTGTGTAGATGCAAATCGCTTAATTGTATACCCGTCTGAAGCTGAAACTTGTGCCTCGACACAGGACAGCGACGGGGAGTGATGCAGGCGACAGGGGACCATGCAGCAATCCTGTGTAGAGTAAATATAGCTATAGGTGCTCCACACTGCCTACTTGACAGCGGCCACCCACCTTCAAACTGTGGGAAGGGACCGTGCTGCCTACTCATTTTAAGCCGAGTACGTAATATAAACTTCGGAGGAGCAATTCGCACAGTCAGACTTTCTATATCTTTGTATATATATATAAGCTTCAGTCTAAATACGTACAGTGAATATTCTTCCTTCAACTGGGTGTGTATGTGTTGTGGAGAATCGAAATTCATGAAGCAACGTTACGAGGCACAATTTACTTGCGAACAGTACTGGGAAAAATGACTTTATTTAGCTTTGTGCCTCATCAGTCAGGCCAGCTACACTTTATTTCCCTGTCATCCTGTTACGGACGACGGGGGCAGTCACTTTCCCTGACCGGTCGGGCTGCAGTCCTCCGAGATGGTGTCAATCGCCGCCACTTCGACGCTCTGCGCCGCCTTCTACCTCGCCTGCTTAAATTCTGGAGCTTCGCGGCGTATTCGTCGACCACCTCATCACGTTGCTGTGGCACTGATGTCCTGTTCGCCGTACGCCTCCACTAGGACACCCAAGATCTTTCTCGGCGTATCTCTTGCGTCATGCGGAAGCATCAACACTCGACGTCTGGCAGGTCCCTCCAGCGAGCTCAAGATGTCATCACGAGCCGCATTCTGACACATCGGGTTTATGGCGAGAGCTAACTCGACCTCTGTTTCAATCTCGTCGACACTCGTTGGTCCACCGGCAAACTACTGAAAGCGGACTAACTAGTATGCTCGTAGAGCCTCTGCCCACCCAACGGATAGCATCATGGTCCTCTCTATGTACTAATCTTCTGTCGTGGGCTTCTGCCCGTGATGAACAAATGTTTCTTTTTGTTCAGCAGTGCTTTTAGGCCCTTGGTCACCCAAGGTTTGTTGTTAGGATAAACATACACTGCCTTGATGGACTGGTGCAATCAACACTATTTTACTCCTCACTTTTACTCCTAACTGTTTGTTAAATGTCTGTATGGGTATGTGAGCAAAGACAAATTTCTGTCCTCCTGGGCAGACAATAAAGTCTGTTTTGATTTTTGATTTGATTTGATTTTGATCAATAATTGCATTGCGAATAGCTTTGGATTCACATATCTTACTTTATTTTTTTTTAAAACTGTACGTATGTCTTTTGCAGGGGTGCCCAACCTATCTTCTTCCTCTTCTTCGTTCCTATTCGCTCCCAGTGGAGCATAGGGCCGCAAACACACGCCGCCATCGGACCCGGTCCTGGGCATCCCTTTCTAGTTGGGACCATGTCATGCCAGCTGTCTCTGCCTCTCTGTGGACTGATCGTCTCCACGTCTGTCTGGGTCTCCCAACCTTGCGCCTCCCCTGTGGGTTCCAGCCCAGAGCTTGTCGCGTTATATTGTCGGCTGGCTTTCGTAGAGTGTGGCCAATCCAGCCCCACTTCCGCTTCTTGATGTCTAGGCTGGCAGGGTTTTGGTTGGCTCTCTCCCACAGGTCCGAATTCGAGATCTTCTCAGACCATCGGATGTTAAAGATGCGGCGCAGACAGTTGTTGATGAATGTCTGTATCTTGTTGGTGATTGCATTTGTCACCCGCCATATGTCTCAGACCCATACAGAAGGACTGACTTGACATTGGTATTATAGAGGCGGATCTTGGTGTGTAGAGACAAAGCCTTGGAGTGCCAGATAGGTCTTAGGGTGTGGAATGCAAGCCTGGCTTTGTTTATTCGGCTTCTGACATCTTCATCTGTACCTCCGTCTTTGCTGCTGACTATGCTGCCAAGGTAGGGGAAACGGTCAGACTCTGTAATACATTCTCCATGTAGTTGGAGTGGGGCTTCTTGCTTTGTGTTGACTTGCATTACCTCCGTCTTCTTGATGTTGATGGTTAGGCCAGTCATTTCTGCTTCTTCTGCGAGCCGAGTGAGTTTTGTCTGTGCGTGTTGTTGATTGTGGGACAACAGGCTGATGTCATCCGCAAAGTCAAGATCCTCAAGCTGCCTGGCGAAGGTCCACTGAACGCCCGTGTTGCTGTTAGAGGTTGTTCTTCTCATGATCCAGTCTATGACGATCAGGAAGATTGTTGGTGAGAGCAGACAACCTTGCCTCACCCCAGTCCTCACTGCGAAGGGGTCAGTCAGCTTACCCTTGTGTATCACCCGGCATGTCGAGTTCTCATACAACTGCTGGATGATGGCAATGAACTTTGGTGGAAATCCGTATTGCTGCATCAGTTTCCAGATGGTTTCTCTGTCTACGGAGTCAAAGGCCTTCTCAAAATCTACAAAGGTTATGTATAGGGGTGACTGCCATTCGATGGACTGTTCGATAATAATTCGCAGAGTAGCGATTTGGTCGGTACATGATTTTCCCTGCCGAAAGCCTGCCTGTTCTTGCCGAAGTCTCCTATCTAGGGCGGTTTTCAGTCGCTCCAAGATGATTTTGGTCAACACCTTGCTTGGAATGGACAACAGCGTAATCCCTCGCCAATTTCTGCACTGTGTCAGGTCACATTTTTTGGGTAACTTCACTAGGTAGCCAAGCTTCCAGTCTGCTGGAATTTGCTCCTGCTCCCAAATTTTCTTCAGCAGGGGATGTAGCATCTCTGCTGCGGCTGTTGGGTCCGCCTTGAGTGCTTCTGCAGGAATGCCATCTGGGCCTGCCGCCTTTCCAGAATTCAAGGACTTGATGGCTTCAAGCCCAACCTATATACGACCCGCAATTAAAGGTGCCTCATCCGGTCCGCTCATTGTAACAGTACACAACATAATTTCATTTTTAACGTCGATGATTCTGGCAAAACCGCCATGTTCTGGTCCTCAAGATTTTATATCATGTCCAGTGCGGACCTCGGGCGAGAAAAGGTTGGCACCACTATAGTCTTATTTTATGTTTTATTTGCATCGTGAAAAGTAATTGTGTTAGTCTGGGCAGGGATCGACGCCCCAAGCTAAAGGGATCTCGATCATGTTTTCTTTTTGAGAAAGAATACGTATGCCCACGCTTGGTGTGTGACAAATAACAAGAAAGGTCATATCGAGAAGAAATGAATGCTATATAATAATAAACTGCCACAGCCGTCGGCACAATTAGGTAAAACATATAGATCGAGGCATCGAACATGCTGCGTCTGGTTGAGCGCGTATCCGTTTACAAACATGAAAAGAAATTGCACAGTAAATAAAAAAGTGAATGCTGTAAATGATACGTAACAATATCTTTTGGCTTAAAACTTTCGATCTCTGCTGGAGACGTTTCACATGGAGGGAGCTCGATCTAAAATAGTGCAAACGATGTATATGTTTGGTTTGCAAACGGGATGGGTTCACCTGAGGCAGCGGTTCTCAACCTTTTACTTGTGACGCCCCCCTGACGAACAAAGGTACGTCCGCGCGCCCCCCATAGCCAGCAATGTAAACTAATTTCACTAATACCGGTATAAGAAACTTAAAAAATGACCACCTTCGCGCCCCCCTTGTAAGCACGTCGCGACCCCCCAGGGGGGCGCGCCCCACAGGTTGAGAACCGCTGACCTAAGGCTTTTTGTAAAACCTAATATATGTTGCTCCAGCTGTGATTTGTCTTGCATTGTTTCATTATACGAATAAAATCATTAATGTGATGTTATTACAAGAAATAAGACGCCACATAGAAAACCCGCTGCAGTGGAACCACAGCAGCAGAATTGCTGTTTTCGCGTCTGACTGATCATGTCTGCATTTGCGCTGTCTCACTGGAGCTATTCCAACTCCCTGTTCCAACCCCAACAATCTGCTTAACACGTCATGTTTCCAAAAATCCAAAAGCTTGATTCCCGCATTTTTGTCTTGTGAAAGCAGCTGAAAATTACAATGTCTCGCTGCCATCTCTCGTCCTCTTGTTTGGTTACTCTACTCCAAGTAAGGGCAAGTCACTCTCGTTCACATAAAAGCTCATAGATGGCGTCTGATACCCAAGCGAGGCTTTGATGTCGTCATGCTGGAAGACATATCGAAGTGTTTCTTCAGAAATCTGTTTTAAACTTAACGTTACTGCAAGCATGTGATTGTCTCAAGCATTAAATAAAAAAGTTTTTTAAGCGATGGAAGGAATCCACATTTCTCTTCCAGTAGCGGTATGTAGGGATATTTTACTGAGTCAACAGCAGAATTTGTATTACGAAGCCTCGATTTCGACTGGTGCGGGAAATGGCGGCAAGAAAACGAAGGGGTCTATCTCCGCGCGCCTAGTTACAGGTCCCAACGGAGACAAGTTAATTGACATTGTTGTTCAGTTTCCTGCTCGGAGTAAATCACTGAATATTGTTAAGGGAAAATTATATTGTCAAGTTAAAGAAGATAGAGTAGAACAAAATACTGCTTCGGTTTTGGATTCAGCAGTGCACCTACAATGCCAGTCAGAGGTTGCAGACGAGACACCATCATGTAACAACAATGCAACAAAAGCTCCAGAAAACATTTCGCCACCAAAAGAGAGGAAGAAAAAAGTATCTGAATCGGCTGCTCTCACGCATGTACACGAAGGAAGACCTTCAAGGCACAGAGAAAAGCCAACAAAATTTAAAGACTATGATACAGAACTTGATTTTATTCGGAGAGAGACACCTCGACAAACATTACTTAGTGACGTCGAGAAAGAAATTGAAGCGGAAGAAACAAATGCACCAAAATCTGAAGGAGAACTTTCAAAAACAGACTGTAAAATAACGTCTGATGAAGCGAATAAAAGAGATAAAAAAAGATTTTATGTTCGTTCTAGAACTTTTGGAAATCAAAAGAGAAGGACATACGACAAACTTATCAAACATTTGACTCAAGCAACGGAGCAGGAAGGTTCTGAGATTCAGTCTGTGCTGTTTAGCTTAAAATCATCAGTTTACAAAGATCAGAAAGTCAATAAAGGCCTCTTGATATCAGAACAAAGACCAAAAGATACTAGCAATGGTCATTGCGTTTTAAATAGTATAAAGTTAGATAGACCATTTCAGATAACTGGGCATGAGTCCAATCAAAATGGAGAACCCACAGAAGAGACTGTCTCAAAACAAACTGCACTTCCGTCATTAAACTCTGGGCTGATAACCAAGAAGTGGAGAAAAACATTTCCTCCACAGCTGAAGTCTTTCCCAAGAAAATTTCCAAGTAGTTTACGTTCATCAGCAACATCATGTCTATTACAGGAGCCATTGGGCACAGAACAAGCAGCCTCACAAAAGTCACAGCCAGTAGACCAAGCTTTAAACAAATACAGAATTATTAGTCCATCCATGGCCATCTTTGAAGATGCACATAAACTTCACAATAATGATAGTGATCCAGACTATGACCCGGAAAACTTTGGCGATGATTTGGATGTTGAAAAGAAGAAAGCTAAAAGGTGAGTTCAAGGTTCATGTAAAAGGGATAATGCTTCCCATGAAGGTAATGTTTTAATCCACATAATTTAAGAATATTTCAAACTAAAGAAGGAAAGGTGTTTAACTTTATTTGACTGGAGAGTTCTGTCCCTTCGCCGAGCAGGCTGGGTGGGGGGATCGCCTCTCCTTGATGTTTATGTTTTGTTGTCATGCTTGTTGAACCTTCATGTTTACATGTGCTTCTTCTGCATTTTCTTCCTCTTCTTGTTGGCAACAGGATGCTATATATAATGTTATTTTAAAGTGCGAACTGTTTTGATTTATTAGCTGGATTCCATTCTGCCTGCTTCACTGGCTTTGGCAGCGACCTTAAGCTGCACTGAATAAACTGAAGTGATGATCAGCCTTTCGCAGTTTCATATGATAATATTTCTCCATATTCTCAAGATTACTCAATATATCATCCCAGTATTCTCCTGATGTCACTTACCTAATTCCCTGGAGTCTTTGCCGTTAAATGTACAGTCATCGCCCTTTACTGCCAGAACGCAGCTAGTCTTCGCATTGTTCTTCCATTCTACATCTTTGTTACTATTTTCTGATCTTGTTCTACATCTTTGTTACTATTTTGTGATCTTATTCTACATCTTTGTTACTTTTTGTTAACTTGTTCTGCATCTTTGATACTATTTTGTGATCTTGTTCAGCGCAGTAAGGTCGCCTGTGGCTGAGATATCGCACTTTATAAATTCTCACTTATTATTATTAATAACCTTTCCTATAATGTTAGTCTTTTTTTACACCCTTCCTTTTTGCAATGTCATGTTACTCTGAGTTCTTGTTATTTGGTTCCTCTTAATTGTGCTTTCTGTATTTTATTCATTTAGTAGGTGGTTTATTCTGTTATAGCTCATATGTTATTTGTTTTCCTGTCCCACGCATGCTGTCCATGTTTCATCTTGTTCTTAAGCGCTAAGAGCATACTCCTTAGGAGCGTGAGTATGCGCTTTATGAATTTAAAATTTATTAGTATTATATTCTGTATGTTTCAGAAAAAAGTACCTGGTTCACTCCAGGAAGAGAAAAGTGTTGCAGGAAGCTGTTACATCTTCTGAGGCAGACAGTGATAGGCTCCTTGACAAATTTCAGGTGCTTCATGCATCAACTGTCAAACAGGGTGACCAGTTCTTTATTCCACAGAACACATCTGTTAGAGAGGGCAAGGTTTGTTTCGGATGTCTGTTTGATTCCCAAAAATTTCAGAGCTTATCAGGTGTCAGATTATTTGCATTTTCAGATATCCTGTACACATTTTCTTTATGTCATTGGACTTTGTCTTACTGGTTTATAAATATTTCCGTGCAATTTGAAACACTGTAGATATAGTGGAAGAGTTTGGCATTTCATGTAATATTTTGTGAATTTACATCTGTCTAATAAGGATGAAAAAACAGAAAATGTGACTAGTGATATACTGAATTTATGGAGCATTTAGGCTTTAAACAAACTGATTTATAACTAGGACTCAAATTTGATTTGGAGGGATAGGAGGGGCAGCAGTGGACGGTGCATTTGGCTTGTGCCATTGTAGAAATGCAGGAAGGCTATCAAAATGAGTGTGATGTTTGTGTTGTGTAAATCATGTGGTCTTTCCTGTCCAGTGGGGGTGCTTTATTGTTTATATGTATATTTCCTCTAGAATTTATTTTGGATAAAAGTGCAACAAGACCATTTATTCTTGCTGTTAGGTGAAGTGTTCCAAAGTATTCACGTTGTAGCTGAACATTAGTTTCTGGTATGATTGCATTTTAAAGCTTAGGTTTCAGAGTTCGGGTTAAGGTGCAAGGTTAGGATTGAAAAAGTTTTCATAAATTTGTTTAATAGAAAAATAGAGTAGAGTTATGTTACTTTGCCCGACAAGATAAGCTGTCCCGTATTTTGTTTTTGCATCATTGATGTGTTTTGACTTAAATATTAGTGATGGATCTTCATTTTTGTATTTGACCTTAGCTGCATTTTTCTGCTCTTTTCTCTTTTTTCTTTTTTTTTTTTTAAATTGGGGATGATATTTTATCTGTTCTTCCCCAACAGTGCGATCTATTTTCCTCTTCTCTCTTCACTGGTTTCAGTTGCTCATAATAGTAAATTAAGTGAATTAACTGATTGCCTTCTGTTGTTGGCTAGATACAATCGGTCAACATTC
Organism: Pomacea canaliculata; assembly: GCF_003073045.1. Taxonomy (NCBI): domain Eukaryota; kingdom Metazoa; phylum Mollusca; class Gastropoda; order Architaenioglossa; family Ampullariidae; genus Pomacea; species Pomacea canaliculata. The sequence goes on from NC_037603.1 coordinate 10,733,471, forward strand.
TCTTTATCTTACTTGGTTTCTGGAGATTACCCTTGACTGACATGTCATGGCTGAAGTCATAGAGATGCTTTTTGCTTGACATCATTGTCTGTGATTGCTGTGAATTACTGTGGTGTGTACTGCTCCATGAGCTGGCCTGTTGGCTGGGATATTGTGCTGTAGTAGGGGCCATTATTATTAAAGTATGAAAAAAATGGTTAGGAAAGACCATGTGGTAAAATTGTATGACAAAATTCCATTGGGTAATGATGTGGTTTTGTAAAGTTACATGACTAAATTGAATTGAATTAAGGAGTGGTGCAGCAGATTGGTTGAATAAAACATAGCCTGCCGGCCTCTCTAAATCAGATTTGATGTACTTTCAGCTTTTAATTTTGTATTTCTTTTTCTTAGCCTGGTAATATGAAGCCCAGAGAGCCTGAGATTCCCACTATACAAGCCTTGTTATTATTGTTAAGGTTTACAATATAAAATGATTTCCAGATTTATGTGTCAACAGTGGCGCTCAAATTTATGCTATAGTAAATCTCTGATGATGTTGTTATAATGGGATGATGCGAATCAACCTATAAAAGAACATTCAAGCTATGTGATAAATACATTGGATACCATTAATATTACCTACAGTTTTGCATCTGTGAAAGGTGTTACTGTATGTCATTTTTTTAATTATTATTATTTGTAAGGAATTCTGTGTATGTGAATTTGTTTTTCATGACAGTGTTCTCATGTGTTCTTATGCATGGTCTGTTTTGTTTTTGGTTTTTTTGTATGTGTGTCTTTACAGGATAATTTTGACAATTTTATTTTTTCACATAGATGAACACCATGCTGGTTGGGCCATTCTGTTTGGTTGGAAGTGGTGAGGAGTCCAGAATAGAAATAGTTCCTGAACACGAAAGAGCTGCTACACTAAATGTTTTGTATGGAGACTTGCATCTGCCAAATGCAACAGTTTGGGGTCTTGAAGGTAGGATCATCCTGGAAAATACTTTCACGAGCCAGTAATAATCTATACATAAGTTATCGAGGCCAAAAGCAATGAAATTTTGATTAGACAGCTCTGTCTTAGTGAGCTGACTGAATAATTAAGTCTTATGAGATGACAATGGATACAGTCTAACAGATCATGTTTTAAAACTTTTACTTAAAATACTTAAGCATAATATGCTTATTATGAGTGTATATAGAACTGTATTTCTACTAGCTACTAACTAATTAATTGTATAAATGCAATTGAGGATTGATGTTATTAAAATTTTTATTACATCTTAGAGAATCTGAATCTGTGTTGACTTGTTTTCCAAAATCCAGAGATTACATCTATCATGTTAAGAGATCACTTTCATATTCTGGTGTAATAATGGCTGTGGATGTGTGGGCAGTCCTGACTGACTGGGTATAGTCTATGCATGCATGGAGTTTAAGCTCAAATTAGTGTCTGATAGTGAACTGCAGAATAATTAAACACCTAAATCCCATGCAAATGCAATCTATGCCCAATTGGTCAGAAATGCTTAGACATCTGTGATCACTACACAGGCATCCGTCTTTTCATATTTCTATAACTGTCTGAGGTTCCAAAATGTCTGGACTAAGTATAATTTTAAAAGATTTCTTGCCAAATCCCAAATTAAGATAAGAATTACATGACAGCATATGTTTCTTTGAAATCACAGGAACCGGAACAAAAGTTATCATGCATACGCTGAGTACAGCCGCACTTTCAGCTACTCTTGACCATGATTATATAAACAGCAGACATAATGCATCTGATATTCCAAAAGTACCAAGAACATTTTTAAAACCTATTCGCATGGCTCAACATATCTCAGCCAGGTGAGAAGTTTACAAAAATATTGAGTTTATTTTTAAAATAATTATTTGCTGTTTAGTTGATAAGGCTAACTATAAATAAAATACAAAGCCAGAAAATACACAGAATATTTTAGGGATTTGTCTGATAAAAACCATGTTAATCTAGATGTGGTTAAAAGGACTTCAGTGTTGGAATCACCTTTTAAAGCTTGCTAGTCGATGATTACCATTTTGTGTAATCAGGGTGGAGAAGGTTGAAGAAGGTGAAGGAAAAAGTCTGGTCACTATCAGTGGTCATAACAACAAAGCAAAATCAGATGCTGGCATTTTCACATTCACTCCAAGAATAAATGCTGTGAGTTGATCTTTGCTTTTGCTCCCTGTATATAAAAAGGAAGCGATGATTGACACCTACCTGCTTGATCAAGTTATGGTGTTCTTGCCATAAGCCTGTCAAAATCATGTCTGATTAACAGCAGAAGCGCAATGTAGGCAAACTATCTTTTTACAGAATTAAGTAGTTGCTAAGGTGCATTGTATTATTTTTAGACTGGGGCTTAGCATAGAGAATAGAATGCTTTCATTTGGTCTAATTTGTCTTCAAGGAAGGCATTCCTATTGCTGACTCTCTGGAGGATGTCATGACAGACACCATCAGAAGAGTGGAGAGGGACAGGGAGAGCTACCAAAAAGGTAGTAAAACTATGCAGAAAGAATAAGATCATATCCATTGTATTTGCGGTTTCACACAGCTAATGGGGAACACACAATTAATAGTGAAGTGGAATTTCAAGATGCTGACATTTGTATTAAGATTTATGCTTTAAAATATATAAACAAAACTGATAAAAAAAAATTCAACAAATTTCTTACTAGCTTACAGTGTTTAACATATAGACAGAAGGCTAATAGGTACTCATCAGATTTGTTGGAAAAAAATCATTGGCAAGATGTATCATGTGACTCCAGTTTTGTTTTGTGCTTTGCATAAAGCTGCAGTATGCTTTTTGGCATAAGGCATCAGCATCAGCTTTAAGTGGTGGTTTGTTTTAATTTTTTTGTGTAATTTGTTTTCTTTTAATAAGATAGAAACTATTGAAGTTGGTTTCTACTCTCTTTATGCTTGGTTGTGTTATTCTCAAATTACCGCAATTAAACTGTTTTCAGCTCTAGAAGCCGAGCCCACAGAACCAGAGGTTGTGGGAGTAAATGACATGCCAGTAGCAGGTGAAGTTGTTTTGAAAGTATGGGGACAAGTTCCTAATAACAAGCGTGGCATTAGGAGAAACTGGATTCGAGGTCGACCAAGAAAACATCTTCCTCTTGCAGCCATTTTACAGCAAGGAGTGACCAAAACTGATGTTGATGGTACTGGTATAGATAAAAAGAACATCACTGTAACATTGCAAGATGCCGGCAGCAATGTTGTTGTCACCATGCAGGGAGAAGTCTCTTTGCCTAGCACTGAGAATCTTGGAAAGGGAAGTCTGTGTGTTTCCAGTGGCCTTAAACAAGAAGAGAATGTTGCTCAGGGCATCATAGGTGCAAACTTTAAACCAGGAGAAATAATTGTCATTGGAAATGATGAAGGAAAAAACACTTTGTTCACAGATTCAGAAGTTAAGCTAGACATCACAAGTAATGTAAATGTTTCACCAAAAAGTGATGAAAGATTGTTGTCATCACACGCTAAAATACTTAAGATGTGCAACTACTGCCTGAGACTTTTTCCTGGCCCAGTCTTGTTGTACAGACATGTCAAGAACGATCATAGCATGTACTTCAAGGATGCTGGGTATCAGCAGTACCTAGAAGACCTACGTCTAGACAAGCTTTTTGTGTGTCCATTTTGTCCAGGAAGGCACAGTCTTTCAAATGAATACAGGTTTCGAGCACATTTGACACAAGTGCACAAAGTGGAGATACAGGAACAAAGCAATGGATGGAAATCACCTGCACTGTCATCGCTGGAATGCGAAATCTGTCATGTAAATATTGGGATTTTTCAAAGGTTTTCAGCTCAGGTGATTTGATGTGGGCATGGGTAGAAAATTATTACTTTGGTAGCGTTGTTTTTTTTCTTAAAAAATACAAAAGCCATGAGGCAGTGGCAGTATAAAGTCTAAGATGAAAAGTGTAAGATGTATTCTCTGCAACAAAGAATTCCAGTGCACACATACAGGATTACAGAGAATACATCTTGTAAAAGCTCCTTCACACACAGTTTTAGCCACAGCCTTCCAGCTTTTGTACTGAAATATACTTTGGGATGGTCTACCAGACACTGTTGTGAAGATGGGTTGGTCGTGGTGATGTATATGAGGTTGTGTTGAGTCTTTTTGTGTGCCACCTTCTAAAATAGTGTTCACAAGTAAGTTTTTATAGGTACAATTATATTTTTAAATAAATTTTCTTTTATTAGAATTGTGATATAATAGTGAAGACATCAGAGACATCAGCTGTATTATGGACTAGTCTCTGTGCTGAAGGGGAAACAGAAAGTATATAGCCTGATGGTTAGTGGATGTAAAAGCATAAAGTCACTGGTTTTAGGCTTGCTTCAGACCCCTCACCAATACAGTTACAACCAATAAGCTTTGCAAGACATTTACCTTTAATTTTTGAGAATAACATGATTGTTGTAGGCCAGATTCTTCTAATGAATACTTTGCAGTGAAGCAAAATTCTCTGGTGCAGCCCTATGCTCCTTGTGGAGTAACAAGGAATAAACACAATATTTTCTGTTACACAATATAAGTTTAACTGGAAAGTGATTTATTTTGGAATTTTCTGGACAAAAAATCCTTACTGGTTTACAAAACTTTGCTTGTGCTTTTTCCTTGTCACAGGTCTATTTCCAGAGCTGGGGTGAACTTGAAGTTCATGCTACCTGTGTGCATGATTCTCATCTTTTATCGTGTCCTCACTGTCCAGATGCTTTTATTCTTGAAAATACACTCTGTCAACATTTGAAGATGCATAATAATAAAAAAGCTCACATTACTGCAGAGGAAGAGGTGAGAATAACCCTAGATGGAAGGTTTTTAATCGGTATGCAGTAGCACTTGGGGTTTTTGATAATATTTATTTATGCTTTTGCTAGTCTTGTATAAATATTGTTCTTATGCAAAAGCATGGTGACAAAAGCTCTACAGAAGAAATATTCTAAAGGCAGCCATACTTGTTTGTGCAAATAGTTTATAAAACCAATTATAAAATAGGAATTTGTTTTATACAGCAGGGGAAGAGGAGAGGTGCGAAGAACTGCAGGTTTTCTGGCACATCAAGGGGGGCAATAAATCGACCTAAACGTCTGAAGCGTGGTATGGCTAATGGTAGTATCGACAGGACACAGCAGTCGTGTTTGCAGTGTGGAAAGCTGTTCAAGACTGCCGGATCCCTTGCCAGGCATGTTGAAACAAGACATAGCAGCATAGAAGATGGTAAGTGTTTGGGAATGAAAGTGTGTGCATGCAGGATCAGAAATACTTTTTTTATGTTTTGTAAACAAAATTATTTTTAACTTTGCAAACTATTTCTTTCTTATTTGGTCTTTTTGGTAAGTCACAGAACCTTGATGTTGGTAACATTAACAGTTTTATAATAAATTTCATAGATTAGAACCAAATGTGTGGTTCTGATTTTTTTTAAAGAGTTTTTACTCTTGTGATCATTTTATGGCAGTTATAGGTCCCCCGGGTAAAATTAAAAAAAAAAAAAAGCAGTATGCGATGCTTTGGCTTAGCCACCAGAATCTGTAGCTGAGGACCAGAGATATGAAGCTTTTTGTGACTTTATACCCATTGTCTGTTGTTATAGTTTATGTTCTTGGGAACAAAAGCTTCGACCCTTAGGTCTTTTGCCACCCTTTGTTGACTATATCTAGCCTTTATCACAGCCCCTTGTTTTAAAAAAGAATGTATTTTGGGGCATTATTCAGATTTCTTTCTAGTTACTGTGACAATAAGAAAAATTGTCATAAGCAAGCTCTCATTGAAAAGTTTTTTGGGTTTTTTAAAAATTTCAGGAGAAACCCAGATGTCAGCAAAGAAGCAATTCCAGTGTGCGTGTTGCCTAGAACAGTTCACATCTTTGTGGGAGGTACAAGAGCACCAACAGCATGTCCATACAAGTGCTACCCTTGTTCATTGTTTATTCTGTGGAGCAGGATGCACTTCAGTTTCTTCAATGTATAAACATATCAGTGAGTGCCATTTGCTAACAGAGATGCTGACTTGCCCAGTATGTCAAGATCAGTTGCTGTCTCAGAAGGCTTTAACACAGCATATCTATTCTATTCACCGACTTGAGTTTGGGGGAAGTTTAGAGTTTGCCGTCAAACAAAGTCTTGATGAAGTGTCAGATGGAGAAAGAACTGATGATTGCATGCAAAATTTTCAGTGCCCATACTGTACAGATATTTTCACTCAAACATCACTTGTTGCTCACATTGTGGAGGACCATCGTGAACAGTTTCCACATACTTGTCCTCATTGTGAACAGACTTTTCTGACTAAAGAAGTGCTCCAGCACCACAAGGAATTTGCTCATGATTACAACTCACCTTTTCAATCATTGCTGTCTCCTCAGTCTCCTAAGAAACAGACTATGGCTGTCACACTTATTAAAAACCAGGTGACAGGTCAGCAAGATGTTACGGATATTTTAAAAAGTTGTCACTCAGCCTCAAACACCAAGCCAGGCATTCCAGAAAACTTTGTGTATTCTGTTGGTAAGCAAGATATTCAGGCTTTGTTGACAGGTGAGACTGGATGCAACATGCAGCAGATAACAATATATCCTGAAACTGCCTATCAACTAAGCAGTCATTTCAGCAACTCTAATACAGAGCAAAACTGTGATGTGGAATATCTAGAAATTGTGACAGATGACAGCATCGCCATTGCCACAGATGTCATCACAGGAGAGGGGGAATCGGCAGTTGAAGATATTGTTTATGGAATGCAGCTGAGCACAGATATAACAGATGAATCTGTATGAACATCGTTGTCTTCATACTGGAAGCGGCAGGATCATGGTAAATAGGGGTGATGACCATGCTACCACAGGATGTATGGAGGAAACATTTTCTGTGCATACTGAAGGAAACTTTGCCATGATTTGTTAATAAGAGGCAGTAATGAAGAAAAGAGCAGATGTCTTTAGAAGGACGGTGAGAAATGCAGTTTTCACCTACTTCTTCAGAAAGTAAAAACAAGCTTATGTCTACTGCCATGCAGGTATATTTTATTGCATTACTACATTGATCAGTTCATTGAAACGTGTAAAAATTTCTATTCCAGATGACTGTAATTATATTTTGCAGTAATATAGTTGGATTATTAGTGTACATAAAGCTAAAGGAAAATGGAAGCAGACAGCTTATGTAATGTCGACTTTGCAGTTATCCCATGTATTGGTAACGTTGCATGTATCTATTGAGAGTGAAAAAGATTACTTGGTTTATTTCTTGTTTATTCACAACAAGTAGAGGCTCAGGTAATTTGATTGGTAGATGACATTGTCAATACTTGGTTGCATGAGAATTTATCACTATCATTTCATAATTTGCATCGGTAAGTTGTATTTTACTTATTTGTGTATATTTTCATGTGAATTTAAATGTCTAGGATCGGCTGCCACAGAATGTCACAGTGTGGCTGATCACTAGTTCAGAAACTTCAGGCAGATCAGTCTGTTTTAACAATCATTTCAAACACTCTTTCAGCATGTGCTTTCTACACTTGTTACACCCATTTTGAAGAATGATTTTTTTTTAAAAGATTTTAATGTTTTTCCACACTCACACTGAGGTTGTGAACTGGCTTTGGGTGTTTGTTCTTTGAAAGCAGCTGGCAGCTCTCCACTTACTCTGTCCTTTTTCTTGTTATAAGTGAATGTTGCAAAGGTTTGCCACCAGTCTCTAAGTAGCACACACAGGGTCAGAAAAGAGCGCAGAAGAATGAGATAATGAAGTTGAAAAAAATGCAGCGACAACAAAATAAGGACAAGGTCGACAAGAGGATCATATGAAAATAAGGGAATATGAAAAATAAGATGAAGATAAAGAGCTTGTGGAGAAAACAAAAAAAAAAAAAAGTCTGTCACTAGTTGGTTTCCTAATGAAACAACCCCCCCACCTCCAAGACCCACCTATAGCTATGATCTGATGCAGCTCTATTGAGTTCTCCTTTCCAAAATTCAGCCAACAAAAACGATGTGGATGCCAGCATTCACATCCCTAAATCAACAAACATGGTACTTTAATACAGCCCCACTCTTAGACTAGCAGATAAAGCTTTAACTCTAGCACAGAGCAAAGAAAGACTCAAACACACATATATGCACAGCCTCTACGTGTAAGAAAAAATGGCAAAATCGCCAAGAAATTGGGCACTCGTCCACACAACTTGTGAAGTATCCGGTGGTCACCTGCTCACAACAAACAGTACCAGAAGCCCATTCACGTCTCAACACAGACCCTGGTGGTCATCAGCCGGCTACTGAACCCACTTCCCTGCACCAGCCCCACAGATTTCCACTAGCTCCTGGTGGTCACTACTGGCTACTGTGTCCACAAACAGTACTAGCCTTCCAGTACACTCCTAACTTGTGTGGTCACTCCTGGCTGCTGTGCAAACACGCGGCACCTTGCCCAGGCAGTCTCTTACTGCTTTCAAAACAACCCACTCCTCTCAGTGTCTTAGGAAGAATACCTCGAGGGATGCTATGCTCTGGGGTTCACTTCATTGTGACAGTAACTCTACGGTTGTCACGCCACCGCGTAGTGGCTTGCTAACACTCTCTCGAGCACACCAGCGGGTCAGACAATTGTGCGTTCTTTCTTTCCAATAAAAGCATGATTCACCTGTACGAGTCTGCCCGTGTTTACTGATCAAAACCCCAAAAAATAAATCCTAACTATGAAAAAAAACGGTCACTAACACAATAGTTTTTTCCTTTCGATTAGCAAATCTATGAAGTGCACTGAACTCCTCACACATTATAAACTCACTGTCTTGGCAATGGCTCTTCTAATGCAATCCACAAAAATAAAAAATTCACAAAAATCCACTGTAGCTTTTACTCACTTTTAAAACTCATTGTCCCAGCAGTGGCTTTTTCCTTCATACTAACACATTCAATCTCTTATTAGTGAGGCACATTGTCTTGGCAAAGGCTCCCTAATCTCAGTGATGCATCTTCCTCTTCCCGTCTCTTCTTCATCTTACCTCTCTCCTCACTTCGTTCTCCTTTTCTTGTTTTCTTTTTTTCTCTTTAACGCCCTCCTCCCTTTCGTCACCTCCCTTTTACGTCAACTTACGTCATTTATGAAGCTCCTTGAGCTGTCTACAGGCCAGGATAAGGCGCTGGCGCTTGCGGAGTTTAGAGTCACACAGACCACTCGACCATTTAGGAAACGTCTATCATTCACACCCTTTCATCCACACGCATGCTCAGTCCTAGCACTCTGACTAGGTCCCTGACAACGGTGATGTTACACACTGCACACAATCGTTCACACATTCTTTCTACACAACACAATTTCCTTGAGGCTGTCTAAGACACCAATATAATTGCTAAATGTATAAAATCATAAGAAACCTAAGATAAAATTAACCAAACAAATATTAGTACATATACACGTATTCTGCACAAAGCCCCAGGGGTCACTGCTGCCTTAGAGAAAGCCCAAGGCAAAGGTATAGCGGCAAGAGATCCCCCTAGCTAGAGTATGAATACGAGTAATATAGATACACAAAGACAAAAGAGATAAATACTGTTCCAATACTTGGTAGTCCGCAGCATGGAATGAAACAGTATCCACCAGACAGATCCCACAGTAGCCCGGGGATGTGTAACACTGAAGAACTTCACAGTCGCTTTGGTCTTACAAAGTAACAGCAAAAAAAAAAAATCCACACATTTGACGAAAAACCTCAGTAATAAGAATATTAAAAATCCACACCTCAACGAGGATATTAAAATCCACACGGCAGTAAGGATATTAAAATCCACATAGCAATATCTTAATATCTCCGAAATTCCGTCACCTCAAGCTCAATACCAACATGCAGTCCTTTTGCCTTCACATTTCCACATTCTAATTACTGCCTTTTGACCTCACTGGCCACCCTGCTATGTTTTTTTTCTTCCCTCAATATGAACATTTTGTCTGATCATTGGGAGAATTTGACGATCGTTCGTCGTGGGTTGGATGTGCGTACAGCGGTCTCTGTACGCCTTCGCTATACAGTCCTTTCGCCTTCACATTTCCACATTCTGATTACTGCCTGTCGCAAACCTCAGTAATAAGAATATTAAAAATCCACACCTCAACGAGGATATTAAAATCCACGTCAGTAAGGATATTAAAATCCACATAGCAATATCTTAATATCTCCGATATTCCGTCGCCTCAAGCTCAATACCAACATGCAGTCCTTTTGCCTTCACATTTCCACATTCTAATTACTGCCTTTTGACCTCACTGGCCACCCAGCTATGTTTTTTTTCTTCCCTCAATATGAACATTTTTTCTGATCATTGGGAGAATTTGACGATCGTTCGTCGTGGGTTGGATGTGCGTACAGCGGTCTCTGTATGCCACTGCGCTATACAGTCCTTTTGCCTTCACATTTCCACATTCTAATTACTGCCTTTTGACCTCACTGGCCACCCTGCTATGTTTTTTTCCTTCCCTCAATATGAACATTTTGTCTGATCATTGAGAGAATTTGACGATCGTTCGTCGTGGGTTAGATGTTTCTGCAGCTGTCTCTGTACGCCTTCGCTATACAGTCCTTTCGCCTTCACATTTCCACATTCTGATTACTGCCTGTCGCAAACCTGGGGCAGGGTCCGTAGATTTGGTAGGGGGTACGATTTCTATCACCGGTCCAACACACCGTCTATACCCCCACCAAATCCACGTCGACACTTACCGCGTGCTACCAGACTAAATTGCTTATTAATTACCCACTTTAATCAGCTCGAGCCCCCAAGCACACATAACCCCAATGCAAACACGAGGCAATTTAGTGTATTAAAAGAACGTTAATTATTATTTCCAGAAGTTCATATAAACCAGAAAATGTTACAGTTACAAAGTATGAACAATTGGTCGTTGTCTAGACCGTCCCGTTTACCTAATTATTTCCCCTACTTCTAATGTGTCCAGATAACCAGAGAGCTAGGTCTAACCTTATCTGTCATACATCTGCACACACACTCTCCCCGTACAATCCTCATGCATACACCACTTAGCTGTGTTAAATGTCTTGGTTGCTTGACATCTTAGTCCTTGCCGGACATACACACACAGTTGTCACTGGGTATGCGTTGACTATTATCGTTGGGAGAGCTTTCTTGCCGTGTTGCAGAAGAAATAATGTCTGAAGACTTCGGTCGACTGCTGTTAGGTACACGACGAGAAAGTTGCAAAGAAGTTTGGGATGATTCCGCACCTGAATCGTCCCCGTTCACCCTGTGCACCTTGAACGGATGCCAGTAGACCTGGTACTCCTCACTTGAACTCCAGTGTCGACGTGGTATCCACAGCAATGCAACTTGTCCGTTGGGTTGGTTGGAAGGACGTAGGTTGCTTACCTGTACGTCTGCAGGTACGGAGCTGAAGATCGGGACGATTCCTTACATGAATCGTCCCCGTGCACCCTGTGCACATTGAAACAGACACTTGTAGGCCTGATGTTCCTCTCCTGAATGTCAGCACCGGTATGGTGTCCACAGCAACTTGTCCGTTGTGTTGTTTGGAACGACAAAGTTGCTCTCTTAATAAGCGCAAATGCTTCTGCGCGGCTTAGTCGCTCTCTCGGTTGGATTCCTACTCCCTCAAGACGGTCCGCCGTCCGAGGTCAATGGAAGAATGCAGGGAAGCGAAGACGAATGCATGAATTATTCTCGTGTCCTCTCCCTCCGAAAGTCCCTAGCAAAAAGCACTTCTTTCCATCCAGAAGCGCTGAGTTTGCATCTAGAAGTTTCTTGTGGAAAACGCTGAGCTGGCATCTAGATCTTTCTGTCCAGTCCATTCCGTTGGCCAGTCATGCCACCTGACACACCACAACCAATCACGCCTCACAGCCACCACGAGCCTAAGCTCCCACCCACACCCGTGTAAATGACGCAATTTCTAGAGAGAGGAATTACGTCATATCTAGAGTAAAATAGATGTGCAAACCCACACTACAGCCCTATCCCCACTCTTTCACGACACTGCCTAGTGATCTCACTGGCCACCCTGCTATGTATTTTCCTTCCCTCAATATGAACATTTTGTGTGATCATTGAGAGAATTTGACGATCGTTCGTCGTGGAATGGATGTGCGTACAGCGGTCTCTGTACGCCACTGCGCTATACAATGTGCACAGATAATGTCTGTTAGCAACCTTGATTTCTGCAGAACACAGCTCTATAAAATATCCAGGGTATGATGTGCACATGCTGAGAATGACTAGTCTGTGGACTCAGGAATCCCAAAGAATTTTAGATTGTCTCATTGAGATGTCATTTCCAGTTGATCCAACTTGTTATTCAACTGTTTCTCTGATTTATCCAATTTGTCCTTTAAGACAGACACAGATGTCTTGATATCCATATGTAACCAAGTGGTGGGGTTTTTGCTAACGACGTATAACCGTCCATCATTCAATATAAAAGCAGGTCTTGTCAACAAGTGCAACCCCTTTAATGTGCGACTAGAACAATCGCCACGGCTGCGCCACAAGTCGATCTCCTTCCCCGATCCGCTGTCGTCTGCGCTCTTCCTTTTTCCTAACGTCCTCCGTTTGTCGTCACCTTTTTGTCGTCACCCTTATTTTGATGTCATAATTTATGACGTCATACCTCCAGCCCATCACACATACGCACTTCGTGTATATCTCCTTCAAGTTGTAAAGTTCGTATCCGTAATTTGTCTACATCTTTGCCTACTCTAGAGTAACTTTGATTTCCTCCACTTGTCTGGAGATTTATATTAAAATTCTCTTATAAATGCTGTTGCTGGTTTGTAAACATCTCTCTCAGAGTTTGATGTAAGTCAGTTTCATTTTGCGCAAAAGTTTCCATACTCACATTTGGACCTAGATTTGTTTCAATATCCCCAGAGCACAACAGCATGGGAGATCAAGCAGTCAATAATAACCCCCATTTGCACACATCATGAACACGTAGTCCTCGCCTTGCTGTGTGTGGTCACCAAAGCCTGTGCCTACTCAAATATAAAAGTCCAAAATGCCCATACTAAACGGCCGCAGATGAGCCTAAAATTTAGGCATTCAGCCGGCATACTCTTACACTGTCACAAATGAATTAAATAAAATTGGGTAGACTGTAGTTAAACAGATAACATTAGCCTAATATGGGCACTGAGAAAAAAAATGCGTGCATACCTTCACTCTATAGGAGTGGACTGTGATCAAGGGTTGTGAGTCATGACTCCCCTTTTTGCTAGTAAGTGGTGTGCATTCCAACCTTGGAGACGTGGATGGTGATTCCAGTCTTCACCTAAACACTAAACTAAACTTGCCAACAAGCTCACTTCATGTCACTGAGTTTTGAGTGGACCTGTGAAAACCATTTTGACTAGCGCATCAGACGTCAAGACACTGGGGCATAATCGATAACTTTATGCAAAATACAGTCAAGTTAATTAACATATGGTGGCTGGAGCAGCGCCCTCTGCAGTTGTGCTTTAAATGCAAGTATATCAACATTTCGTAATGAGCAAGTAGGTCTATAAAGTGGCACCGATAATGGGCATTTACTATCAGGTTTGATCAGTATGCAATAGTAGTCTGTCGCAAACCTGGGGCAGGGTCCGTAGATTTGGTAGGGGGTACGATTTCTATTACCGGTCCAACACACCGTCCATACCCCCACCAAATCCACGTCGACACTTACCGCGTGCTACCACACTAAATTGCTTATTAATTACCCACTTTAATCAGCTCGAGCCCCCAAGCACGCATACCCCAATGAAAACACGAGACAATTTAGTGTATTAAAAGAACGTTAATTTTTATTTCCAGAAGTTCATACAAACCAGAAAATGTTAAGTATGAACCCTTGATCGTTGTCTAGACCGTCCCGTTTACCTAATTATCTCCCCTACTTCTAATATGTCCAGATAACTGAGAGCCAGATGTAACCTTATCTGTCATACACACAATACTGCTCACACACTCTCCCCATACACTCCTCATTCGCACGCCACTTAGCTGTTCGAGACTTTGTGGTGTGGAGTTTAGTCCTTGCAGAACACATGCACAACTGTCACTTGCATTGCCCAATGGCGGATGTAGTATGGGTAATCTCTCGTCGCGCCGCTGAAGAAATATTGTCTTAAGACTTCGGTCTTCTGTTGACCGGCACGCGACGAGAGGAGTACGAGGAAGGCGCACCTCGAATGGTCGCCAGCAGGCCGACGATCTTGGTATGAACGCAGCACCGATACCGGTGGCCAGAACACTTGTCCGTTACTTGGTCGTCAGGTCGGACGAAGTAGTTCTTCCCAACACACAGGTACGACCGTGCGGCTATATCACCTTCTAGGTTGATGTCCTTTTCTCTCAGTAGTTCTTTCGTCTGAAGTTTGGCGAAGGACAATTGCAAACGAAGACTTGAGATATCAAGATCACTGTCTTCTCCCTAGAAGTTTAACGTAAAGCCCAGCTTGTCGTCCAGATCTTTCTTTTTCAGTCCAAACGCTCAGCCTGCATCTCTAGATCTTTCAGTCCAGTAACCGTCTTGTTGGCCAGTCATACCACCTGACACACCACAACCAATCACGCCTCACAGCCACCACGAGCTTAAGCTCCCACCCGCACCCGCGTAAATGACGTAACCCGAGTAAATGATGTAATTTCTAGGGAGAGAAATTACGTCATATCTAGAGTAAAATAGATGTGCAAACCCACACTACAGCCCTATCCCACTCTTTCATGACACTAAAATACAGTCAAGTTAATTAACATATGGTGGCTGGAGCAGCGCCCTCTGCAGTTGTGCTTTAAATGCAAGTATCAACATTCCGTAATGAGCAAGTAGGTCTATAAAGTGGCACCGATAATGGGCATTTACTATCAGGTTTGATCAGTATGCAATAGTAGTCAGATGAGAGATCTTGAGAAACATCAAATGACTGCACTAACTGGTCATCAGGTTGATGTATGACCCAATCTGAGATGTGATCTTTTTTATGAGTGGTCTGCGACATGGACTGGACGAGATGGAAAGTGTGCAGCATATTTGAGATTTTGACAGTGTCAGGATGAGACTTGTCGTCAAAGTGCACATTAACATCTCCAAGAAGTACTGTAGGTCTGTTGAGTGTATTGCAGTAATTCAACAGATCATGAAATTATAATTATAATATTAGAAAAAAAAATAACCAAAATGATTAACTGTACATGAAAATGTAAACAGTAAATCTTCTCCCTTTTCTATAGTAAAAGTCTGTGAATAAAGTTCACTTATAGCTAGTCTGCTTTTAAAGCCTCCACTGTGAGGTCCAAAACTCCACCAAAGAAACCCTATTAATACTGTCGTGAACTCTGGGGCAGAGCATGTGGAGATGGTGGAGGTTATGATTTCCGTCTGACGGCCTATCACACTCTCGATACCTCCCACCAAATCACGTCGACATTTACCGCATGCACCTATACTTAATTGCGTATTCACACTTCCAATTAGCTCGAGCCCCCTGCATGCATCACCCCAATAAACAACTCAAAGCAATTTAGTATAAAATAAAAAGAAGTTTAATCATCGAGAGGATTATATAAATTACAGAAAAATGATACACTCCAACAATATGAAAATATGGTCGTTATCTAGGTGTCCCGTTAATCTAATTGTTCTCCTACTAGTCCAGATATCTAATGAGTCACTATTCAACTAACCTTAATCTAATTACACACACAACACTACTTCACAAAACACACGCTCGCCACTTATCTCGTTACACCAAAAGTCATGTGCTTGTGGAGGCCTCCTCTGTTTGACATCCCAGAATCTGTTAAGGTCACTCTGTCGATTGCAGCGGCTTCTCTGTCTCTGTCGCAGAGACTCTGGTACTGGCTTGTTTGGTACAGCCTCACTCGTGGCGCTCTGGTCCTGCCAAGTCTACCCGGCTTCTTTCGCCCCTCTAGGTCGAAGCGTTAACTCAACTGCAGCACTTCTCAGGGCCGACGCTCATTCACCAGATTCAGCTTCTACTAGTTACACCAAACAGCTGCTGGTAATAGAGCCCTATGCACTCTGTTAAAGAGTGGGGCGCACTATACACTCTGTTAAAGAGTGGGTCAACGCATCTCTGAAGTCAATTGTTGAAGTCAACACACTTCTCAGGCAGGATTGCAGGGAAGAACTTGGTGTCGAGCTCAGACAACTTTACTTGATAAGAGCCACATGCGAAAGACCACGATACTTCTGTCAGCAAGGATATACTCTCAACCGTGTGGTCTCTCCTTCACATGATTGGTCAGTCATTCCTCAGATTCATTCAACCAGTTCACTATCGAGATATATCCAATCACCACTGAGCTAATACCTTAGAGATGGCTCTCTCGTGATTCGTCAATCATCCCACAGACACACATGGACTATTAGATTATCTAAGTACATGTATAACCAATCACTCTTTAGCTACTACATTATAGTAGTCTTAATTTGTCTTAATCCTGTCCACTTTACACCCCCTCCTAACTAGAACGCAGTACATAACCTTGGTGCCAACCAGTCTGGTCAATTCATTCCCTGTACTGTGTGTCAATAATGTTTCAACATTGTCCTACCTTATGGCGTAAACAAGGTATGTCTGTTTACTCAGTCAAGATGGCAGTGGCGACCTAATGTCTTGCCTTGTCTCGTGAGGGTACTTCAGGGTCTGTCGTGGCGTAAGCGGTCTATTGGCCCGCGGACATATACGCTTCAAGCGCTGATTGCTATCACGTATGCGATCCCCGGCTTTTTTTTATTCTAGGTCACTACCACCAGCGGCTAACAATTCCTACCTTTTGTCAGTCAGTTCGCTCGCGTGAGCGCTCGTCTCAGGGCTAGAACAGACGTGTAAACCCACACTACAGCCATATGCCTACTCTTTCGTGACAAATACACACAGTCTTTTCACAGTTGCCATCCTTGATATTTGGTTAGCTCCAGTGCATCAGCCAATGACAAACACAGGAAGATTAAAAACAATGCTAAAAAAGAAATTTACACTTGAAATCTAACAGTCATTTAAATCTGAACGTTACTATTATCTAATCAATAATACGATCCAGAAACATAAAAAGATTCAAAAATCCAAACCAAGGCAGGCCTACCTGAACAGGTTTTGCATGAATAATGTGCACTATTTATCAATCTGGTCAGGACTTAAAACGTCGCTGTAGAAAATGGTTGGGCTTTTCCTTTGTCCCAGTCAACAAAAATCAGTCCCTTTCACTCAATCTTAATCTTCCCCATTTATAGGAGTTGAGTCCCTCAGTGACAGGGTCACATCAAAGAAGAAGCTGCTGTCATGAGATGCTCACACCCACACTTGATCCCATGCAAAACACTTGCCATCTGCCTATGTTTTCCATTTTTATTCAAACAAAACAACAACAAAATTTGTGACAACCGCCTACCAATTCACCCTAAGGCTTGGTTAAACTTCTGTGGAGCAGACCTGGTCAGGTAGTCAGCTCCCACTTTATCTTTACCAGGAATAACCTGTACAATGTATGAAAAAGGTTGCAATAGAAGAGCTCATCTCATAAGCCTACAATTTTTGGTCTTTGCCTTTTGGAGATACTTCAGTGACTGATGATCAGTTTGTAGGATTAATTCTCATAATTGTTTTGTTTTACCCCTTTTCCATACAGCAGACGTGCCACATCAGAGCACCCTGTGACAGCTAGTGAGTACCTCAGATTTACTATGGCTATTGTTAGCAGTGTGTGGGCAGCAAATCACTTAAAGCTACAAAACCTACATCCACAACTAGCATATCAGATCCAGTAGTATGCATATCTTTGATGGTTTTTGAAGTGCAAGATTTGGTTAGTGTGGAGCAGTATTCGTGTAATCTTTCTGCCGCAAGCCCAAGTAAGGCAGATAGGCTACAGAGAGGAAATTGCAAAGAGGTACAATGACCAGCTTTGTGTCCAGGGCATGCACTTAATCATCAAAATCTGGGGCGGTAAGCCATTCCCAGTGCAATAAAACTTTATCAGCTGCAGGAAGGTGGAGGCTGGTGTACTAATCAATGGACAAGACACAAAACAAATATCCACAGCTTGCTGAAAATCCTGTCGCGCTGTCACCACCCTCTACAATAAGGATCGTATGAACCTGTCTCCGGAGATTGTCCTAACTGCTTTGACAACACCACAGTTACTTTTGAACTAGTTCATGGGGCTAATGAATGAATGAGACATGAATAGTTTTGTGCATGCAATTATGAATTTTAATTTTAATCGAGCTGCAACAGAATTGCCCTCTGGGACAAACAAAGTCTTATCGTATCGTAATTCTATTTTTTTATTCTTAAATTCTTTCTTTGTATGACTTGGCTTCCCACAAATGAAGCGTCATTTTTTTAGGTACTATTTTCTCTGTTGGCTTGTTTATATCTTCAGATATATATGTCAGTGTGAGATGGCACGCCTGGTGGATGTTTTCCAGACTTGCATTCATCAGCATAGCATTCAGCTACAACAGCTGTTTCTTTTATTGTCTTTGGAGACAGATTGCCATTTCCCATCCGACCTGAAACATTTGTTCAGGCAACACTAAATCAAGCAAGTCTTCTTCATATGTTGACTCTTTTTCAGATAAGCTCAGCCATCATTTTAAGTGGTGGATCATTGAGGAAAAGTTTCTCTGTCAAATGCCCTATCCCATTTCAAAGATGTAAATTCATGAAAGATATGAACTTAGTTTTGAAATGCACAGATGCTTACATTATTTGAACAGTCTGTCTACTTCATAAGAACACTGAAGTCTTGGACTGTTTGCACTACCATTTCGAAGATTGCAAATATAAATATCTGTTTATAATGTGCATATATGTACGGAAGTCATCAACATGCCAGACTAAAAAGAAGCTCTCTACACGAAGAAAGCCTATTCCTTATGTGTCCTGCAACTGATAAACTGAAAGAATTTTCATCTCGTGCTTGCTTCGTTCCTTGTGGTTAAACTGAGCCAAAGCTCTCTTCTCGGCCGCAGTGTAAATTTGGCCCTCCTTTCAAAGACAATTGCATCCAACACCCTTTTCTTTCTGAAGTCAGCTTGCTAGCCTTTTCCTTACAACTGTTTTGTTTTTCAATTTTTTTATAGCAAAACCTCTAATAGCCCAGAAACAGCTTGTAAAAAAGTCAGCATCTCTGTTTACTGGTTTTTTTTTCATTTTTTTGTGATTCAACAGGTATGTGACATCTTTGATTGGATTACACTTGTTTTCTTGACATCATAGTTAGGTCTCTTTGTTTTTTCAAATTGTGAATGACTGAAGCTTTAAAAAAGTAAAGTGTTTTGGTATTTAATTTATATATGACGTGTTGACTGTCTATGCAAGGAATCATAGAACAAATGATGCATGATTTATTATTATTTTAAATGTGTATACTTTTATATACTCATATTGCTGGTTTCGTCTCCAAATGTTACTCTTTAAATGCCATATTATCTGGCCGCTGCAAATATTTTATCATTTTAATGCTATGACCTATTATTCTCTGCATGATTAATCTACACACAGAATGTAACAGGTTTCTGCTACAATGTTGATGAGAAGAAAAACTCGAGCAAAGCTTGGAAAATATAGAAAACTAGGTACTGCATCATGCTCTTTCTTACTCATACTTTTATGTGCACACTAATATGATCGAGTCCACAATCAATTTGACAACTTTATTTACAAATGACTCACACTACAGAACCGCCTTCTATAGTCCTATTTATCATGCTTAGTATATCACCGCATTCTGTTCTAGTTGGTGTATAACCTCACTTTTCACTGTCAGATATTCCAGGCAATCATCTTTGGCAGGTTCTATTTTAATCTGAGATGTATAAAGACCCACTTCCTGCTCCATAGCAAATGGCACAGTTGAGAATTGAGCCACTTGTCACACAACAACTAAACAGGTCAAAGAGTTGACAAGTGTTCTTTGTTCAACTGTTTCATAAAAGCAATGTCCCTGCTTACAGAATTAATGAGAATACAGTGAGGCTTTTCATTAGTTTAGTTTATTCCATGTTACTCCTTGAGGAGCATAGCGCCACAACAACACCTCGCCAGCGGACCCGGTTTTGGGCAGGCCCCTTCAGTTGGGCCCAGGTGGTTCCAATTTCCAGAGACGAAGTTAACAGGCCAGGTCAAAAGGCTGCTAAGCCTGCCTATTCCTTATGGGTCCTGCGGTGGACCATTTCTCTAAACTGTGAAAGAATTTTTGTTTCCCGTTTACTTCTCTCTTCATGATTGAATTTGGCCAGAGCTCTTTTTTCATCAGCACTGTAAATTTGGCCCTCCTTTCGAAGACGTACAGCTTCCATACGTCTATGTCTGAAATACAAAATAGTATTTTATATTATTTTAAAGTCATGATTGAGACTAGGTTTGCATGACAGTATTATTTTTCATAAATACCTTACCAGCTCTTAAAAAAAAAAAAAATCACTTTTATGTAACTTCTTATTAGCTTTCTCCCAATAACCTTCTAAAAGATGAGAAAAAAGTATTAAGAGAAAGTTCATACCTGCTACCACTCATGACATAGCCAACTTGTTCAAATGACTGGATCTCATCAGATGTCAAGCCAATCTCACCCCTACGGGGAATTCTTTTGCCTTCAGCAATGTAGGCTGCCATGGCTGCTCCTTCACCAGGCAACAAGGCCTTGCCATAGCTGTAAATATTAAGCCAGAGAAAAATGTTAGTTTAATAGCACAAAGTTTCTTTCTCTTTTTCAAATTCATTCTGGACAGATTCTCTCTGCCTCAATGACCTAAAAAAAAAAAATGGACAGAACTTTGTACTGTCAGCCTATTCTCCCAAGGTTATAGAAGAAATGTACCTAAATAGCTAGAAGATCAGAATAATATATACTACTTCTGAAGAAGTTTATTTTATACTGTTTTATACACATTTTTAGATGCTCTTTAGCACCTTCATTGTAAACATGGCTCTTCAGATAAATGAGTGACAGTGAGATTGAAGAAAATATAACCAACACTGCAACCTAGACGAAGACATTGTAGTCCAGACACTATGAGCACAACTTTAAGAGACAAGTGTTGGTGTAAAAGTATAGAACATGTTCTACCAGATCCAGCTTTTGTCACTATGACAGGGACCAATTGTACAATACATTTCTAATTTTAAACACTTTTAGGCTTGGAATATAATAACAGAACACACAATTTTCAAACTTGCTTAAAGCTTAAAAACCATGTTGTCCACTTACCCACTGAACTACAAGATCTATGGGGTAAGGCAGAAGAAAACAGATATGCCAGGCACATAACTGACAAACACTGGTGTGGAAGTCAAGGATATTCCGTGACTATATCGCAAAATACTTTGTGAAAATCAGTTAGAGGTATGGCATACAGGGTTGATTTTTCACAGTGTGCAATGTTGATTCAAGAGAATAAAGATAGGAACAGGTTCCCCTGGTCTTTATATATATATATTCTTTAAATGCCTACATAATTGATTGCACCACCAAACAGCTGACAGCCATACATCATAGTTAACTTACTCCAAAGGTTTCTCTGCAGTGCTTTCTACATAAGGTTTTGGACCGAAAACTGTTTCTTCTTCCTCCTCACCAGGTTCTGTTGGAACAGACAAGTTTTGCACACCAGATTCAATTCACTGAATGATCACAAACCAAGAGGCTGCTCTACAGATTTACATAATCTATCAAGGAAATATCTGGTAAATAAGAATAATTTTACCTACAATATCCATAAAACAAAAGAATAAATAAAAATAAATTCAACATTATCTGTACACATTTTCCACACATCAAAAATTAAAACAAAACTGTACTACAAATGTGCATTTTTGTGATAGTCCCCATCCTAAAGACAAACTTAAATTCAATTTAGAAAAGTCTGTCTTTTTGGCCAGTTTTTGTTTCAGACTTACTCTTCTTTTCCATCCACATTAACTCCACTTCACCATCCTCAATCTCACTGTCAGATGGCTCACTGTCACTACTTTTCGACTTCTTGGTCTTTCGTGATTTCTTACTGCAAATGAAAATTGATCAGAAGAACATTAGGGTTTCCTCTTTTGGAGATTTAAACATATATATATAATCTATTATCCTATCAAACTTCATCAGTCTGAACACTATATCGAATTTTCCTATCAGAATTCCATAGAATCACCATTGATATATTCTGCACTGAAAAAGAGTTGTAGTTCTGGACTAAGGCTTTAATAATCATTTACACAAAGTAGCGCTTAGAAGTTGCACAGCCAAAACAACAAAAGGACAGCCACAATTTGTGTCCTGCATGTAGGTACACAGAATCGACGCTGTGAAAGTGGACGCAACTCTCTCGAGAGGACACATGGAACTGCAGACACTTTCAGAAATGTCTGCCTGTTATTAAACAGAGTCGAAAGGTTTTAGGTGCCATGGAAGTCAAAACGCTCCCAGAACCTGGACCCCAAGTGCTATGCCTGTCTTGGTTAAACAGCTTGCACAAACACAGACAAGAAGTAGGTAAAACTGACCTTTAAATCACAGAGGGAAGTAAGCTTCCATTTTACACCAGAGATAATCTCCATATGTAATCTTAAGACTAAAAGTATAATGGCTAACTTCTTTCACTGCATGTATGTTTATGTGTACACCGACAGCAAGTGTAGAAAGTGTTGGTGTTTTCACCCATGTCTTAATATGCCCATGTCTGCCCATCTGTTCATGACCTAATGCACAAAGGCATTCAAAATTAGCCATTTGATTGCAAGTATATCATTTTGATTTTGGTCTTTTCCAAGTTTCTCTTCTTTTAATCTCACTCAGCTTGAAGCCTATAAAACATACCTTAATAAATAAAGGTAATAAATTCAAAATTTCATAACAGATCCCTAGGAAAAAAGTATTTACCTTTTCTTATGCTTCTTGCTCTTGCTGGATTTTTTCTTATGCTTTTTCCTTTTTTTTCCTGAAACATGGTTTCATCATGATTGCCAGTTTTAAGATCTCTTGAGACTAATGTACAATTAGCATCATAGCAATTTTTAGAAACAAATTTGGAAGATGCATTTCTTTAAAAAATGGAAACCAACAGTCCACCTTTAATAGGTGTGTGTTGTCGTTGTGTGTGCCTTTTTGTATAAAGAGTGGTGCTCATGTGCTTAGAAGGCCTTTGTATGACTTCTGTGCTTTTGTTTAGTATTGCAAAAGTGCAATGAGAGTAGACATGAAATCATGCTATAAATAGTATAAAATGACAGAGCTTTGACAAGTACAGTGAAACCTTGGTTTTCAGCAATAATCTGAAAACAATCAGCAAACTCTGAAACTGATGAAAACCAAGGCAAATATTCCCATACAAATCAATGTAAATCCAATTACAGCCTGATCTCACTGTCAACCTCCCCTACACCGAATTACTTGTTAGTCCCTGGCAAAATTCCCACAAGACCAATGTATTTCAGATCTCTTCAACTTGAAGACTTTTCTGCTTCCCAACCTCCATTAGTCAAATTTTCTAAGGCTTGGGATGAAGTTCTGGAGAAAACAAGAATCACTTCAAAAGAGCAGGTTTTAGATATCAAACCACCGATGATTCAGAGTTGCACTTGGAGGGAATGCAAATGGAGACAAGTCCCAAAGAATGGTTCATGGCTCTGACAGCTACTGGTGCCAATAAGGAAGCATCCTTTCGAGACTTTTTAAAAGTTAACAGTTGAATGTTTGTGGGGAATTATTATATGCTGACATTACTGCTTAGGTGACAAACGCGGAACAAGAAAATGAAAGTGGTGATGAAAAAGAAAACGACAACAATGTCGACACTCAACCTATCCCTAATTGAAAAGAAGTGAGGCAGGCTACTGACACACTGCGCAGATTTCTGGAATGTCATCAGATCCTGAGGAAAATGGGTTTTGGTCACCTGACGAGATTGAGGTTGTTGAGCAAGATGCATCAGTCCACCGATGCCAAACAAAGTTCAACTTTTTTCTCTAAAGGTAAGATAAAGTACCAATACATACCAAAAACACATTTTATAGAGAATAAATACAGTATTTAATATAATAAGAAATTAATATAAAATGAATGAAGACTTTCTTTGGTCCCATGATGGAGCTAAAAGGAAAGGGTTGACTTATTACCCAAGGAAACACTTAACAGGGACCATGAAATTTGAGCATGTGATGTTATCTTATGTGTGTTACGTACATTTTGAAACTACTTGCATGTAGTTGTAGTATTAGCACTTGCAATCAATTTTTAAAAAAAAAACACAAAAACAAGGGAAGCAATAGAATTATCGGCTAAACATGATGCTCACACAACGAGAAACAATGCTGCACTCAGCGGGAGAACACATGGGTCACCCTTTATTTTCACTAAATTAGCAGCAAGGTCATGTGGGCACGCCAACAAAACCAAAGACAAATTTTTAAGAGAAAATAAAAATTGACGAAAACCGAAATCAACAATAATCGAGGTAAACAAAAACCAAAGTTTCACTGTATATTCAAAATTTTTAAAGACAGGAGGTAGTAGATCAAGTTTTACTTTCTTACCTCCTTCAGAATCTACATCGCATTCTTTATCTTTGTGCTCCACCTTCTTTTTCTTGTCATGTCTTATCTCATCCTCAGAGCTAAAAAGATACAGCATTTCAATCATGCAGGTCAAGGGCGCACACATAACTGACTGAACGCACCACAATTAGCTCTTTGTACACACTTAATAACAATCATAATACAGTAGTACAATTATATAGCAAGTTATCTCTATCATCACTACATACATACAATCAGTTTTCTCACTATCAAAGCAAAGGAGGCAATGCAAAAGTCACAATATATCACTGACTGGGAAACACTCTTTTCAGTGAGCAGTTGACAGATACTTGACCTCCACTTTTTCTACAGAGCCGCTTATGTGAACTACTTACAATCCCCATCTTGAAGACCACTACCATGGTATCTCTAGCTTTGCTGTTACACATTAGTTCAATAGATAAAGATTTTTTTTGTGTGTAATTTTCTAATCTGAAAACTAACCTGTCATCAGGTGGGGGAGAATCTGCCCATATTTCTGGAACCCCACATGCTCCAATCCTTTCCCGTTCCTCACGTCGCCTGCATCAACAGAAGTTACAACAGTAGAAAATTGTATATCTTTATAATCTGCTGAATAAACCAGTAAATTACTATTATAATTCTTGTTAGCAGATCCAAACATGTAAATGATTTATATATATTTACGTGTCTTGGGCTTAAAGATTCAAACTTGTTGGTTTGGGGTAAAATAAAAAGGAGACAGAAACATAAAGTGTTGCTTGCTTAGGAGGGTGCTAAAGATCTTCAAAAATGATTTTGATGTTTACATGTACACAAGCATGCATAAATGTAGGTGAATCTTTGTCATTTTTTTTTCAGCATGCATCTACCTCTCCATCATATCAAAATGGTGTCTATATCGACGTCCATGTTGGCTCTCACTATCCCTCTGTCCATGGTGACTATGACTGTCATGGCTACTATGGTGACTGGCTGTTTCTGATTGGGACTGTGTATGATGGTGGTGGTGGTGGTGGTGGTGATGAAAATCAAATTCCTTGGTCATTTTCACGCCTGAAACAGTTTATTTAACATAATAGCTAATTATAACAAGATGAATGTAATAGTGGACTAGGAAAGACTTAGTGAACGAGGAAATTAAAAATATTTACTACAGAATTTCAATAATCAATTGTAACGTTTTCATACCTGAAATGTAAACCTGTCTACTCTAGGCTGAGCGATGAAGATGACTGACGTAGGGAGGGTAAGGTAAATTTAAATGACAGCAATGTACAATGATAAATGAAGTCGACCATAACAAAATCAGCTAATTACGTTCTGGTTTAAGAAGACAGGGAGTTCTACCAATAAAACAACAAAACTTGAAGACAAAGAAACACGAGGCAGATTATTTATTTTTTCTAGCTAGCAATCTTATATTAAAAAACTGCTTTTCTTAACTGGAGTGAAATTTAGATGAGGTAAAATAATGGTTGAATTAAGTAGTTTGCAAAGTATCATCATAAAATATAAATGGTACCTACTGTATGACATCGTTTTCACACACCACGAGAAGTATTCAGTCTACCCTACTGTGAGAACTTTCCTCCGTGATCACAACTCTCCCAGATCTGTAAACAGGAAGCGTTGTTCGTCTTTAGCTTTGCGCATGTCTCGAAATGAGATTTCCGCTTCCCCTCAATCAACTTTTTTTTTTCTCTCTCTAATGCGGGCTGTGTTTACCTCGATTATCTTCGATTTGCATTTTCGTCAATTTTCTTTCATCTGTCTGTGCTCTCTGTCTTTTGTTAGTTCCGTAAAGCTCTCTGTGTTGGTATCTCACTCAGTACATTTAAAATACTTCGAAGCTTTGCACCTTTCAAAACATGTTAAGTCATTTAAGTCCACGGACATATCACGAACTAATATCCCATTAATAAATACACGTTCATGGACATATATATATAGAGAGAGATGGACGTTAGTGTTCAAGACTACCTGGGTTTTAATTACACGGCCTTTTTGTTTGTTTGTTTGTTTGTTTGACTGTTCCTTCTCTTCATGGAATGGCGTGTAAGAATGTATGTGTTTGCACGTGCTTTGGTCAAAAACAATGGAGCGAAGAAAAGAAAAGAAACATCAAGCAGTTCATGGCTAAACAACACGAAAATAAAAAAGAAAATCGATTTCAATTTGTTTTAGGAAAATATGAAGTGGGTGTTTCAGTGTAAACGCTTATCGACAACCTGGTTTTGAAGTAGAATTTTCAAGACGTGGTAAAAATTTTGTTGTAAAATTTTTAGAAAATACAATGTACAGTGATACCTCGGTTCTCGAACGCCTTGACTTTCGACCAAATCGGTATTCGACCAGGAAATTCGAGAAAATTTTGTCTTGGAATCCGAACAAATATTTGGAACTCGAACATCCGAACGTCCGAGATGAGCCGAGTTGAGCCGAATGGCGTTCATTCGGCCCAGCGCGCCTTGCTTGCGTCATCAGTGTGAGTGCAGAGAGAGAGAGTGACGTTTTTGTGTAGAGAGTCATGAAATGTGTGCAAAATGGGCAGAAATCGCAAATTTTGTTGAACAACATCACCCTGATAAAGTGGTAGTAAATAGAGCAGTTAACATTTTTAATGACAATGTTATGTCCACTTTCCGCAAAATTTTGCAAAGGAGAAAAAAACAGCAAACAATTGACAAATTCTTCCGTAAAGAAATCAGACAAGCAACTGCAGAGCAAGATACTGATTCTCCTCAGCAGAAGATACAGAGAACAGAAACACCGAAGAGCAGTTACCCTCTGTTTTTATTGAAGAGGACTCCCCTTCAAAACAATAACCATCCCCCTTCCCTCCTCCCTCCACATTCATTCCCTCCTGCCATAAAGTTTGGTACAGGTACAGTAAATGAAACACAATTTACTGTACTGTACAGTACATTTTATTTATTTTTTGTTTAAATAAATACACTTTTATTTCTTATTTCTTGTTGAGACTCATGTTTTTCTACATATTATATACAAATTAGGCCAGTAAATAGGCATTTTCTGGGGCTTGGAACGAATTAATCCAGTTTCCATTATATCCTATAGGTTTCATTGCTTCGGTTCTCGAACAATTTGGTTCTCGACCGTCCTCCCGGAACGAATTATGTTCGAGAACCGAGGTATCACTGTACGTCTAAATATAGAGAACTACTCGCATTTTAGATGCATGGTTGAAAAGGTTAGATGGAGACTAAAAATAAATTGTTTCATCCCTGGCGGGATTCGAACCCGCGACCTCTGGATTAGAAGTCCAGCGCGCTATCCACTGCGCTACAGGGACGCACATTGGTTAAGGCTCTTTTTTACATACTTAATCTCAAGCTCCGTCCTAACGCGATCGGCGGTTTGGATGCTGACTTTCAACCGCGACCAATCTTGAGTGAACGATCGTGGCGAATGACAGACACGCGACACCCAGTAAAATCCAAGTTATTTTTATTTGTTGAAAATATACAAAAGAGAGTTAAGAGGCACAGTAAGGTTTATACATGTTCAGGTATAGACAGTAATACATGAAAGGTTTGAGAAACAGCTATATATCTCCATGGAAGCCTTCAAGCAAATCAAATAATGAAGTAGAGAGGCTCTGCAGTCTTTAATAATAATAATGATGATGATGATGATAATAATAATGTAGTTTATATAGCATATAATCATGTGTACGAAGCAACATATATATGCTGTCAGCAAGAGGAAACATGGATAGAAGACGAAGAACGGAAGGAGAAACAAAACAGAGGAATCTGGGAACACGCAGTAAGGACGGAGAGTATCACAAATCTGTAGAGAAAAATGAGCAGGCGGACTAGTCAACCGACTATAATTACAACTTTTGACAAAGATGTTGACTGGTGTAAGGAGTAATGCTCGTGGAACAGATTTTTTTTTTTTAAATCTGAGAGTAAAACTGTTAGAAGTACATGAAGATAGGCTGAACGCAGGAGAGGTTGGGTAGTCAACGAAAGCAAGAGGGCAGCTAAGCACTCGTTGATTTCGGACCTATCCCACCCCCGCCCTCTCCTCGTTACAAACTGATGATTGAGGACAAACTGCAAGGGACAAGCTGAGTCTCTCTATACTCTATAGATATATATGCTGGTATTTATGACAATATTGCAATTTGTACTTGTTTTATTTATCAGAATGACGAAGAGTGAACACTCGATACGATGTAAACATGATCTACATTTTGTGACGTAACAAGCAATGTGTGTATGTGTGTGTTTGTTTGTTATTTTAGGTATATTGTATGCAGATTTTACAGCTCTAGCTACAGGGGAAGTAAGGAGTAAGTGTTTCCCATGTCTAGAATACTCTATGTGGAAGGTGGATCTCAACCTTTTCCTTTCCTTGTCGTTTACTTTCCCCTATAACTGTTGTTTACTAGGGGATGGATGGCGAGGAAGGGTTACTACTGTTTCATAGGCCCGAGGGAACTCCTACCCAACAGTTTATAGCCCCAGTCAGGAAATCGTGTAAACAATGTAGCCCAGGTATATTGTCTTGCAAGTGAATGTAGGTCTTACCCCCTCCCAGCTCTGTTTGTCTGTAGGTGATCGGTTGAATTCGTGCATTTTATTGTCCAGGTGTTCACCTCACGGACACAGCAGCCTGGTAGAGATTCAGAATCCACAAATATCAGATGAGGCACAGCTCATGCACTGTCAGTATTAACAGGTCTGTTAGAAGTCACTTGTCGAGATTTCCAGATTATTAATAGATCATTTGGGAGGAGTGACTTGTCGAGATTCCGTCTATTAATAGATCATTTGGGAGGCACTTGTCGAGATTCCGTCTTCGCCCCGAAGTGAAAGATAACTACGTGGGATAAGGTCCTGGAGGCGACGTACCACAGCATCTGTCTGTTAGCAGTTCCCATGGCAGCCAACCGAGGATCCATGGCAGCCAGGCTTCTTCCTTCCTTCACCGAAGGACCGTTTAGCTTGATGTTCGCACCCTCGGTGGTTTGGTAGGCAGAGGCTCGACATAAACTGAAGCTCATGTCCGGTGGGCAGGGACAGAAGGATTCTTTCTGAGGACAGCCAGCGCCAACTTCCTCGTCGTCTTTATCGTCTCTCGGTCGTTCTCGGATGTCGTCATTTTCGGCAACAACGACACGCTGATGTTCTCCCCCGATGGTCTGCACATCGGGAACGTACACAACGATTTTCCGCTCCAAGCCGTGAATGTAAAAAGTGTCCGTGATCACCACTTTGTCTTCTGTCAGCAGCCGCTGGGCCACCTCCTCTTGACCTTTGACCTCGATCATCACCTTGACGGGTACGTTCTGGTCGCTGAGGCCGCGCACAAACGGCGAGTCTGGACGACACCTCGCCTCGTTCCCGCTGATGATGACGTCACTAAACTGCAGGCCTTCCGTCGGGCCGGTCTTGTCCCCTGAGGATCGACCTACAAGGAGGCAGACGACATTTTCTTTTTAAAAAAAATTGTTTATGCCGCGTTAGTGAATTTAACTCATCTCGATACATCCTCATCATCTGCAGGAGCAACAACAACAGCATTGACCATCCTTATCTATCGTCATCTTCCTAATTATCATTCCTTCATTCATTTTCCCGTTCAAGCAGTCTGTGACTGACCTAACCCTAACACTTTCATCTAGATATTCTGCTTACATATCCTGAGATCCGTCGTCAAGTGTTTGCCGAGCTGATGCCCGCACCTGTAGCACTGGAAGATGCCCTCCACGCCCGCGGTCTCCCCGCACGCAGCTGCCGAGTGCTCGAGGTAGGTGGGGTCGAGTCCGTCCGAGGGAAGAGGAGGGTTCTGGCGCGTGCTGCAGTCCAGGTAGGTGTAACGAACGGTCGGTGTCTGGCTAGCATCCTGCTCCACCTGCGCCAACACCTGCTGGACACTAGGTGGACATCGCACAATGCTTGTCAGCGTTTTCAGAGCGAACCCTTCAGGACAAGCTCCTGCAAACAGAAAAAAGATAATGTGCTTCCTTCAGGTGAACCCTGTCACGCGAGAATTACAACGAATGGTGTTTCAACGTGACAGTTAAAGCCTCAACGTCCCTTTTCTGCCAGGTGAACACTGAATGAATTTTGTGGGCGAGTGCTTACCTTGCCACACGCCCACGGCCCACGCCGAGCACTGGGGATGTCGGGCCGCGCAGTCCACTAGATGACGGAAGATGACTGAGGTTATCCAGGCCTGGACTGATGACAGCACCATTATCGTTCCGCTCAGATGTGACATCATCTGACGCGAGATGACGCGCAGCACGTCCTGTCTGACGCTGTCTCGGAGAGGCGAGAAAAGCCGAGGGAGGTGAGTTTGCAGGAGGGTGATCTGGTCCTCGAGCGGGACCTCAAGGATCTGACCCAGGAGCATGTCCACCTCTTCAGGCAGGTCGCGTTTGGCCAGCTTCTGGGCGCTTTTCATCCGACCCACAGAACCTTTGAGCCTCTTCACCGAGCTCAGGACATCGAGAAACGAGGGTTGCTGATGGCATGTGTCATCTGGCGACTGCTGGTAAAGCAGGATGCGAGGTTTCCTTCCAGACCTGGTCTCACCAACAGGCTTGCACGCACCATTGACATCCTGCGATGAACTGTCTGATGAAACAGATCCTTCTGACAAGGAAGAATGAGTTCTCTTGCTTTCAGCCTCTCCTGTGTTGGTGTCACACAATGATAATTCTTGGGTGACATTTTGAGGTTTTGTCGTTTCCGACACTTGTTCATGAGAAGACTGAGCAGAGCTCATCCTGATCATCTTCAGCAGACACAGCACTCGCTTCAAAATGTCCAGCACGGACCGAAGGATGGGCACCATCTGGCAAGATGACACAGGCTTCCAGCACTCGTCCACCAAAATTCCAAACGGTTTCCCTTGCGACTGCAGCGATATCTTGCGGACTTCTTCCTCGGGGTCGGCGTCCAGGGTGATGAAGACCTTGTGAACGTTGACAACTGCCTGACTGCCCTTCAGGGTCTGCACGATCTGCTCGTACAGCACATTGGACACGGACACGCTGCGGTTACCTCCCGTCAGGATGTACACGTGGCGCCCCTGTCTCGCCCACTCCACGCCCTTCAGCACCAACAGCAAAGTCTTGCCTGCAGCACAGCACAACGACAAGTCGTACAGCCTACATACAGAATCTTATTTACAACACGATCTTGAAATACGATAAAAATGGGTCACCTAAAAAATATAACAACAAAAAAAAAACCAACAAAAAAAACAAACAAACAAACAAACAAAAAACAAAAAAAAAAGAAACCTTTATACAAAATAATGTCTCCGAGGATTTTTGGAGTATTAATTAGTATAATTTGCATAAATATTTACAGAATAAATTCTGTATGTAATGTTGACCCCTAGCAGGAGAAGATATTTTGTTCTCTGTGACCTGAAAGGGACACTCACCTGACCCTGGAGGTCCGTGGATGAAGACTCTTGGCTCTGGGCTGTCCAGGAGGTCCATCTGGCCCGGGCGCAGCAGCAACATGCAGAAGCGGCGTCCTGTCTCGTACACGGCCTCGGCCAGGGTTCGAACCTCCGCCTTGGGTGACCCCCAGCTCCACACCGTCACCATGGAGTGCTTGCCGCAGAATCTGTCAGCGATGAATACACATCAGAAACACCAGTCGTCTGCAGCTTTCCTCGTGTGTATGCATGCAAGTTTTGATTGTCATGTGGAGATGCAGGACATGGAGGGTGTACTTGTAAACAATTTGCGAAGTTGATCACACTTGACATAACAAATCGAGTAGACGAGCTTAAAAATCAGTGTTAGCTGAGTGTGACCATCTACTGATTATGTAATCAAGAAATTCTTCTTACCCTGTTTAATTCTCAGTATAAACATATATTTTACCCTGTTAAATTCTTGCAAGGTGTAAGTGAACATTACTAATTATTCAAAGGCAAAAAAAAACAAAAAACAAACAAAAAACAAACAAGAAAACAAAACAAAAAAACAAACAAACAAACAAAAAAACAAACGAAAAAAAACTAACGAACAAAAAAACAAACAAACAAACAATCCAAAACAGCATGATTCTGATCAGCAAGAACAGACCTGAGGTTGGAGGGTCGGAAAGGAGGTCAAGCAAAGGAGGTCACCAGGTGATACACTGGATGAACTCACCTGGAGATAACATCCTCGTACCCGGTGTCTGTCATGGGACGCAAGACTTTGCCGTCGTTGACAAGCTCGTCCCACCAGCGGGCAACGGCTGCCGTGGGGTCAGCGTGGGGGTCACAGCTGGATGAACTACAGGCCGGTACATCGTCTTCGCACAGACAGTACCTCAGTACATCCTCGGTGGTCGAGCATCCCAAACATTCTTGCACCCTCTACCGCCGTTAACAAAAAGGTTGAGAATTGGAAGTGATTGATGAAAGGAAAATAAACTTGACGGTATCATCTACTTACTAAAGCTTGGGATTGCAGTTACACAAAATAGAGATAGATAGGCACACATGGTGGTTTTCTAACCACAAATTATCTTCTTCGTCAGACGTTAAACGCGGTTAGTAGTGGATTAATTGTCGTTTAAGACTCCGAGACAAGATGTTTATTTATCTATGCGACTAACCTTTTGTAAGTCCTCAGGTGAGGTCTCCAGTGTCTGGCGCAGACAGGCACGCTGTATATTCGGAAAGGCAATGACCTTTCTTAAGTTCACTGCCTCGTTGTCGTTGAGCTCGACTGGGTCGCCATTTTGCCAGAAATTTCTTCCTGATGTTACGTATCTGAATAAACCATAAACCTCACATTAAAACATTTGAGTAAACCACTCATAATTTAAAAATTAAGAGATATATATATATAAATCATTTGTGTAAAATATTAACAATTTAAACGCTAACATCTCCTAGTAAAGAAATAAAACTTATCAGATTACGAATTTACTTAATCTTCTTGCAATTGAACCCGAGACCCGAGTCCGGTTTATACACTGATAGTTAAAGGTGTTCAAACATGATGCCTGTGGTCATCGGTACCTCAGGACTCTCTCCTCCTTGTCCAGCTGCTCAGTGCTCTTCTTCAGCTTCCTCCTCACAAGTTCCTCGAAGTCCTGCAGGGTTTGCTGCATGCTGCCATTCTTGCCACCAACGGCTTTGATTTCCATGACGACGAAGCCATGCTGCTTGTGCACCACCAGAATGTCCAGGTCTCCTCGTTTGTGGCTGCTGTCGAGATGGGAGGGAGCCGGGAAGAACCTATCTGCCTTCCCCTTCTTGACCACTCGAAGTTTGTGTACAGGGTCCAACCGTTTCTTGTTCTTGCCGTTGTCTGGACTCGGGGGCAGCGAGGAAGGGGGGACAGTTCTCTCTTTCTTTGCCCCCTGAGTTGAGGGCTTACCACCACCCTTGACATTGTCTAAAGGTGAGAGTTTACCCTCAGAGTCGCTGCAGGGGTTAAAATCTGGCTTCGAGGGGTCTTGACACTGCTGATGTTCTGCTGGATTGAACTCTTGACCTTCCGGAGGGATCTGAGGAGCAGGTTTCTTTCTGTTCCTCCTTTTCTTGAAGACCTTCTCTGGCACTGGCGTTTCTAGTGTGATGGGCTTTTTCAGGAAATTGTCGAAGGTAACAGAAGACATGATGAACATGACATCATCTGATTGTCTGGCCATGGCATACAGGGCGGACACCAGGCGGCGCTGGGCGTCGTCATCTTTGAGGTTGGAGTCGCCGTCGGTGCCTAGCAACTCCACCTTGGCGCCATGGACCTTGTGGGACTTGGTGCTCAGGCGATTGAAGTGCACGGGTGGGACGCAGTAGGGCCGAGAGTGGAGTTCCGGGTACTTGTCTCTGACGAACTCTTGCCACTGCTTGAAGACTTGCTCTGTCTCTGCTGGAGACAGCCGCTCCAGTCTCGTCGGCCCGCCGTCTGGCTGTTTACACAAACAACCACGCTCAACTTAAAGGTCAACCCAACAGCAAACATTTTTTAAAAATTGGATTTAATTTATTATGATACTAATTCTAGAAATCTGAGTATCTTCATTCCATTTGATAGATCTAGGCTTTCAAAAGTTCTGACATGATATTACAACGGGATCACTCGGCACCGATAAATATCTCTAAATATCTCTGACATTTATATTTATCTCGATCTTTAGTTTATCTCTTCTTTCTTTTCTTAATACGTGTACCTATATCCCATCCCCTCATACTAACTGTGAAAGTTCATGACCTCACTGCCTCCGACATCACAAATAAACTTCTTGCTACTGCATTGCCTCATTTGCATACACGTTTCCGTTGGCTGCAGGCTTAATTGAGGTGCAACTCACGTGTGCTTTTCACCTGAAAGTTTATGTGAAACAATTTCACAGTGAGGCAGTTGAGGACAAACTTGTATTTTCGTGTGTCACCCTTTGTCATGTCTGACTGCGCCACGATCACTGGGGAAGGTGGAGAGGATAGACAGACGAGAACAGGAGGAGGGAAGGGAGGCGCTTAATAAGCTGTAGGTAGCTTGTGTACGTATACTCGGTATGATGCTACCCGGTGTACTTTCTTTCTCTGTTGTGGAGTTGCGTTCTCCCGGTGCGACAGGTAGGGTGGTCCCCCTATATTTCCATGTCCTGGGAACATGGCAGAACGTCCTCCGTTATACAAGGATATGAAGGAGTCAGAAGACAAGGGTCTTATCACGTGACGTGCAGAGAAACACTCACCTTATCCACGAGACCCTCGGCAGTGGACGACGCCAGTAGAGGTGAGGCTCGAACGTGCACCGGCTGGAAGTAGCCCGGACTGGCAGCGTCTGCAGCAGCACCTGTTGGTGAGGAGGACTCCGATGACGCAGACTGGATTTCCGGTGACGTTTGGTCTGTTGATGTTGGTGACGTTAGGTTTGCTGGTGACGTCAGGTTTTCTTGTGACGCATAATCCACAGAAGGTTCTGCACCCGGAGACGATCGCTGTCCACCCGGCGATGGTCCTGGTGCACACAACGGGGAACCTCCATCATGAGGTAGACCTTCACCCTCCTGCCGTGAACCTTCACCACCCTGCCATGAACTTTCCTCACCCTGCCATGAACCTCCACCACCCTGCTGTGGTCTGGTCGCACACAACAGAGATCCTTGTCCACCTTCCTCGCTTCCCTCCGCCCCGCCTAACAACCGCGTGGTGCCGACTGCAACTACCTCCGCTGCTTGTTGCCCTCCGACCTCAGGCCGTGCAATGGTCGCTGGTGGCGCTGGTGGCTCCCGCTGCATGTGGCTGTATTGTTGTCTGTGTAAGTTATTCCCCAGGTAGCTATGACAGGGATCTTGATTCCCGTAATCCTGATAAACATTCCTGAAGTTGGAGGCTCCCGTGACAGAACCCACGTGCGCCAGCAACCGTTGTCTTTCAACGCCGCCGCCTGGCGCCACAAAATGGCGCTGGACGTGTGTCGGGGGCTTAAAATAGCCGAGTGGTGGCCGTGGGCTTGGAGGGAAAGGAGCGATTAAGCAGTTGTCAGGGACTCTTGGTGGAAGAAAACGCGTGGGACAGCTGCTCTGCAGTGGCTGCTGTGCGGCAGAATGCGGGAAACTGCCGACGAAAATCTGCTGCATTGTGGGATGGGGACTGGAGGAGAACAGTGATGTTTGAGGATTCATGAATTGCTGGGGATGTGGATGTGGGTGTGGATATGGATGAACCAGAAGAGGTGGCGGTCCAGCGGGGGCTGACATGCGACTGTCTAGAGTCTGTAGCAGGGGATCTCCTCTATTGGTTCCTCCAGAGAATGGCGGTGAAAGTAACGGGACCTAGATGAAACATGTAGACGTCCAAGTAAAGACTCAAGACAACCATCAAAATATTTCACTGTCAATGTTGTTTTTAATCTTTTAACATGCAATTGCGATAAAGAGCGCGGATGACGAAGGTTGAGTACATTTTCTAATCCATTCCTGACCTCCATGTTAAAGCAAACCTTAACTAAAACTTTCACTCCCTACCTGAGAGAGAGGTGGTGTGGGCTGGCACCTTACTTGCGCGGGAACTGGAGGGCCTTGGTACGTAACATGCGAGGGAGTTCGGCTCCACTGGTGCACCACGTGCGAGGGCGCACCTTGTGACATCACACCCGACAGCGTGCATTGTGACGTCACGCACCTCACGTGCGCGGGAAGGGGAATACCCTGGCGCTGAACGTCACGTCTCCGTTGGTGTTGTCGGTCCATCAGCTCACCTCCTCACAGATTGAATTTCGCTTTGCGCTTTCTCTTTTTCGGCATTTTTCTTCCTTAATCCTTCCCTTCTTCCTGTCCGGCTGCGGAGTGTGACATGACAGACCCTCGGTTCTCACGGCGTGGGAGTGGTTGCCACGGCAGCCGAGATGTAGGGCATCCCAGTGCAGGTCTCACCAGCTGCAGTGTCAGGCGGACTGCCGGTGTCCTGGTATCAACAGACAACACGAGAATTTAAAAAAAAAAAGAATGGTTAAAATCTCATACCTTCCTAGACATAAAACAAATTTCTTATCTTTCGTTGATTCTTCTGACAGCGCTGGTGACTAACCGCTGATTCTTTCGCAATGTAAGATGGCTGCAAGTACGTCACACTTCCTTCTACTCATTGCTTCATTTCTTTATTCCCGAAAAGCTTTCGTTGACCACTATCTTAATTGTGACTAACAAGATTTTGCACATTATTGTAGTACTGTCACGTGACTTACAGATTATTGTAATACTGTCACGTGACTTACACATTATTGTAGAACTGCCATGTGACTTACAAATTACAGTACTGCCCAATGCCTTCCGGTCTCCAAATTTAGGATGTTTTTTGAGGAGTTTACTTTATCTACACAAACACAGAGAGAATTGTAATTGAAAGACGTCAAAGTGCTAACTGGTATTAATCAACTAACAAAGGCAGCCAACGGTCCGCGTGTGTCTGTGTGTGAGAGAGAGAGCATGTGTGAAAGTGTCTATGAGTGAGAGAGTGTGTGAGTGTGTGCAAACTTTATTATACTCTCTCTCTCTCGCCTTCTTCACCCAGGAAACTCTTTCTTACTGCGTTGTTGTTCGTCATGACACGTGTGTAGGGTGTGTACTTGTTTATTTTTATTCCGTATACCATCCCCTCCTCCTCTCTCGCATTCCTTCTTCCTCCCCAGGGCCGCCGAGAGCCAGCCCGGGCCCCGGGACAGACCTCTCCGGGCCCCTTGTACTTGTAATCGTAAATTATTTTCCCAGTATATAATAATATGCTTACAATTCGAATCTCAATATCTACACTCAAACTCAACTTCTGCATGTGTAATGCTTGGGTGTCCTCTCCTTAGACCTTTCTTTAAAAGAAAAAGAAAAGGAGAAGAAGAAAAAAAAATCCACTGACCAAGGCCGGGCCCCCTTGACAGGCGCGGGCCCGGGTACACCAGACCCCCCTGTCCCCCCCTCTCGTCAGGCCTGTTCCTCCCTCCTTGCCATTACACAGCACTCCGAACTTCCATCATCAGCAACAGGTAGGTGTGAAACTGTAGTTCTACTGCCAACAGATCATCACGAGGTGCATGTCATGTGTAGCCTGTGACATGTCATGACAGGTTACAGGTGGCAGCAACGTTCAGCACATGTTTATATTTATGTTTCCTTTGCCACCTCCGCAAATAAACCTTTAGAGCAGACACGTGTGCACACCCTCTACACAGAGCCCTAGAAACTTCTGGCAAATGAATATATCCACGTTTGGACAACACCTGGCGACAGACGCAACGTGTCGCAGCCCACCTGGCTACACGGTGGAAGTGAAAAGTTCCTACTTACCCGCTGCTGCCGAGTAGTCGGTGTGTGTGTGACAAGGAGAGGACACAGTTCCTGTGGTTGTCCTCAAACAGAGGCCTTGTCACTGACTGTTGGAGCGTGAACGATAACAGGACCCACTTGACTGAGGGTGGAGGTCACCGAGCAGTGACGCTGCAGCGACGCGCGTGCGTGTTGTGCCCCTTCCCTCCCTTCCTCCCTCCTGACGCGCGTTGGCATGCGCGTTGACCCCGACGCCACCCTGACAGTCTGACGCAAGGCTTGTACCTTCAGCACGAGGCTTTGCACCCCTCCCGTTATCCTCCCATTATGGTCTCGCTTGAGTGCACGTAGAAAGGAGGGCTTGATGCTGGGTTGGGGACACTGCGATGACGTGGCGCACATCAGATCACGCTGACCTGTACCGGTGAATGGAATGCACATTGTCTTTGCAGAAAGTGAATTTTTTAGGGGTGGGGATAATTAGCAGGGAGTGGAAGTCGAGAAAGGTTAGGCTGGCGAGGGTTTTACGCCGAACATGTCATTTTCCAATTCGCATGTCAGATCATCATCATCATCTGGTGATGACACTTGACGTCTCATGAAGGATGCGGGACAACATCCGAGACACGACATCATTTGCCACGTCACTGAAAGAAACCCGTATGATGTAAAGCTGTTGGTGTCTTGTTTCCTCTGTTGCTGAAGTCGGAGAAAAAGCGATGACATGCAGTTATCGTCAGTCACACTCCACTGTTTGAGTAGCACCGGACTTTAGTCATCATTCCCCCTCATACATCAGCCCCAAGATAAGGGACAACTTATACCAGTGCGGGCCTGGGGGAAATCAGGGGCTGGAGGGATTCAGCGAAAGACGGAAACTGGAAATACGACCCCACATTCTTCTGCAGCTCAGTGGGGAAGGCGGAACTGCACAAGTAACATCTGTGCACAAAATCCTTTTCATTATCCTTGGCATATTTCCCTCGGTGTGTGTGTGTCGTGAATGTGTCGTATTTATAAAGCGCCTTAAATCATTTTCTTCGTCCGTGTGTTCTACTGTTTGACGAATTTCTCACGTGATGTTCTTTAAGATGTTGAGAGAAGAGAGGAGAGAGAGAGAGAAAGAGAGAAAGAAAGTCTTCTTTGTCTAACGACTGACATGACGTGGCAGTTTTCAGTGGCGCTTTATCTGTTTGTCTGGCTGTATAGTTGACATCTTGACCCAGCCGGAAGTGACTTGCTGGTGGATGTGAGAGACAAAGTCTCCTGTTGTCAGATTCGCACAGATGCCTATGGTGGTTAATAATAAGTTATGTGTCACGTTTTCAAAGATGACTGGTGATTACAGTCGTGTCTCCATGTGACTTGATGAACATTCACTCATCCATCAACTCTGTTATCTATCACACACACACACAGAAAAAGAAGAAAGATGTCAAATGACATATCTTCAGACATTTATTATCATGTCAAAGGACATCTCTGTGTGATAAGCCTTCTATTATCATGTCAAAGGAATACCTCCTTATCACGTGACTGGAATGTTCTTTTTTTTAAACAGTTGTCTACAACACTTGGCCACCATGGATTTTCAGACCATTGAGCTGTTGGCAGCAGGTGGTCTGCGAGTAACGTCCTTGTGTTCCAGGACATGATGGCCTACGGTAGATGCTTACTACATGCGTCACTATATACAGGTGTTGTAGAATGTTTCATTTTCTATTGATGTTATTTTTGTTCCTTTTTAATTATAAATTATTCTCAATAAATAGTTATTTGCGCTTGTAAAAGTATCATTAATTCTGTCAGGAGACCAAACTTAGAATCGGAAGCCTCGCTCTAGAAGCCAAAAAGCAAACATGGGGGCTAGTCAATAGAAGTCTCCATCTGGCGATCAGCTGAACAGTTGTAGTTTATTGTTTGTTACTTTTTGACATGTAAACATGTGTATATATTTTCAGGTAAACATCATGGAGGGCTTTGTACAGTGAAAGGTCTTGGGTTCAGATTTCATCCCGTGACACCTCTTGGCAAGGCCGTCAGGGTTTTTCTCAGGGTACTCAGGTTTCTTTCTCGTCCCTCTCCCCAAATCGGTGGAAGCACTTTCCCACAAAACGAATCATCCACCCAACCATCCATCAAATGGTGATTCAGAGTAAAACATTTTAAGGCTATGCTTATTGTACAAAGATTTAGTTTATAGTGCATAAATATCATTTACTGTATTTTTTAATTTACAGAAAGCTACCAGAACTACTGAAGTTTTTAAAATCGTCAGACATTGTGAAACTTTGGTGGTTGACTGTGAAGATTCAAAGTGCAGGCTGGTCAATGGGAGACAACTGTGGTGGCCAGAATGAAGATGTTTTCAGAACTCGGGAAAAATTTCATTCATGCTAGCAAAGGAATAGTTCACTTTAATCTGCTTCTTAAAGAAACATGTACAGTTTCTGTGTGTGAGATGTCTTCATGCAGTTCACTAGCCAGTCTGAGCCTTGTTGGAGAAACTGTGAGACACAAATTAACAAAGTCTGCATCATCTAAACAAATATATGGTCTGTTATTTTTTGTTTATTCTTGGGGAATAGTATGTCAATAATAAATTGTTTGGGACACTAGTCTCGTTACTTTTCAGACACACCTGCTATTTCATATTCATGGCCTGGCAATGACAAGCGTGGCTACATGCTGGGGATTCAGAAGCACCTTTATTATTAGTAGTTACCACCCTTACAGCTCCTATTCCCTGAGTAGACTCTAATAATCTTTGAGACAACTGAAGTGGTTGGGTATCTATTATCATATATTTATCATACTTTTTTCCTAATCTAACAAAGAAAATAAAGTTAATCATGGCCAACCTCTGGCAAAGCTTTAACCAAGCTTTACTGTTGGGGGGAAAAAAGTTTTGTAATCAGATTGATTTACATTTAAAAGCTTATTATGTGCTCATCTGGACAAAAGAAAACTAATCATAGTTGTTTTTTCTTTGAAATTTAGTCCACATTTTTTTCTGTTTCATTTTTTGAAAACTGGGCTCTTCTATCCCCAAGTATACTGGCATTCTCTGTGAATTTGTGATTTTCCTGAACGGGCGCAGGGGAGCTCAATGCGTCATATTTGCTTTCTGCTTTTCTCAGCTT
Source organism: Pomacea canaliculata (assembly GCF_003073045.1). NCBI lineage: Eukaryota > Metazoa > Mollusca > Gastropoda > Architaenioglossa > Ampullariidae > Pomacea > Pomacea canaliculata. The sequence continues at coordinate 10,774,994 of NC_037603.1, forward strand.
AGGAGTGGTTATTTCCCTTGAACTTTATCAGTCTTGTGTTGAGGTTTTTATTTTTCTCGTACGCCAGCTGTGTCGTTCTTGAAGACCAGACGCAGTCATAAATTAAGATTTTTTTCTTTTAAATGGGTCGTTGGATGTTTCAGAATTTGATGGACAGGCCAGTGGGTTCAGGTCATATCTGGGGTTAAAAACTGGATTGAGGTAATCAACAGTCACTATCATTTACTTGTCTTATTTAAATCTGTTTTTCGAGACATCAAAGCACTGAGTTGTAGACACTTATATCCAACTTGGCAGGTACACGATTTCTAAAGAAATGTGCAACCATGTGTTCTCATTAGTTAGCGATCTTTATTAGCATTACACATTAACTTCTTTAAATTGTTTTCTGCAAGCAACAGTCCAGAACTGTTACACGTGTTTTAACTGGTCTATTTTTCTTAGCTATTTACTTTCAATATAACTATTTTCTTAAAAAAATTACCTTTAAATTTACTTTTTCATTAGTTCCATAAGCATTCGTCTTCCTTGTGCGATTTTTGCTTTTATTTCTTATCCAGGATGCTTATTTTTCAAGTAATTAGGTAGATGTGCAATACTATTGTCTGCCGATTCTACACAACTCGTTTCTAGGTATAAACTAAAGAAATGCGCTTGCAAAGTATGACAAGTTGGGAGCATATGCGAATTGGAAATGATGGGTTTGTTTGTATCGGCCAAAATACCACCTAACAGACAACATCAGTCCACTACTGAATATACTATAATAGTCTGTCAAGCTGATGTGAATACAACTCATTATAGTTTGTTAGCAATAACTGTGTCTTTTCCCTTGTGTTTATTTAGCAAAGCAAATAATAATAATAAAAAAAAAAACCACATGAAATTGCACATCAACTCACTGACAACCTCCCTCAGCGTTTGCCCTCGATCTGCAATTATCCCGCTAACCATAATTATGATAATCATGCATACAAAACGGTATTTAAGAATGCATGAAGTGGTTCTCTCCATCAGTAATAAAATAATTAAATTATCACTAGAAGTGCTATCTGAAACCGTAAATGAATTTTCGTTTTTGATGTATTTTTTTAGACATCCGAAATTGTGGAAAAAATTTGTTTGTTGTTGTTTTTTTTTATTTGTTTGTTTGGTTGGTTGGATTTTTTTTGTTTTTTGTTTTGTTTTTTTTTTGTTTTTTGTTTTTTTGTTTGCAGACTCGCATGGATGGTACAGTTTTGGAGCTGACTTCGTCGGAAGTCCCTCCTCCTCCGCATCCGCCTCCTACTTCATCTTTTCCACGCATGCGCTGTCAGGCATGTGGTCTTGCCGCACACTAAATCAGAAATAGCAGACGATACAAAGACAACTATCTGGTTTGAAGCAACAGAGCCAATATTTATTTGCACTAATGTCACAGTACTTTTCTTTTTTCCCATTAAAACGTGGAAATATACTCTGTACAGAAAATCACAAAACAAACAAATAACAAAGCCGACAATACTTCTTGTTTACCCAGAAATCACACCCAGTCTTGTCATCTCATGTTGTTACGAAACATTTTAGACATGCACACGCGTGTGGACACACACACACACCACCGGGAATGGGGGAAGGCAGACAAAAGACGATAAAGAATATAGCGCGGGAATGAGCGAAGACAGAAAGAGAAGGAGAGATATTAATTACTGAAAGGATGCTGAAAACATGATTCTAATTCTCAAAAGAATTTTCACCGTTTTGCCAAAACAAAGCAGCAAATGTTAAGTACAAAGCACAGTCAAGAGGAGAGAAATGTGATCGCCAAAGCCTCGGTAATAAAGCAAGGTGACACTGTTCCTCCCACAACAATTGTTCCACTTCGGTGAGAAATGCGAGAAACACGCAGCCCAACAGTTGTAACCACACCAACAGCTCACAAGTGCTGACACACAAGAAAATATAGTTGTACTTTTTTTTAGGTCCTGCCCTCACCAGTGTCTGTTAACTACACAACTACTCTTTTTTTAAAGAACAAACGAAAGAACATTTCCATAATGTTTGTCAGATTGCAGATATTATGGGTTGGTTTGATTTTTTTTTTTCCCATCGCAAGGGAGAAAATGACTCGATCTCTTCTAAAGGCCAGAATCCAATGCAGCCACCCCACACACTCATGAAAAATGGATGAGTCTGTCTACAAAGGCAAATGTCACACTCATCTGTGAGCGATAAAAAGGAAACGACGAAACGGAGTCGACATGGCCATGAACAAATATGATCGCCTCCACCTCCCTGTAGAGAGACGATGACTAACAGCTGTGAGCTCCTCCTTGGGACTCATTCAAAGTCGCCTGCTACCTCATCATTGAGCAAGAAATGACAGCCCTCGTGTCAACAGATCACTATATCATAAACATTCAAAATGACATTTTTGAAGGTCTAGGAATCTCCCCCACCTCTACCCTTTAGAACGAATGACAAAGAATCCCTTAAAACCAAAATATTTTTCTTTTCAAGTCTTTCTTCGTGAACGGCTGTCGTGGGGGGCAACAACGGAACTTAACGGTAAATAATCTTTGGGCGTTTCTCTGAGTCAGTTCTGCTGCTGACATCATAGTAAACAGGTGCTCCTCCCGCTAAAGCAATTATCTACACAATGATTATACAAACATAATGATACCCACGAGAGAAAAACTATTCGTGAATAGAAAGAAGATTGCATTTTTTTTAATCATTTGACAATCAGGGCAAGATGTATTTGTTTTCCCGGAAACGGGTGTACGCTTGATGGCCGGGTGTGTTTAGCCCACATTGGGTTGCCTGCTGCTATTTGTCTTCACCAATCGATCTCACCAGACGACCCGAAGCAGGTTGTCAGAACCCAGTGTCGGTACATCCTTCCCCCCAAACTACAACCCCCTCCCCATAACTCAGGTACGATGACTGGGATGAGGCGCACGGTCCTAGACCGGATAAACCTCACAAACCGAGAAACCGGTTATGTCGATGAACCAGTATGGTGAGGGCGGGGAAGAAATAAAATGGATTTTAAGATGGTGGAAGCTGATGTTAACTGCCATTCTTAATTCTGCATCCCCATCCCCATCCCCAGTCAATAAAAGGTAGCTTTGAGGTTAGTACGAGCCGTTCCCACCCTGTCGCAGGTAACTGTACTCGGGGACACCACGAGGTTTCGTGCACCTGAACTCGGTACAGCTCAAGGTTCTGAGCTTGGGTTGATGGAAGCTGAATGAATTTTGTGGTTCTGAACGACCGAATAATGTATTTATGTATTAATGTATTAATCAAGCACAATGAATCTGGGTAGCCTTTACATAGACCATGGGTCGTTTGAAAATAAAGATTCGGTAAAACGAGTGTAGTCGTGTAGCATAAAAGAGGTCATAACCTACGTAGGTTGTACTTATCCTCCATCCCGACTTCCTCTTCCCACAATAAACGTCTAATATTGGCTAACGTTGCCCTGTGACAACAAGGTTTTTTTCTCGATAGAGGAAAAAAAAAACTTCATAAAACATTGATTGTGTATGACATTTTTTTCCATCAGAAATTTACTTTAAGACCCGCTCCTTAGACACTTTATTCCAGAAATAATATAAAAATACTACAACTAAAGCAGACACCCCCTCTCCTTGTTCAACACACACAGAGTTCGCATTTAACACAAGTGCATTCACATGTTCGTGTCCCACTCCTTAATTTCCCCTGAACCCCCCCTGAACCCCATCGTTCCCCTCCCGCCCCGCGTTTAGTTGCGTTGCAAGTCTTCAAAGCACACGCGGGTCCGCAAACGGTCTCCGGGTGTAGAGTCCGAGACACGTTGGGAAGCAAGATGGTGGCCGCATGAAAAAAAAACAAACAAACAAAAAAAACAAAAAAACCCAAAAAAACAAATAAAGGTGGGGTGGGTGGTCAGCGGAGGTGACTGTCAACTGCGTTGCTCTCCCTTGCAAGCCTCCCGCAGGTGCCACGATTGCTCGACAACTCGCGTGCTTCTTTGATGTGCGGCCACTTCGTCCTTTAAACATGCAAATCACAGGCATTGCTCCCCCCACCCCAAACACACACACACGCAGCCCCCCCCCCACACACACACAGCCCCCCAACATCCTGCTCCACTGCATTCGCGTGTCTTCTGCTGGTCGTTAACTGACCTTCAACCTCCCCATCATCATCTTAAAAGTCACGCATGCCTGTGATTATTAAATGTTTGCTTGTGGGGAAAAGAGAGTTGAGAGACGCTGCAACACTTTCTAACCTTCAAGGTGATCATTACCTCCACTACAACCCTCCCTTCCCCGCTGTTGAGGTCAAGAAATATTTCATTCTTCTCTGCACAAAGACTTTGTCGCAAACCCTCCCTTCATACCCATTATCAACAGAGCTTTCTTCACACCCGCAGAAAGGTAAGATGGGGTACACAGGGTGGGAACAGGCTTTGGACGAGGCTTTTGAGTCAGAATTGTATGCAGTTATTTCATTCTGATTCGTCTTTGCAGCTGGCGACACTGACGGAGAGAATGAAAGTTATAGCAACAAACCATGAACAACAGCTTCTGGATATAAACGCAACAAATGTTGAGGATAAAAATTCTTAACTAAGCCACCCCTCCACTTACTCCTACATTATTTCATTCCATACACAACAGCTGGCTGTGTGATTCCATTAGTTCTAACCGCTGTAACCAACTCACAATCACATTAACGCTAATTAAAACCACATTTATCTCTTGAAAACAAAGAAATAGTGTGGAATATCGCCAGAACCTTGGGCAACTCAAACAACAAACTTGTCATCAAAATATAAAGATGAGACTTTCCCATTACATCCTACAGCTAATCACTTCTTCGTTCGCAATGTTGGCCACACTGTCAGTCACGTGATCAACTAGATATCCAACCTCCGTCAGGTCGTCGACGGTCCCTCTAGAACAGCAACTAGAACAGCACCAAGCCACCAGAAATCAGCTCAGACTATGATAAACCCTGGCTGAGCCAACTATCAAGAACAACACAAGGGTTGAGGCTCGAGGGGATGAACAGTTTGTTCAGAAAAGCGAATAATCAGCAGTAAATGTGACAGTCCAGCGGACATCAGACAGGTGTTTGCTAGACAAGGTGCAACTAAACTGGCATTGACATTCACCTGCAGCAATCCCCAGACTACATCCTCGGGGCAATATCCACCCTCTGGTCATTATGTTCCATTCAACTGGTCCAATGTTTGGAACTATGTGATAATCAACTACTCAAACTACTAGCAACCTACCCGTAAGTGCTGCAGGTTCTTCCGAATTCAGACAGATCGTGATACTTTCACTAAGGTATGAAACTTGTAATGAGAGCAACACTCATATGAACTTTTTGTTTGAAGGTCAGGGTAAGTACTTTACCATCGCCTTCAGGGGCCAGCATCTTGCGAACTTTATTAAAAGTTTATTTATTAAAAGCCACTCACACTAAGCTGGTTTATTTGTTTTTATTTGACCAGCAACTGCCTTGGTCAAACAAGCCAAACCATAAATGTGAAAGGACAAAAATAATTGCATAAATTCTATTAAAGTGGTCCTTGCTTTCAAAAGAAACATTAACTGAAAGTGAAAGTATTTTCTGAAATAAGTATTCTCAAAATGTTCGTTAAAAGACAGAAAAAAGGTTGTGTCAAAACATTTTGTCTATCAACCCCAAACAACTTACAGAAATGTACCTCAATGAGAAGAGGGAGAGAAGAGGAGGAGAGGAAGTTTATAATCGTCTGACTGAAGCGAGGTCGAAGTTTAAGATAAACATTTGAACTGAAATAAATAAACTCCTTATTAAATGCCTGGTTGAAATATTTTATTTACAATGCTTTCACAAAAATGTTACTCTCAACATCACGGCCAGGTGTGGTCAGCCACAACTCTCGTTACAACGTCTGACAAAGTCACAGTGTCAAGCGGGAAAGCATAAAAACAGATTTTAAAGTGTATATCCGAGTCAAAGATACCTGGCCAAAACAAATTCATAAAATACGCCCACCAAGAACAGAGGTGCAATCACTCAAGTTAATTTTACAATTCTTGTTAACATAGAAGACAACTGATGGCTGTACTAACTCCTCTTTGATGCTTCCCTTTTGGCTTCCCTCCATTTGACAAGAGCAACAATAAACATTCCCAGAGTAATAAACAACAAACATTTCCGGACCATCTAACATTTACTCCCGTGCTATTCTGGGTTGAACATTTTCCTTTAATGCAAATCGAAGTTAGAGATTTGTCTGGAGAACACAGTTTAAGCCTATCCCAGGATAATTTGATCTGCGAGTTATTTGCCCCTAGCGGAAATAGACTGCGGAAAATGCAAAAGGATTGAGAGCGAGGCGAGCGCCGTCTAGACGGAAGCCATTACAGTCCGCAAGGCGCATGACCGGGTGGAGCAAAAAGCTGCACAAGCTTGCAGGATGGAGGAATACAATGTAGCAGCAGGGTCAGGTCAGGATGAAGACAGGAACAAGGAACCAGCGCCATCATGGAAAACGTTTAAACTGGAGAGACAGAGATGTCAGGGGAGGACGAGGTGCACGGCGACACCAGTTGTGAACCGTTGTAACCGGTTAACACCCCGGGTAGTGGGGATGGGAGAAGAAAGTGGGGAATGTCTGCCAGGCAGAAGTACGAAGAAAGAATCAAACTAAAGTTTTTGTTTTGCCCTCGATGTCTCCCATGGTGTGACAGGCTGCGGGTGTGAACAGGGTTAAGGTTGTGTGTTTATGCACCTGACACCCGAGCCAGAGCTGGTTGTAGGATCTCTGTGTGTGTGTGGAAGCACCCAACCATTTCACGCCCTCGACAAAGTCGCTCACGAAGGTTCATGGGCTTTAAGGAAATAAACAGTTTAAAAAGCTTCAGAAAGAAGATAATGTTTTAAAAGGAGACATAAAAATCAGCTGGTTCGATTCTGTGAGCAGTTTATTTTACGTCTACTTGCAAAGTAATGGAGATATAGGGGTATGTGGGTGGAAAGTAAATAGGACGAGTTGCAGAAAATGTTTGGAAAAAAAAAAAATACGGAGAAAAATAGAAAGAAAGAGAAGTGAACGATGCGGTGAGTAGTCCGCACTCTTGTCTTCACATTGCTAGTGTTCAGGTAAATGTAGAGAGCTGAGACCGACTTCAGCCACCGTGTTTGTGACAGCAACTCACCTCAGTGTTCACAAAGCTGTGACCCTGGCTATCAGCGGCATGCTCATCACAACACCCGCTCTACTTCTTGACCTGTTCAGGTCCTATCCGGAAGGACTTCCACCCGACTACCACGATCCCATCTCGAGTTATCAGCTCCTGCACTGAGCACGATGAACCCACATTTTCCTCTCTCCACGAACTCAGTGGGGAATAGCAAACCATTTCTCCATTTCTTCAGAAGCGGGATGTTGGAGGGAGTGGAAAGAAGATAAAAATGTAGTGACCGTGGTTTGTGGGGAAGGATGGGGAGACTGTGACCTGAGTGCTTTGGAGGTTTGTAAACAAAAATCAACAAAGACTGGAGGTGTGTGCTGAGTTTAGGTTGTGCGACCTTTATCACCGAGCTCTCTAAAATTCATGATTAGAAAAAAAATGAGCACCCTCTGTTCCCTGCCGCCTTGGCGATTACCGTTATGGCGAGTGCACTCCCCTTGAGCACACTTCCTGTCTGCGCGATAATAGGAGGCGCTGCGGTGTGTAGGAAGGGGGGTTAGGGGGAGGGGCCTGGAGTGTGGGGGGGGACCCATGTGCGGTGACACGCGATGCAAATCCGATAAGACCATCATGAAAGGCGGAATGAACGGAGCGACCCCATCACGACTGACTAGTGAGTACCCAGTACCGCATTGCCTCCCCTGCTACCAGAGCTCTCCGCTGTACAAACATGACAGTAAAAGCATCACAAAATAAAAAGTACTTCTCGCCGAAGCCACTGACAACTTGACCAACAACGCAACCACCCAGCAGGTCCAAACAACTGCGGCACAACGAGTAACAGTGTGAGTGATGGCAATGGAAAACAAGAACAAGAACGAGACATGGCGAGAACGAACACGTGCCTTGACACCAGGTAAGGCATCAACAGTCTGTAACACAACAGGTGCGAGGAACATGAAAAACCAGGAAACTGCAAATGTACACGAGATCCACCATTGGTAACACTGGTAAAACCAGAAAGCCATTCGAAAGCACAGATACACACATCTTGTCCCAGTCTACAGTTCCATGTCATAATGTCAACCTAACATCGTCCAGCATAACAAAGTGTGGGTGCAGTGACGCGAGACTACCACGTGACCGACAAGAACCAAGTACTGGATGTCAGCAGGAAGTGACGGCACGTGCGTCACGCAGCTGCAGTTCATGGGACTGTAAGAAGCCAACATCTAGTTCATTCACTTTGTGTAATTCTTTCCATCCTGCCGGCAACAGGCTGTTATACTTTCTCATTTTCTAAACTAATAAAACAAAACCCATTCTGAAGAATACTTTCTCAATTTACAAAAAAAAAAAAACAAAACAAAAAAAAACTATAAAAATTACCCGTATGTGTCTGACCCCCAGTGACGAATCCATTTGAGCATCCCTAGATAAAAATGTTAGGCTAAGTGACATCACACACAATGCCAGACTAAGTTACATGTCTCCTAAGGGCGAACAAAGGTAGCAACATGGCTGTTGCGTACGGGACACAGTGACGTCAAGGAAACTAGACAAGACTCCCACACCAACGGTCCTCGCTACGTCACACTGGCAGTGGAATGCTGCTATCGGTTCCAACAGCTGTCACAGCTGTCAATGAGAATAAACATCTCTTTATTTTTTTTTTTTAAAGAGAATGCATTTTTTTACTTGCTCTACCCGGAAACACCCGTATCCACGTCACGACATACTCTAGCTCAGCTTGACGGTTTCTACATGTAAGCGGATCCACGATTGGTCGAGAAAACTGCTAAGCCACGAAACGATTGGTCGGCAGGCCGACACACACACACAATACTATTTCCGTACTAAGCAGCAACCGGAGAATAAAGCACACGTGCTGAGCGGTATACGTCACACATACGTCACATGTCCATCACATGAAAGGCATCACATTCACAGTGTAGGTGTCGCTGTTCCATCTCTCCACCAGCTGACGACGACTGACTGTACAGGAGAACACAAGAGGAAGTATGAACCGCTGTAACACTAATCAAAACTGTAATATCAAAAGTTTATATGGCTCAACGAAAACAAATTTAAAAAAATAAAAACAAAAAACAAACAACAAAACAAAAACACTCGAACATGTACAAGACTTTTTTCTCCACGTCTGTCTATAATCCGGGCTTTAATATCCTGGTTCCATGGCGAACTGTTCTTGCGTCTGTCTCCACAGCAACATGAGCCGAAGGCAACCAACCACAAATATAAGAATCACATCGACAACAGTGTTTTTCATGAGCAGGAAAATGTAAACAAACATGGACAAATCAAATCACGAGAATTCCTTCATGGCATGTCAAAGCTGTGGAAGTTAGGTATATATATACTCAAACACTGACATCGGTGGGAGGAGCAGGCCGAGGCCCAGGGTACACTTCTTCACCGACAGCAAAAAAATGTCTTCCACAGTGTACAGAGCGAGACTCGAACCAATACTGATGCTTCATCAAAGTCTTCACGTTCGTCACTTCTTGTTCCAGAAGGAGCACAGCGAGACTGCGCGTGGAGCGGATCTTGAAAGACACGTGACCAAAAAAGGCTCAGGAGGCATGGAGGGCACTAGGGCTTGGTCCTGGTGAACAAGTGGATTTCATTGTCGTTGGTGTCTTTGCCAGCCACGCTTCGCCCGAACACGCCGAAGCCAAAGCTCTTGGCCGAGGCGCCAAGGGAGGTAGGCCCCGTGCCGGACAGTTTTGGCTCAGCAGCATTGACCTCTGACCCACTGCCACAGGTGACCGTAATCCCAGCGGTCCCGACGGGGGAGTGACTGCTATCATAATCGAGATTATCCACAACGGTGGTGAAAGAGTTGCTGGAACTCTCGTCGGAGAACATTTGGACAAAGTCCAGCTGCGGGTTCTTGGTCTTGGTGTCCGGCTTCCTGCCCCCAGGCGGGTCCTGCATGCCCGGCAGAACCTGGTTATCCCCGAGGTTCAGAGTCTGGTACACTCTATCTTCCCGATTCCCAGAGTCCTTGATAACGGAGGACGATGACAACAACCCATGCGACGGCACAGACGATGGAAGACATTTTGTCGGCGTCGACTCCAAGATGGAGGAGCTGGCATTCCTGGAGAGCCCCATGCTCACGAGAGGTGGTGCCGAGCCTGCACTGTGAGGCAAGCGGCTGGGCTCTTTGGATGTCAACTTGCCGGACGTAAACGACTGCGACGAAGTTGACAAGGAAAGCGACGAGGAACTTGAGGGCGAGGGCGCTTCCTGTTTTTTCGCCGAGGCAGGTCGCGGACTGGGGCGTGGCTGCGACTTGAACTCCTTGCTGAACGTTCTGCCTGAAGTAAGTGAGGATGAGGCAGTCGATAACGCGGCAGTGGACGACAGCGATGACGGGCAGGAAGCAGCTGATCGCTTGATGGATGATGTCAGGTGTTCCTGGCTTGACCCTTTGGGCAGCGCATGCACGGCGCTTGACCTCTGAACTGTCCGCGACTCGCTTCTGGGATAGTCGCCATAGACGACAGACAGGTCCTTGTTGACGAACTGCGTGAAGGCGGAGGAGAAAGTTGTTGGGATCATGCTGGGCGACTTGCCGCCCCTGACGTCCCTCCCAGCCTCCCTGCCTGGTGCCGATGCCATAGACATTGGAAAGGAGGAGTGAGAAGCTCCTGACGGTTCACGGGACGATGCCGAGTTGGATCCGGAAGTAAAGTTCGGCGACTTCTTGTGTTCTTGACTTGGGTCTCGTCCACTTCTCGGGGTCGACGACGATGCTAGAATTCGACCTCCCTGTGACAACCACGGCAATGTTCTGGGTTCCCGACTCCCATTGGCTGATGAACAGATTTCACGCGCAGAGCTCGCAGTTCTGGCAAGCGATTCGGAAGACTCCATGCTTGGAACTGGCAAAGGTGCCGGCGGCGCACTCGCCGACTGACCTTTGTCCCCGGATGTGACGTGGCCAGCACTTGGCCCCTGGCCAGACGATTTGATGATTATGCTGTTACCAGACGAGACGAGTCCACCGCCTGCGGACGTGCTGCGCCTCCCCGAGCCACGCGAGTTCCCCCAGGTGTGGGCAGCGCTGGAGGGCACGGAGGATCTGGTCGTCGAACCACTCCCCTCCGAAGCCTTGCCGATCCCTGACCCCACTCCTTTCACAGCTCCTCCTGACTTGGTAGCTGGCCGAGAGCTGGACATTAGCGAGGAAGGGTGACTCCCGACGCCCGGGACACTGGACACGGACGACAGGATCTCAACCTCGCTAAATTCCTTTTTAACAACCTTCGGTGTGAAGTGAGCAGCTTTTAGTAGCACCGAGGAAGGCTTCGCAGGGGAGGCAGCGGAGGAAGCAGGCAATGAAGACTCAGGGTACTGGTAGCCGTATGGGGTCATCGCCTCGTTTTGGGTCCTGGCTGCGGATGATGTGTCAGAAACGGCCCTGAACGGCGAGTGCTTGTCGCTCTGACAGCGGCTAGAAGGACGCTTGTCTTCAGCACCACTGGGCACCTGGGAACCCCTGTAGGTCTGTAGCAAGTATGTCTTGTCGACGGTGCTGTCAGGATCCTGATCCTGATTTCCTGATGCGGAAGCGGGCTGAGGAATCTCCCCTGGAAGGAGGCGCTGGGGAGGGGCGGCAGGAACAGGCGTGCAAGCTCTGCTTGGGGACTGGGCACAGCAGCCTTGCAGAGGATTCTTCTCTTTCTTCACCCACATCACAGCGGACTTCTCGCACTGGCTCAGCGTCCAGCTCTCCGACTTCCCGTCATGCCCGCCGTTGGTGACCTTTCCGGAGATGACGAACTTCAAGGATCCGCCTTGCCGGCAGCCGTCCTTCGTGTCCTCGTCCTCCACAGGACTCTCGGCACCACCATCCTCGTCACAATGTCTCAGCGACATCTCTCCTAGATGACGAATCAACAGGTGGTCGCTGTCGGTCTGGAGGTCAGGCAGGAGGCCGAGTGACCCGGAAATCGTCGTGGCCGGCGTCCTAGGTGAAGGGCGGCGTGTCAGCTGCTCAAAGGCGGCCTCGACCTTTGACAGGACGGCGACGGGTAGAAAGGTCAGCTTGTCCGACTCCAGCAGCGCGTGGTGCTGCAGGCTGCCCCGCCGGAGCGCGCTGTGCTCGAGCATGCGCAGAATGTGGGGGCGGGTCACGTGAACCTGCGCGCGCATGCAGGAGTTCATGGACGAAAACTGCTTGAAGGGAATCCGCAGCTGCCGTAGGAGGTCGTCTTGTAGGACCACGGGCTGCGGGTTGCTGTCGACAGAGTTAAAAAAAATAATATATATAATAACATGTTACTGAAGTAATAACACTTTCGACTTTTGATGCTCATTCATAAAAAATCTTATCAGAACCACACACACAAACACACTCGCACACACAGAGCCTGCTGTCTAGAGACCTGTTGGTATTTTCCGCCGGCAAGAGGTAGGTGGCGATGGATGCAGTGATGCCATCATCAAAAAGATGATCGATGTCAACATCGTCGCCGTCCGAGGGTACATCGGCGAATATGTCGAAGCCATTGTCGGGGTCTCCAGTCGCAGCTGTCAGAAATAAAGAGAGAGAACAGGAGTGTGTGGCGGCCATCGAGTGGATGTCTAGGGGGACGGAGAAGATAACTGGTCTTAAATCAATGTCAATGCTTGGTGAGCGATGGCAAAACAGTAATTAAGGTTTATTTTGGATTAATTGGAAAATATCACAAAAACAACTAATTTATGCTCTAAGCTGCTGCCAGAGTAAGTCTAGGATTTTTTTTAAAATTCTAATAATATCAACAGATGTTTAAAAAAATAAAAATATTTTTTACCATGCAGACCGTAAGAACCAGGCATCTGCCAGGGTCGTTCATCCTCGCTCCCATACCCGTTGAGGTCGCCAAGGTACCCTGCAAACAAATTGTTGATGAGTAGTGATATATTTTATGGCAAGGCAAGCAAGTGCCCAGCTATTGAGGAGGTGGTAGAGGGAAATAAAAATATGTCACACAAGTATCTTTTTTTTTCTTTCTCCCCTCCAAGACAGAAAGAAAGAGCGGAGAAGTGTGCGAGAGAAAAGGGCGAGAGGAAGGTTACATTGTCAACAAATAATTTTGTTTGTAGTCAGTGTGATACCACTCCAGTCTCTACACCAGTGTTCCAACTTCCGACCTCTGAGGTCACAAACAATAAACGGTTGTACTTAATATAAACATGACTGTACAATGTGTCTACAGCCACCAACACAACTTTTATCTAACAAGGATGGGGTCGAGGATGGGGGAGACCCCGACCTGCATGGTCGCCACCGGTCACATCTTCCAACCATCCAAACAGCAGGAAACCCGTTCATCGCAGTACTGTTTATTCTGTTTATTCTTCATTACAGATGACATCTGGTGCAAGTGGAGGCTGACATCTGCCATCCCCTTTGTGAGAAATCCCTGATGTGTGCTACAGCCATGTGTGTCCCTCCTCCTCATGTTTACAGAAACTTTTAACTGCGGATGTCTGCCTGTAAACAACTTCTGTTGTCTTCATAATCTTTGGTAACGAATGTTTTTTCCTGATAGACAATTGTTGGTTGAATCCTCTTCCATTGTTGTGCAAATTAAAATTAATTTTATAATGCATAAATATTTTAACTTCAATCTCCGATGCACAGATGAATGGAGCAAAGACCAACAACCATGAATGAACAGGATAATTCACTCTAAAAATGTCGACCACCAGCAAAAAGAAGTTGTTTACAAACACACGGCACCTTTGTTAGCTGCAAGCTCACAGTCAACACTCTGTGACTCACGAAATGTCACGCGCAAACTTCGTTTATGAACTTTAACCTTTCGCGCACTTATCTGCTAACATTTCCGATTTTTAAAAAAAAATCCTCGGCTGGTGGGAAAATTGCTTCACAGGACGGACTTTGTCTCCTCACAGCCAGCAACCAAGCTACTGGCGTCACTTCCGGTTCTCTGACAAGAAAGACCACCAGAGGAACCGAGTTATCCCCCTGGAGGAGAGAATATTGAGTTTATCAGATGATGGAGTGGAGAGTCAGTGTGAATGTCTGCGTGAAAGAATCACACAGAGAGATATCACAGTGAAAGGGTGTCAGTGAATGTTCAACACAACACAAAAGGAGACATGCAACAGAGTACGGCGATGGAAGGTGCTGGTGACAGGGATTCGAAATACGAGAAGGAAGTAATTATAAAGCCAAAAAAAAAAATAAATACAAACATAAACAAATTAAGTAACACACACGACTGAAAAAGCCTGATGTAAATAAGAAGTTGATCCGGCAACAGAAATTTAAAGCACCAGTAGTTTTTCAGTTTTTTTTTCTCTGCACAAAATCTTCCTTCACTACCGAGCAGCAAGGTGGTCGCGTGCTTTGTTGTGTCTGCACGTGCACCACCGTCTGTCGTCTGGCATCGTCAGAGCTTTGATGTCACCCAAGCCGCCAGCAGCTTCCAGCAGCGACTGGCCCCCAGACCACCGATGATTCCCCTAATGGCTTATTAACGCCCGCCACGAGACTTTCCGTGCCGGTCACGTGACACGCACGTCGTCATACAAAGTCGGGAAAAGCGCGAGATTTGGCGAGACTTCCGCGAGTGTTGTTCGATGTTTTTCCACGTCACTGTCTCCGGGGCCTGGGGCAAACCCGAGAGACAAGCCTTATTACCGCCATGGTGGTGACAGGGGCCAGGCGGAGGGTCGTGGGGCCAACAAGTCTTCAATCTCGAACATCAGGAGAGAAGAGAGTCCAGCATCCTCCCCACAGCAGAGACAGAGAACTGGAGGGTCGAGGTTGGGGGAGAGAGAAACAATTTAACCAGTCCATACCCTTGTGAAGTTGTTGAAGCTGATGAATGATTGCTGGCTGATGAAACAGGAAGAAAAAGGTGATGGTCGAGGAATTTTATTGCGAAATTAACCGGACACTCATTCCTACCCACCTTTGTGTTCTCAAAACAAAACACTCTACGGATACCTTTAAATAGCACTGTTACCAATGGCAACGCTGGTATTTTTGTCGCTGCTGTTGTGTTGAGGCTAACAAGAGCTGACTAAATTCCTTCCACAACTTATCAGTCTTGTTAGTTGTTTACTCTAACATGTTACAAGCGAACAACTTCCCTCGTCCGCCTGTCACACATCCAGGAAGCAGACGACTGTTTGTTTTGTTGTTTACTCGGATTACCCTGAGGGGGAGTGGGCGGACTAGGATGCCTGAAGTTTTAACTCGTTTCGTGGCCTACAATCATCTTGTTTTCAACAGGTCGAGCTGGCAGTCACGTGTCTGGAGAGGTTCCAAGGCTGCGGGCAATAAACTGTCAACATGGCGCCTACTGCTGACAGATATGAGTATCAGAGCAAGGTGCTATGGATGATCCTCCTCCCCAAACCCTCCACACACACCATTGCTCAACTCCATCAACATCTGTCCCAATCAAATTCATGTTCCCCACGATGCGAAACGATAAATAACCGAGCATGAAAGAAAAAAAAAATGATATTCATGGATTTCGAACCTGCATCATTATCGCTGTATCCGCTGTCTTAGAAAAAGTCCAGTTGTTGTATTTATCACTGAAAATAATTGTTATGACAGGTATAAGGCCGTGCCACGAGGATAATGATCTAGAAAAATCGATCAGACACTGTTGTTGTGCCGACGTAACAGGTAATCCGACAAGGACGTAGGTGGCGACAGGTGTGGCGACTACGTCACCGACCCCAGGTAGCGAGCAGCACGTGACCACGGGAGCAGTTGCACTGTTGATGGCTCCGAGATAGGAAGCCACCGATCCGGTTCTTGTTTGTTGTTTGGGTCCTCGATTAGAGAAAATATGTTTGTGTGGCCTCTCATGTTTTTGTGAAGGTGGGTGAAGGGATGGTTTGGAAAGGGCAGAGCGAATTAAAAATAAACGATGGGTTTCGTTTCATACGTGCATTTAGCTCTTATCAGTTGATAAGAAAAAAAAAAAACCTGCAGTAAATCACAGACTAGAAGATGGTGATCATATGTAGACGAGGTTGTTGGTATTTGGAGAAAGGGGTGGGTAAGGCTGGAAAACTGAATTACTACACGAGATAGGATTATGAGATTTGTAACATCTTGTCCTGAATTGAGGGTGAGGGACAGAAATATCGCAACGCCCAGTGTCTGAACATCTCTCTTCCTGTCCAAGTATTATACGGGTATTGGCCACAGATCTTCCTCAGTGCATCACGGGTACATTAGGTAAGGGGAGAGAAGCTGCTCTGAGTCACCGACCATGCATCGTGTGGATGGTGATGGCTGGCTGCAACTTTATGACATGTATGGATGCATACCCACATCCGACACCACACGATTCATCCTAAGCTCTTTCAGATGGTTGGGACAATCAAAGGACAGAACTGTTTTAGGAAATGTCTGCTCACGCTAAAAATGTCTGGTTCCAACTACATTAGGAATAAAAGTCACAAAGGTAGGCGGGTCCGACCTTTCAGACAATCGAAAAATGGGTTTGCGATGTGATATATATTTACATGTCTTGGAGAAATGCGGTAAACAATATAAGCACTGCCAGAAAAATGACAAACAACTGCAGTGACATCACCAATGATTCTTCTCGACTCGTCAAAGCCAACCTTTCGAACCAAGGTTTTTCTGGCAGAAACTTTATTTTTAAAGAATGTTTTCCTGCCGTGACATTATCTTCCTCTATTCCTCTCATCAACTGTAGCCGCAGCGCCACTCCCGCACTTCCCATCGGTTTGCAACTGGTCGATGACCGGAAATGACCTTTCACGAAGCCCCAAACCGGTCGCACGCACAGCCCGACGACGCTCGGGAAAATCGCGCACGTTCTCGCGTGACGCTGAGAACGCACGAGCTATCATGCGCACGCAACGTGGCCCAGTCACACTTCCGGCGACTGGCAGCCGGCGGAGGGTTCGCACGCCATGGCCACATGAAGGCGATTTCCCAGGGTTCATGGCGGAAGCTCACACATGCGCGAGGGCGGCTGGTGGCAAAGTGCTGTTAACCTTTGCAAAAACAAACACAAAAACAAACAAACAACCAATCCCAGGAACACTCGGTCTAGTGGGACACGAGTGTATGGCTGTGCTTGAATGGGAAAAGGTCACATACAGGCCGCGGAGTAACTGCACAATAAAATATGTATGTCGGTGGATTAACAACAACAACAACAACAAAAAAAAAAAAATAAAATAAAAAATAAATAAATAAAAAAAATTCTGTTGCACGAGCTGTTAGACCGCAACAGGCTCGGAAATTAATGTTCATGTGGGTGGAATGTGCGGGCAGACCATAAAGCTAGTACTATTTTTCAAAACTCTGATATTTTTATTTTTAGAAAACGATTGGGCAGTGGATGTGATAGAGGTTGAGAGAGAGACGAGATAAATGAAGACAATAATACTACACACAGACACAAACACATTCATAACCACAGCTCGCCATAAGGACAAAACCAGGTTAAAGGTTACCAGAAATATGACCAACTGAAAATATCTGACCACATTAAAAAAATTTATCAGTATACATTAATTACAAAATGTCCGTTGCTTTCATTAAAGCAGCCTCAGAAGTGTGGATGGACGTATACCGACTTAAATAAAGCCTTATAAGCAAGCAGGAAGAGGACATGAAATGTTGTCTTACACACACTGCAAGGTCGACTCTAAACCTTCAGAAAGAAGCCTTCCTGTCAAGAAAACCTTAAAAAAAACTAAATGCATAATTTCCTCCATGAATCCGAACATTCTAAAATAAGAAGACATAAAAAACCCCTCATGGAAACAAGATGGGGTGGTGGAGGCTGAGGAAGGAAGGAAGGGGTGCTGTGCATTATTCATCGGCAGGATTTGTAAGCCTTCAGAACGAGGCGTGATTTGAATCAAAAACTCTGCCATCAACCGATGTTTTGCACCATTTATTTTCCGCCTGTAGCGGTAACTACACACAGAAATTTATTACCGGGGATCACGTATCCTTTATTTTTAAATTTCTTTCTTTAAAATATATAAAACACGGGATGACACATCCGCACAATAACAATCATTCTACTCTTTTTTCTTTTCTTTCTGTTAATTCCCTCCCAAGGCTGGAGGCACGAAATGGGGCTGTAACCGCGGTGAGGTACTTTATTACTTCCCCCTGACCCCACGTAGATGGCGCTCCCTTCGCTGAGAGTAAAATGTTCACCAGCCTACACCTGACCTCACTGACAAACAAGTGCGAATGAACTGGAATACTACTGAGCTTGGTCTGATAACTGTCGACATCAGAGACAGAGACCTGAAACTAATGGAGGAGTAAAATGAAGTCTGACCATCCATAAGGAACTTCCTGAAGTAACCAAGCGGCCATCTTGGCCCTCGTCATGGAAGCCATCGTGGAATATAAACACTGGCATTTCCTACTTCAGTTTTGAAATCCGAGAACCAAAGGAGATTAAGAAAACAACAAAAAAGAAAAATGCAGCTTTGATATTTTATGAGAGATATTAAGAGCGAGTGGCAGTGCATCCCTGAGTGAGGCAACACGAGCTCCAATATGGCGGCTTCTCGGCTTCAATCAGAGTAACCCAGTCTCCAGCCATCCATCCATTAGTTTCATATCAGTGGTGAGGGGATGCGAGATGATTTAGGAAACTGGAGTATTCAACATGTACACCCAGTCCACTTCATGTTCTCTAAATTGATAAACTGCGGGTGTCTGGCGACTGTTCGCCTTCTGAGTGAAAACTACTCCCTTCACTTGAGAAGACTTCAGTCCACACATATCACGTGTCAAACCCACATCCACACACAACACATGAAATATATTTCAGGCTTTTTTTTGTTTTGTTCTACCTTTTAAAATTTCTCATCAAACCATCTAAAGGACCATGGAATGTAAATGTTCACCAACAGGTTTGACAGGAAAGCGCCCAGAGATGAACAAGAGCGCGAGACGTGTTCACAAATTATCGATTTTATCGTCAGGGAACCTTAACCGTGGAAGTGGAGGGAGGAGAGGGGAGGCAACTGCTCCAGCGAACGTTGGAAGACAGGATCAAACTCCTTCCTCTCACCACTCCTTTTTTTTATCTACTCCGCCGTCTTCCGTTACATTCAGAGTTATCTGTAACACCAGAAGCCCAAAGGCATCTTCTTTTTTGTGCTTCTCCCTCGAATTACCGGCCCTGACAATGGCAGAAATTCCAAATTTGGGTTGTTAGCCGACCTCTGGTGTACAGCATCCTGTCTATGCGTGCACTCAGGTGTTTTTTACACCACCACCTGCATTTCCCCCTCCCCTCCTGCACACATACCCACCCCACGAACCATCTGTGACTTGGGACAGGCACAAGCTGTCGTCAACTTTATCAAGCTGCTTGCAATCATTTTTGCTCCCACCTTCTTCAAAATGCAAAGACACCACAAGTAACAGTCCCAGATGTTTCCTTTTAATACCTTATTTCATTCTTTACCCTCATATTTTTTTTCATAAAAGCTTATCTCCCAGTTTCTGAACTCACCAGGGCTGAGCGGTTCACGGGACATTAGGTCATCAAAAATGTTGTTGTGTGCCACGGATTGTTTACCTCCGCTCCCTTGCTCCATTCCCATCAACCGTTACATGAAACCCTGTTACATGAAGCCGGATTGAATGTTAGCCTTCGATTTGCAATACACTCGTATTATTTTTCCCTTTACTCTGACATTTGCCTTTTCTTCCTATTCGTGTAAACCGATCTGATGGACAAAGCTCTGCTCACTGATGCGTGCCTATTGTCTGTCTCATCAAGCGTGACCCCGCTCTTGTGATCGGGTCACCGCTTGTGTGCCAGCAGGAGGCACAGTGAGGATGTATAAGAAAATGTGGCAAACTGCTTTCATAATATTCTATTACATAACAACAGCTTGAGTCATCATTAGTCCGCAGGTCAGTTCTCCGGTTTGCAAGAGAGTGTGCGAACAAAGAATCGATCTTCTAAACATGGATGTATAAACCTACTTGTAATTTTTATCTACAAAAGTTAACATCGTGGTGTAAGCCTGTCTAGACGACACTATGGGGGGGGGGGTCTATGGCATCCAGAGAGCCCTCCCACCTCTCCACATCCACTCACCCTCCTTGTGAGCCTAGACAGCGAGCTGTATTCTCGCGAGATGTCGCCACGTTGTTTGTTTGTTTTTTTCTTCTCCTCTTTCGTCTGTCAATACCGACCAACAATGAACTACCCCCGGCAAACAACCTTGACCGTGTTCTCAACATACTTGTGTCACCTGATCGTCTGCGCCAGCTGTGTACACTTGCGCCATCGCGAAAGCAGGACACCGTTTCCGGGCAAGGGAGGCTACCGTGCTTTTGAATGTATTTCGTGTAATCACCATGGTTTTTGTTCCCAATGTTGTCCGTTTATGGACTGAGGTGTTACTTCGTCTGTTACTTGTTGTTACTTGCGAGTGTTACTTGATGTGGAGGTACCACACGCCTGCGCCACATGCCAGCACGCGCCAGAGCCTCGTTCCGAGTCCAATGAGTTTGAGGCTGTAGGCAGCTTTCTCACGCCAGCTAAACATTCTTAGGCTCGTCGCCAACACACTCCAGTCATTCATCTTAGTTTTTGCTTCCCTCTTCCGACAGAAACATGTATCCGTACGTGTGTGTATGTCTGTGTGAGTGAGAGAGAGAAAACATGAAAACAAAAGAAAAACAAAGAAAGGTAAATGCGTTCAGTACCCACCTCACCCCCCAAACCTCGGCTGATATAACAAGAAAAAAAAAAATCCGCGAGTTGACATTTCACGCAGATGCTGGTAGTTAGTGAATAAAACAGCGGGGTTCAAACTCGAAAGCGTATGGTTCGATACCCGAGTAACTCAACTCACTTTTCCCTCAACTCCTTCGAATGGACATCTGACTGTGAAAGGAAAAGCAGAGAAAAAGAGGGGATGAGCACCGCCCTGACAAAATCCTGATCCCAGGATAAGAGGAAGCTAACAGCTCACGCCATTACGATCCTAATCATGGGAATGTATTGACCTTTTCATACTGCAAATGTAACCAATGAAACAATGACATTTCGGAGCACAAACAGTCATTTGATTCAACATATTTCCAAGAACTATTTTCCGATGAAACTGCCATCGATGTTGTGTCTAGAGGCTCACACTGTCCCATAAAGTCAATAATATCCTGTCTAGCGCCCAGCACTGTCCTGTTATATAAATAATTTGATATCGAGAGCGAGGCATCCCGCCATAAGTCAATAATTTGATATCTGGAGTCAGACATCGTCCTGTTATCTACAACCCCGGACTGTCTCGTGCAGTTAATGACATTTTGTCGAGAGCTACAAACTGCTGCATGTGTCGATGGTTGTGTCTGGACTACCCACACTCGGCCTCATCCTGACAGCAACATTACATCCAAGGCCACCCTTTCCTCCGAGGCGTGCACCCTTGTCTGTAAAGTGGACAGGTCTTGTCACATTATGTCACAGCTGTTTCCTCCAGACCTACATTTTGTCCAGTGATGTCGAGAGTTGTATATCTTGGACAAAAGGGCGATTGTCCCGTTACCTTTGAGTCCTGCTTATGTCAAACATCCGTTGAGGGGTGGGGTAGGGGGAATCAAATCAACAGACATGAATTAAAAATGTCCTGCCCCACCCAAACTCCAGGGGCATTTCTCATGACCCCAGCAGCTAAAAATGGTGATACACGTGATAAAGCAGATGACTGTTCTTGTGGGGCAACCCTCCACACCTTCTCCTCCACCCTAACTCCCTCCCCCTCTTGCCTTTCCACCCTTACCTATCGTTTGAAAGTATCTCAAATCTTCTTGAAAGCCCTGTATGTTAGAGGTTCCTTCCTCTTCCTACAGTTCACTGTTGCCGCCAGCGCGTGTGAAGATCGTGGAACCAACCCTCGTCCAATTTTTGAACCTTCAGTCCGGAAACCAGTCCGACACGCAAACCTCCCGAGGACACCCACCTCCTGAACGTGCACGTGACTCCAGCAACGGCAGGAGGAAGCGGACAGCAAAACCCCATCTTCTCCACACAATGTGATTGTGAAAACACCAACAGGAAGAAATGAGGAACTGAATGAAGAAAGAGGAGATAAGAGTGATCGGGGGAAGGGGAAGAAAGTGAGAGAGAGAGAGACAGAGAGCAGCAATGCCAAATAAAAACTATCGGCTTCCTCAAGCGAGACTACGGGTTGTACCGGGTGCCGGCAAACCAATCAAGCACCCTCCTCCCACAAGTGCCAAGCAAAACAAACCAGAATGACGGAAAGTGTGGATGAAAAAGGACTGAAAAAATGTTTTAGTGAGGCAATCAGTGAGTTAGTTCATCAAATATTTGTTTAAAAATAACTGGGAGGTAGCTTCATCAAATATTTGTTTCAAAAAATCTCGCTTTTCCTTCTCTATACACATTAACTGTCACACTACATGTTACACACCATCTGAGTACACACACACACATACACATGTATACACATACAGAGGCACGAGCCAGCCCCCATCCAACTACTGTTGTTACCACAGTAACATGGTCAGATAAAGGTGGGGGACCTTTCTGACAATCAAGTCCAGTGAAGATGCTGTTCTCTATTTCTCATTTCGAAGACGATCTCAAGCAAATAATAAATAAAAACATCGACAACAGCAGCGCGTGAAGCGACTGTTTGTCACGAGGCACGTGACCGAGCGGTGAAGTCAGTTTGTTCTGTCGGCAGCTGCTGCAGCAGCTAGTGCAACACCTGAGGGCGACGTGGCAGATGCACACCTACCAGATGGAAGATGGGGGATCGCGGGTGGAGGTGGGGCTGAAGGATCTCCTACTTGTTCACTTTCTAGTACAAGTTTGAATCTTGAGGTCGGGGGCTGTGTGGAGGGGTGGACAGGACTGACAACAACAGCCTCGCCAACGACTCCTCAGCTTTGTCCACAGATGGTGTGCAGCTGTGAGTGGCATGTCAGCGCCTGACTTTTTTTTTTTAATTAGTTGCACTGACTTCTTCCAAGCTTGTACACACGGCCTCTACAATTGTCATTCTATTCAGTGAGAATACAATACTTTAAACACCGCCATTGGTGACCGAGGGTAGTGGGGGACAGGTCTCGCGTTAATTAAAAACTTTTATTTGTTTATTTGATATATACGCTTTGTTGTTATTATTATTCGTTTGTTCTGAAGGACTTGTGTGTTTTCTGGATACTTTTTCATGTTAACTCGATTTGTTTACAAAACTTTGGGTTTGAGTTATGTTTAGGTTAAGGATGTGGCCCTCGATGAGTAACAAGGAGCAAACTCAACTGAGGTTAAGGTTCACGTGAGGTCAATGTTTTTATTTTGGACATAATGGCTGATGGACGAAACAATCAGGGTTTGTGAAGCTGCCAACCATGTTCGACTGCTCACGCATGCGTAGATCGTCAGTCGCCCAAAACAAACTGCCGCCGCATCACAACCCCGCAAAGCACGTGCGTGCAGCAGCATGACGTCACGTGAGTACAAGCATTACTCACGGTGAGCTGCACAGCCACGTAAAAAGCTTATCAGCACATGCTGACACAGGTGCAAACGAAGGCCCAGGTGAGCGGCCAGATCAATCACGAACAAAGGACCGGGTGGATTCCACCCCTCCCCACGCCCACGCCACGTGCCACGGCGAGCACACTGGCGATGCAAGATATTCAGACCTCGGGGGTTCGTCTCTCTCTTAAAGACAAAAGATCTTGACAGACGATTGCCATAAACACCCCTGTCGGTTGAGAAGAGGCACTGCTAGCATCGGTGAGCTAAAGATAGGAGTATGCAGGTATGTAGGTATGCAGGTATGCAATGGAATCGTTTTCAAGGCGCTCAGGTGATTTATGTAAGGTTCTAGCGGCCAGGACGCTTCGCCTTGGAAAGGAGTGACAGAAAGTGGAAAAGCTGGAAGGCAAAGAAAAAAGACAAAAAGAGAAAGAATGAAAGACTGAAAGATAGAACTGCTCTTGATACTGAAGACAGAAAACTAGTTTTTCCTGGGAAACAAAGGACAGGTTGGGAACGCCGAATATTTGATTTTGCCATCAACCATACCCACCCACGATCCAATGTGTTCGAGTCCATTTTTATGCTGCAAGTAACCTGCTTTTTCACATTAATCTCTTGCATTACAAGAACACATTTCCTGTCGTCTGACGATGTCTGACAAAACACGAACTCCGATAACAAATAATTAAAAAAACCGAAATCTCGCGAGGCGGGAAACGCCGCTGTCTGGAAAACGAGATAATAAAGGTTAATGCAACCACACCCACCTGCAGCATGGATTTTGTTTGGGGGAGGGGGATCTATTACTATAGCAACTACGAGATTTCGAACATGAACATTTAATTTGGGGTTGGGTTGGGGGTGGGGTAATCCGACAGACTACGACAGCCTGTTGACAGCAGCCTCTGGTAGCAGCTTCTCAACACCTCGCAGCATCTCAACCTTCTCCATCCCGTAAACTACTGTCACGTGATAAAGACAAGTAGTTGCTGTAGCTATCCCATAGTTCTCGTTTTCATCTGTGTGTGTGTGTGTATGAGCGCGCGCGTGAGATGCAGATTTCTTGCTCTGTCACGCTAACATCGAAGTATTCATCTTTTTTTTTCTCTCTCCATCATTCCACCTAAACCTACCATTAGTGCGATTCAATACTCGGGTAGGTCAAACACTTCCATGACCTGCGATAAATCTCAAAGTGACAAAGTGCACGTAGACAAACACACGCGCACACACACACAGGTAACTACAAACAGCTCTGAGCTCTTCACCATCTGTCTTCTTCGTTTAAGGTAAACTTTTTTTTAAGGCCCGAGGGATTTTCTCTTCAAACGAGCTCCACTCTTTCAGCGAAGTTCACTTTCCTGTTTCTTTAGCGGTCTTCGTGACATTCCTTCGCGGCAAGGGTCAAAGGTTACTGTGACCTTCGTCCCACGGCAGCCCGGCTGACTCACAACAGACGCCGCCATTTTGGTTGCAGCCGATGTGTGCTGGCAACCCTGGCCTCCGGCATGTCGACCATACGTCTTGAGGAATTTCTTCTTCTGTTCAGTCTTTTTTTGTCTTCCTTCTTTCCCTCCCCCACTTTCCGAGGCGGTCGTAAGCTTGATAAAACGAGCCTGACATTTTTTTACTCTCTCCACAGCGCTCAAAAAAAAAAACAACAAACACTCACATGCCGCTCTTGTATCCAGGAAACCAATAAAACATGTGGGCGACAGAGGGACAGCACGATGAATGCATCATTACACCACTTGTGAGCACTACTCAGCAGAAAAATAACATTGTAAATGTGAAGTGCAGCCATTCACCACAGTCTACAATGTCCTCCTCCAAGCTTTGTTTCCGCGGACATCCATTTTGTTCCCTCTTCCACCCTAGCACCTCCCTCCCTGTGTATTCTTCCTTTATTTCTTCCTTCCCCACCATCGGGATTGAAAAGGGGAAAGTGGTTTCTAGGGATATAGGGGCTGGTTGTTGGGAAAGATTACTAGTGCATGACATGAGATTAATCCATTCATATGTTTGTTGATATTTTCACTCCGGCATCAGCAAAATGAAAGAATCAAAAGTAATCTTGACTCATCACCCCCGCCCCCTTAACTTTAACGGCTTCATTCGCGACCTCTGACGTCACGAGATGCAAGACGACGGCAGCTCCGCGAAGCACAGCCAGCTTCTACAACTACAACGACAACCCGCGTTGGCTGCAGCCGGCGGTGTAACAACGGTTCCGCCATAAATCACCTCCGGGGTGGGTATGTGACACAACGACTACCACTCAATCTCTCCACAGAATTCACATCTTGTTCGTGCAATTACACACCCCTCTAAGCTCATCTACCCGCCTCTCTCTCTCCGGGTATATTTATGGTTCAGACCCGTCTCGGCTTATCCGGGCAAGAAAACCTCGAACCCTCGATGTTGCAGTAAGTTGCAGCTGTCTGCAATTTCTCACCGGAACCCTCTCCTCCATTGATTGTAACCTTGAATCGACAAAAAAAAAAAATGTTTAGTTTTGTGTGTTGTTTGGTTTGCTTGCTTGCTTGTACGTGCGCCCGCGCGGTCTTCGATTTCCCAGCACGGCGAGAACAAAATATTTGAGAGACACAGCAACTGTCAATGCCGAGTATAAAAAAACCCTCGTTGACATGGCTACCGAAACTTGCTATCTGTATCATTCCTCCCCACTACCACTCTCCCTGCATTCCCCATCCGAATCTCGACTCCGGCCTCCCCAGACAGCTTTCAGCCATGTGACGTCACCAGACTCGTGACCTCAAAGAAGTAGGTGGAGCTGTTGGAAAGGTCATCCTACCGAGGGCACGCAAACAATTGATGTTATAAATTCTGAAGGTCAAGCTCTCAACTCCTTTTCTTACAATCCACCTTTTATTTCTTCCTTTCTTTTTAACCCCCTGTAAAGTTTTACACCGTTTCACAGGAAAATTACTCCACAGTTCCTCGGAACAGCAGACGCCAGAAAAATTATCACAAGACGAAGAATCAGATGCTTATTCTCTCTGAGGTTCAGATATAGAGATTAAAAAAAACAACAACAACAACAACAACTGAAGAGGTTTGTTAGGAAGAAACTTAGTTTAAATATTACCTACAATCAATCCTCTCATTAACTGAAGAGCGAATACGAGCGGAATGTTACGCCAACGGTTGTTGCAACGGCTGCATTCCGATGCAAGACAAGGATAGGGTCGACGAGAAAGGGGATGATGAATTGTCTCTGAGATGCAGGCGTGGTCTCGAGTGTTTGGCGAGGTCTGCAAGCACTTGGTTGTTAATGGCCAGGTGCACGGTGCTTGGGTGGAAATTAGCTCGGCGCTGGGTGGTGCAGAGTCCAATCAACCGACACTGCAAGTACCGACATGGAGGTGCAGCAAATCATAATTATCTGTGATTTGCATTTTAGAAATACCAGAACTGTCAGCAGGGTGGCTTACTCCCTGAATGTTTAAACAAAGAGAAGCATTGCTGGAACGATCATCTCTCCATATCTCACCCTGTGGCTGCTTGGTGAACTCATCTCAACACTTATTTAGTCTCGCCCTTGGCACCCATGCTGGTGAATATTTTAGCACACAAGTCTCACAGGTCAAAGGTCGGTGGACGGTAATTGGTTCGTGCGAAGGACGGGACTAAACCATTTCACTACCCCACCTTCCCCTCCTGATAAATCATATTCCGAAACTTCTGTAAGACTACCTAGCATTACATTTGTTTCTTCAGCCAAGTAATGCACGTTTGCAGGCAAACCGTGAGCTCTGCACGTGCATCTGTCCAGAATTCAAAAGTCAGCCTCATCCGCTTCTAGTCAAAAAATCAGAAGCTCAACCGTCGCCATCACTGCCCGTCCTCATCACTGAATGTCTGCCAAGTCCCTCCAAACGACCTCAAAGCTCGTTACTAGCGTCACTCACCGTGCAAGAGACTGGTTTGACTTCTTGACCTTTCAGAAACAAAACCACCCTCCCCTCAAAAAAAAAAAAAAAAAAAAAGAAAAAAAATCCCTCCTTCCGCTTCCAAACTTCTCAAAAAGTGATGTTGGTCTTTGTGTCTATGGAATCACGCGCGTCCCACGAGGAGGCCATCGATCTCATCGACTGGCGGTCCCCGCGAGACTGGGACACAGGGCGAGGAAATGGGCCGCGGGGTGGTGTGTGGGGTGAGGGTGATGACGAGGTGACCTGCCAGCGGCGAGATCAAAAAGACAGACGGCAGGAGAGGAACGTGTGAAGTTATTGCCGGAAGAGTCGCGAGCGATGGCACCATTCACCTGCAGTCGCCATCGTCTGTGAGCGGAGTTCACTGCTCTGAACTCGCACCGCGCCGTGACCTTTGTGGACGCCAGAGACGTCAGGTGTCGCTGATGACGTCATAGCACTACTTTATCGGGTCGGTCAGTCACCCCGCGAACCAACAAGTCGCCTCAAGACACGCACCTCGTCTTTTCTCGAGACAAAGACACACAGACTGAAGTCAAGCGATATTAGGAGCAAGATTTGTCATGCGAGGCGGAAGAAATAGGATTGTAATAGCGAGTCACGTGACACAGAATCCTCTCTGTCAGTCGTCAGATACAGTAGAGGTTAAAGTTCGCTAGTAGCCCCCACTAATACAGTAGCCGGCTCTGTGAGGTGCACCCAACTCCCCCAGATATTCCCTCCCCCCTCGTTGACTAGGTAGCTCACTTCTCCTTAGGCAAGAACTTTGCTAAGTCGACTCCATGTTATTAGTCAACATAAAAACAAATTCGTTCGCTCATGCACACGACCCCAGTGTGGAAGCTCAACATAGACATTACAATGCTACAAGTCGGCTGCCAATACCACCACAGCAGCAGCCTGGCAGCCATGCCACATGCCAACAGAGATGCCGCCTGCCAGCCAACATGCCATATGCTGACAGAAAGACTCACGGAGAGAGGAATATTATGTAACCAAGGTGGAATATTTTCCTCGTCAATCTTTCATTAGTGACATGAAGGAGAAATGCTGGGTTAGGGCGAGGGTCAGCTGGTGGGGCCGGGGGCATGAGAAGGTGGAGGATGATGTCAGCGAACGGTACCTGATGAGTTTTCAGTAACACGCTTATCACGTGACCTTATCAGACCGTTAACGACAACGACACCATCGAAGACAACGAATGAGCGGAGAGACAGAAAAAAAAAAAAAGGTCACATCTCGCTTTTTGAACTAGAAGTCAAAACTCACACGAGACCACCGAAGTTGATATCGTGACGCGGAATACGAAAGTACGAGAGCATTGGATCTCTGATGGAAAGACTATCCGGGGTCATAGGTCAAGTCTTTAGACACGTTCTTCTACTGACATGCTGAAAATCCTTTAGTCATATATTAACTTTCTGACTACATCCTGTCTGAAACTGAAACTACGAGTTTCTTCTTGGAAAATTTTCTACAGTACGAATGAGGAGTTTTTTTTTTTTTTTAAATCTGGAGTTTCCTGTTTTTGCGAAACTCAAATAATGTTTATGGGAAGCTTTCAAGCGCTTTTCCGCAATTTTTCAAAGACCGTGTTGAAAGTCAGAACACTTCACAGAGACTAAACAAGTTAATGTCCTCAGTACCTGGCAAAGCCCACGTGACATAAATAGACAAGTTTAAATACCGCAACTTTTTTTTTTTTTTTGCAATAAAGGACAAGTTGTAACCCGAGTGATATATTTAACTCTACCTCATCCGCGTATTCGAAAAAAAAAAGCATCACCAGAAGATGTTAAGTCCAGTTCCACTCAAACACACAACAGGTTTCTGTGTCAGTTGAAGTCTACAAGATAAACACTAAAAACACTTTCACGTGTTCTAAACAAAAACAGACGTAAAACAATATTTTTTGGCTCGCGGCCTGCTTCATCTCGGTCCCAGCGAGACGTGAATGATTTGTATTCATCACAACTCAGTTTGCTCCAAATTATCGACGAAACTGTCGGTGTTTAATTAGCCTCCATGCTCGTGCAGGTTTAGTTAAACAGTGGCCGAACAACGGAATTAGCAGTCTTGCAGAAATTCAAAAGACAGACAGACACCTACGAACAGAACCTGCAGGGGAGGTGCTGATGCTTTTTCCAACAGAATGCGTCAGCTATATATCGATAGTTGTGTAAGTATTCTCTCTGTGCCCTTATCATGTTTAACAATTACTAGATGACAGCGAATAATATCAGCAAGAATTTCTTCCAACACTATCTGCTCTTACATCCCCTCACCTCCCGATGGGAACAGCTTCTCATTCCCCCTTTTGCCCACCCACCAAGTGTATTTGTACCCCGCTGAGGCTGTAACATTGCAAGCGAGCTCAAACAGGAGGCCACTGCTGCATGAAGATATGCGTTTAAGCAGGGAGAAAAACAAAACATTATACGTAAGCACACGTATATTACATATAAACACAGCGTATATCACATGAGAACACAACGTACTTACCACGTAAACACACCGGACTAACCACGTAAACACAACGTACTAACCACGTAAACACAACGTACTAACCACGTAAACACCACGTACTTTACAAGAACACACACAAGAATATCGCGCATAAAGTAGAGAGCTTTTGACACGTAAATACACGTATATAGCGCGTATTTGCCGAGTATTTCCATGCGAAACATCTACTCTCACTCTTCATGAAGGCAATTAATCAGGTAAGACGATCAACACAAGACCCTCCGCTGCTCATTTCAATACAAGGTGTTGTTGCTAGGCGACGGTCTTACCTTTAATGAGGTCAAACATGGGGACGGAGCGAGCGATCTTGAGCGGGGTCTTGCCCCCGTACGTGGCGATGAGGGGGTCGGCGCCGTGCGACAGCAGCAGCCGCACTACCTGCACATGGTCGTTCTCCACGGCGTCATGCAGCGGTCTGCAGCACACGTCACGAGTGCAGCAAGCGTCAAAGGCAAGCATCAAGTATCGACTACTGCTATCAACTACAGGAGACTACGAGTGGGAATTGTGGGAAGTATGGGAATTGTGGGAATTGTAGGAATTATTCAGCTTCACGTGTAAACGATCAAAGTATTTTAACAACCTCGTCCAGACGTGTACTGTGTAGATCAGTGCGTGTACTGTGTATATCTGTGTGTGTACGTGTACTGTGTAGATCTGTGTGTGTACGTGTACTGTGTAGATCTGTGTGTGTGCCTGTACTTGTAGATCTGTGCGTGCGTGTACCTGATGCCGTCCAGGGAGCAGCAATTGACGTCAGCGCCGTGAAGAATGAGATGACGTGCCACTCTGACGCTGCCTTTGACGCAACTCTCGTGAAGCGCCGTGTATCCAGCGTTGTCTCGCGCATTGACGTTATATTCGCCGCTACGTAAGCAGTACAACGTCACTTCCTGTATTAAATATTAAAAAAATTCTATTATTCTCCACCAGTAAGTTATAAATAAAGCAGTGTGTACAGACGCGTGTGTGTGTGTGTGTGTTATTCACGTGTACAAAGTGTGTTCAATCTTTACCAGACGTACACAAGAGAGAAAGAGAGAGAGAGCGAAGCAAAAGAGAAAAAAGAACAAACAAGAGCGAGAGAGAAGAACTCCTGGTGTGTGGGGTGAGGGCGTGGACTAGGGTCAGTGGCATGAGGTCAATGGGATGACAAGGGAGGACAACGAGGAGAATGCTCGCTGACCAACTTCAGTTAACGAAGGGGCACATCAAGACTACAGTGTCAGTCTAAACGGAATTATCAACTTCTCCATGCACTAGGCTGTGCAGACTTTGAATGAGCGACATTTCTAAAAAAAAAAAAATACAAGCATCACATTCCTGGAACAAGGGCTCCGCCATTTTGTCACGCATGTCACACGGAATTAAATAAGCTAAACCATAAAAAGTAACTAGAGTGCTGACAATAAAATAACAGTGGGAAGAGTTCACGGAGGAAATCAATCCTCTCCCAGTATTTTTACAGCCTCGTAACACGAAGCTATAATCGTGCCAAGCGAAACATGGAGTAGACATCTCACACAATAGTTGTAACTGTTGCTGTGTATAAATTACAAACAGAGTAAATAAACAAACAGGGGCTTTCCATTGAAGGATAAGTTTTCATATTGACACAGCCACAGTTCAACTTGTCCGCTCTGTGGCCAACGCCCGCAGCAACAATGAAGATGAGATCACAGACGACCTAGTGAGGGCCAGCCCAGTCATCGCCGATAACAACAGCGCTATTTTCGGCCGCCGACAGCTGGCGTGAAGTCTCGGTCTCGCGAGTCCTGCCATTACGAGTCAAGAAGGTTTGCCAAGCCAAGTCCTCATCCTGACCTGCTCTGTCAATCAGTCTATCCGTGGTGCCTTCATCTGAGACAACTACAGACTACCGACACTTTACACAAAGTTAAATACATGTCTGTGCTCAAAGGTACATAACAGAAGGGTAAGTAAACAGAAAAATGCCCAGCATACAATAATTGATAATAATAATAACAGCCCTCCCAGCTAAGATTCCTAATAATAACACAGATAAATAAACTCCAACTGAGCTCTCTACCCAAACATTTTAAAATATTCATAGCTGTAGCGACTAGCAATGAAGGTGCTTCTAGTTCTTGTGCACTTGGCCTTTGTCACTCAGCCTGTGGCGATGAAATATATTTCACAGAACAAGCTCACGGCGTCCAAAGTAAATCAAAGATTTGTTTACAAGCGGCCTGTAGCCATGACACCATTGATTCCTGTCCACTTCACCGCAAGGTCGCCACCACGTGCTAAGACAATGCATGCAACATTTCTTGTTTTCATTCCTGACAATCTGGCATTTAATAGCATTAAATAATACAAATATACTAAGGGAAGTGAGGATCGCGGTGTGCACTTAATTTCACACACACACAGATGTTCGACTACAGACCAAAGAACGAGGGCTCAATCTACCGACAGATATTTGCAGCTCAATACGTTTTCGTGCCTCGCCCTCGCAATAGCGAAGAAAATGTTTTTGAAAAGTCGTTTGTCATTAGCGAGCCTCCCTTCCCCACTGGCAGTTCGATAATGTTTCTCAAAGGTCATGGCTGGCGACCTTCCATCGACCCCGCCAGCAGCGCCAACTACGCGGACGACGACATTAACAGCGACAGCGCCGATAAACAGGTGCACACAAGGTGATGAAAGGTAACGCAAGGTAAGTACAAAATGTAGGTTTGAAGATATGATCAAGACAAATATAAAAAAAAAAAGCCCCGGTGTCAACCTGTACCGGTAATATTCGGAAACTACTTCCAGTGCAATGATCTTCTTACTTTCTGTAACAGAGTGAAGCTAATGAACATCAACTGCCACGCCCACAAGGGGGGATACGACCCCCTGTTACAGTTAAAACTTTGTCCTGGATGCCACTGATATAATGGAGGTCTTTTTGTTACTAAGAAAACTTTTAAAAGGAATCTGCTCTTCCAGGTCAAAAGTAAGAATGATGAATCACTCTGAGGAAGGCATTTTTTAAACGAGCAAAATCAATGTATTAAAAACATTACTGCACTCGGCTGCTTCTTTCAAATGTGCGGTTGACCTCGGGCACTCGGGTGCAAGAACGGGGTCACGCGGCCGCGAGTGCGGCGGAGCATGGCTTACCCTCGGCTGACCTCGCGCTTACCTCGTTGCCTAGTCGTGCAGCTCGGTGCAGCAGCGTCTCGCCAGAATTCTTGTTCACTGCTATCCGCTTGACTTCCGGTGGCACAGGAAGTGCGCACTGACTTCCGCTCAGCTCCACTGTATCTTCGCCGTACAGCAAGGTATCCTGGGACGACAGAAGACATCTTGACATGAATTTTTTTTTTATAGTTTTGCTTCACACGTAATGCTACTAACACCTTAAATTATTATACTATGGCTAATAAAAAAAAAAGTTAGACCGCATCTAGGCAATGTAAATGTGGATATGGATGAGCTAAAGCAGATCCATCGACTGCAAAAAAAGAATAAAATAAAATAAAAATAAATAAATAAAATAAATAAGTGCTACTGTATCAACTATTGGACTAACTATACAGCAACAATTTTAAAATTGACAGATTCGATTCGTACAGATGGAGGTAGGGTAAAGAGATGGGAAATGGTGTGTGAGTGGTCCAACGTGTCAAACACACGTTCCAGCCTTCGTGTTGATGTGTAAATGAAGAGATGTGAGTGGTGCGACGTGTCAAACACATGCTCCAGCGTTGGTGTTGCTGTGTAACATGTGGAACACGCCCCGCGACCTGCTTTATCGACTTGCGCAATGTGGAGCACATGTATCGATCACTGAATGTTTCCTAATGTCACCACAAGGTCGAGGTCATCCCTCCGCGTGCACAAAAGACGTTATCGCGGCCGGTGACATCACGGTACGCCATCAACGTGACAACCTTCGCGGTTCAAAGCGCGGCTACCGCATCTCATTTCCATACATTAACTGTAAAGTGGCCATAAACTTCTACACGTGACCTGGATTTCCAGCACCATCTTGCGTGGAGAAGATTAGTAGATGAGAGTAAGATAGAACATAGAAACGTTAGTGTGTGTGTGTGACATAACAAACAGACATTTTCAAAATAAGTACCCATAATCCACTGCAGTGTAGGATACATGCAACGTCACATCCGGCTCGAGTGAGTACTGGATAGATGGGGTTCAAGTTTGAAGAAAAAAAAATGTTAATTTATGTTAATTACTTTTACATGTAGTGTGGGGTAAGTGTTTAAAAATGAAGAGTTTTTAATATTTGCTCGGGACATTCAAGACTTCTTGGTCAACCCAAACGTTTACTTGCTGGTGATGAGAGAAACAGCAGACACAAGCACAAGTCCACCTAGGGATCCACGTGGGTCCAGCTACATCATTTCAAAGTTGACAAATATTTTGCGACATCTTTTATTGTGTTTTAGAACTGTTAAATTTCATTAAAAAATACATCGGTATGTCCACTAATCTTCGCTAATTTAAATCAGTATGTGTACATCAACATCCATGTGAAAGTGAACACGGACAATGGCCACCACCAGGATTGCCGACTGTATTGCCGGGTGACATTTATCCTCACGAACTGTACATGAACATTGTGACATGAAACTGAAATCGCGATTTAAGCGTCTGTAATATGAGTAAAAACTAATTATGATGTTTTTTCCCTACATAAGTACATTCACGATTCGGTTGCGAGAAGGTCAAAGGTAAAACCTCACTCCCGCCAAAAAAAGTTCTTTCCACATTCATGACAGCGGGTCAGGAGGCTTATTATTCACCTGGCAGGTGCGAGTTTCTAACCCTGAACACAGGTAAGGTAAAGGTCGTGTACTACAGACAGTTTGTTTTCTCTGGAAGGTCCTGGTTGTGCAGAAGTACAGCATCTC
Source organism: Pomacea canaliculata (assembly GCF_003073045.1). NCBI lineage: Eukaryota > Metazoa > Mollusca > Gastropoda > Architaenioglossa > Ampullariidae > Pomacea > Pomacea canaliculata. Next base: position 10,810,090 of record NC_037603.1, read on the forward strand.
TTGCCACTACCACAGCCACCCCGTATGATGGTGTGTGTGTAACCATATTGTTCCACCACACCTTCCACATCCCCTCCCCCAGGTGCAAGCATCTTTCTATCGTTAACCAACTTATCTCTCTATCCTACTGTTCTTCTCTCAGCAGATGAAAAAGAACAATTTCGTTCCGCTTACATATCTCACACATTTACAGTAAGTTTTTCAGCCGTGTATATTAATGTAAGTATATATTCATGAGACAAAGAGATGAGGATGACACCCCAGCTCTTGCCTGCAGCCTTGTGACCGTTGGTGCTGCAGTCTAACGGGCACGCGCTCGGCGCTGCACCAGCCCTCGTGTAAATCTGTCTTTGCCGAATAAATCTTTCCCTCTTTTGTCTTCCTCTCTCCATCTTCACCTGAAAGCCACGTGCCTTCCTGACGCAGAGACCTTCGTGTGAACCCTCCAAGCTCTTAAACCGAGCACTAACAGCAGGAAGCCAATCAACATGAGATTCGTTCCCCCCAAACCCACCCCGAACTTTCCCCTCTCATCCTCTTCCCACTGCAGCAGCTCTTACAACTTTTCTTCTCTCGTTCTCAACCGAGCATGCATGCACGCGCGGTAACAACCTCCTTCCTTCATTTTTCTCGTCATCAGCAAACGACAGATAAATCTGGCGCTAGGGGCAGTTACCCAGAGCTGCTGATGCTAGCCACCACCCCTCCTGTGCCCCCTGCTCCCCGCTAAAGTGCAGTCTGCAGGTCAGCAGGTCAACCTTCTGTCTGTGGTGCGCCCTCGCTGACAGCAGCCGAGAGTCGGAGAGAGCTTTGCACTCCTAGCCGCCTGGAGGCTTCTCTGGCACCAGCTACACGATAATTTCTACTTGTAAACACTTGGAATATATTTAGATAATCAATTTTATATAAACACACCACAAAAAACATTTTAGGACTTTAAAAAATAACTTCACAGTTTTAAGTTTTACAAAATGCTGCGCAACTAGCCTCTTGACTGTAGATGTCGTTTCTGAGTATATTTAATTTTTTTTTATCATTTTTGCTTTCTTTATTCAAATATCCTCCCTGTCTGCCGGGATCCCACTTATACTCTTACTCACAGAAGGCTTTAGGTAGTGTCTGTAGGGAGGAGCTCGAGACCATCCGACACAAGGAGAGGAGTACCACGTGGTGTAGAAGGACTAGACACTCGCTTTATTGCTGATAAAGCTGCTGATAACAAACCACAACTTCTCTTGTGTTAATATTTACTGTAACTTACACTGCCACCACACTATTATCACCAAGGCAAGAAGATTCACACCCGCAGAGCTTCACAATATCACTCAGCACACTGTGAACCATATTCTGGTTTATCTGTTTATTCCATCTGTTCGGCAGGA